>NW_024580667.1:40834826-41310838 GCF_017639235.1 Corvus kubaryi | reverse complement strand
GGTCTGCTCTGACCCTTGGACCTGCTTGCAAGCAGAGGGTATTGTTCAATCAAGAGGGGATTACTTCAGTCGGCCATACCATTGTTTTCTAGTTGTTCAGTAACTAAGACTTGGTATTTCAAAAGTGGCTTTCATTTCGATGTTGCCTGTAGTTTTCATATTCCCAAAATCTTTTGTCAAGCAATCATATTTATAAGGCTTTCCTGTTTCATCTTCCCCAACAATTTACTGAGCTGAATTCTTTGGTTTCAGGAAATCTTTATTTACAATCCTTCTTAAGATATTTATTTCTCCCTGTTAAACTTTCCTGTATCTCTTGCTTATTTTGCATCACTGCCATCAGGGTTCTATCTTTCTCATTATGTAAATCAAGTCTATCAGCCTTTTATCTTCTGTTTCTAACTTTATTTTTCTAGCTTCCTATCAGGTTTTTTAATCCACATTTTCCTTGTGCCTATCTCCTTGTTGAAGATCTCTCCTACACTATTATGTATTCTTTCCTCAAAACTATTCTCCTTATTTTTAGGCTTGCTCCTCCATATTCACAATATGGAATAAAAGGTCTCGGTCACTTCACTGATTAAATATGAAATAAAGATCTGTCCTTGCACTGCAGTTCCACTGGTACATTAAAACCCAGTGATGAATAATGTCTTTTCTGGCCTATCTCCAATTCAGAAAGATAACTAGGTATGAACAGAAATGGCTGAATTGAGAGAAGATGGCAGAGACAGGCCTAAACAAAACGTTTAATAAACGGACACTAATATTCTCCCTGACAGTCCTAGACAAGGGAATAAAGCTTTAAGTTTGAATGCCTACCAGAGTTAATGTAATTAATGCTGTAGTCACTGACTCTTGTAGGAGTTCATTATGTGGCAAAAGGAGAATTTACTTATTTATAAGAGTTACAAGATCGGAAAATGTCCTTCCTGAGTGCTTGGAATTTAACTCTGACTTGTTTAAAGGCCTTACAAGTGCTTGAACTTAGAAACATAACTTCTCTAATTTCCTGACTCAAGTTCGCAATGAAATATAAGCATTTAGCAAAATAAATTTTACTGACTTGATGCAGTTGAATGTTGACACAAATTAAACTAATTCTTGAGGAGTTTTGGATGGAGGGTATGTAAAACTAATTATTTAAAGAAACCCAAACAAACCCAAAAATATCCCAAGGAGATAAACTATATGTATAAATATGGTTTTGTGTTTGTGCAAAAAAACCCATATACTCATGTATATATAACATAAAATATAAACAAGTATATAAGATGAAGGTGTACCATAATTTTTATCTTAATGCAGGCATTCAAAATTTTATTGCCTTTATTTGTCATGGGTTTAATGCCAACAGCCATGCCTTCTAGCATTTCATTATTTCCATTTAAATAGATTTCTTGTGCCACCGGAGCATGAGCAAACACTTAAATAGCTTTGAAAATGGGGTTTTCCCCACAGCCTTATTTTGCTGAGAACTTAAACAACATGATATCTGAGAGGCAAGTTCAAATTTTTCTTCATAGTTGTATGCTGACCTCTAAATTGACAATATATTCATCCCATTCCCTGCCTGCATAGGAAAGCACACCAAACAAAACCCCAAGATTTTTAAAACACGTAATGTAGAAGAAATTTGAACTATAAAGGCTTTTATGTGCCATTTAGGGGTTTTTTAGTGTCCACGGACAATGCAGAGCAAAATGAATTTACTTTTTTTAAGCCTTCAGTTAAAGCAACTCTATAGACTTGTCATGATTACTGAATATGAAGGACAGAAATTGCAGTATGTTTTACTAGGCCATGCAAGAATTACTTTAACAGCCGTGAAAGTGAATTGGTTACTCTTGGGCTATTCTGGAGAGTGCAGAGACTCTTAACTACTGGACTTTTCTCTGGTGGAACAAGATTCCTAAAATCTTCTAAGTAAATGAACATAGATTAGACATGGCATACTTTCTTAATTTCGTCTCCTCCTCCACCATCACAGATGTTCTCTACTGGAAAAGCAGTCTGTGTTGATAAAATAAACTGCAGAAGACCTGCTCATGCACATTTAAACTTGATGTGTGCACGTGGATGAGTGTTTGGGTAAATCCACAAGCTCTAAATCAACCCCACCAAACAGCATCTGTGTGGTGCACTCCTTTTATTACTTCTTTTTTGATTAGGCAGCTGTTCAATATTCCATCTAAGGAACATTGACCTCAACATCATATCTATCCTAAGACAGTTTCATTATCAAAACAGCTTGTTAGATTATTTTGCCACTAAATCAAGTTCTGCAGTTTACCACAAGCAAAGATCAACAAAGTGGAATTTAAATATGCAGCACAACTCTGTTTTAAATCTATAGTCCCAAATACTTGAAATTGTTGGCAAATTGTTGTCTTTAAGAACAGAGATCAATTCAGAAACTATATAAGAACAAGAAAAAGGATAACAGAGGATTTCTCTTCTAAATTTAGGAGATGGGATGCACTCCAGCTAACTTAAATGCTGAATTTCTCTCTGTGTACTTATTTTTGTGGAGAAAAATGCTGTAACAAGAAAGTGTGTACTTTTAGCTGTACTCCTGATGAATGAGGGACAGAAAGAGAAATCAATCTCTGCATGCCTAATCTTAGCTCTTAGCTCAAGTTTGACTCTGTTTTGAGCAGCTCCAACCAGCCTTCTCCAAACAATACTCAGGCAAGGTCCTAGGATTATTCCATTTTCAGAATGTTATGGCATAAAGCCAACATAAGAGTAAATTGCCCTAAAATTCTAAATTGTTTCAAACGTCCAAGCTGGAAAAAAAACCCACCCAACCACCACAAAAAGTCATAGCTGGGAGCAAAGGAACACTACCTGACCAAAGAGGATATCAAATGACACAGTAATGGTAAAGACAGCCTCCTCTAGGTGTAAATTGGCAAAAACAGTGAGAGCTTGTTTGTCTTGGTTTATTGGAAAGTAATTAATGGTTCTGTTTTACTTATTACTGTACAGCTTGGGATTCTTGTTCAGCGTATGAGGAACAGCAGATGTCTTTCAAGGGCTACACCTGACTTAGACTGAGAGCATTTCCTTCTGTCAGCCTGTCTTTATTGGCTATACAGAGAATAAAGTACTTGCTGCAGGTGTCTAATCTTTCAGCCATAGGAAGGATCCCTAAAATTAGGGTCACTGACTCACATAGGCTGTTTTTGCTTTAATTTAGCTTTAGAACTATTATGAAAATCACCTGAAATTATGAATATTAATTTATCTTGCAGCTCTTACTGCTGAAGCCAATTGATGTTTCTCCACAGAAAATTTTCCTTACAGTTTGTAGTTTTCTGTCACTAAGAGTAAATTATAAAATTAGATGTTATTCCCAGTAGAACTAATAAGATTGCTCTCAGAATCTCTTCCACATTAGTCACCTAAGCCTGTTAGTGAATCACATATTCTGGAAGTGGAGCCCTCTAAAAACATGCAGTGATCTTAAATAGATTATCACTGGACCATCCATTTTTAAAATTATTTTCCTTACTGATAAAAAGCACTAAGAAAACCAGTGTTTTAGAAGTGAAATTACAGAAATTTTTTGGTATTTTGTTCCTTTTCTCTCGAAAACTTTTCGTAAAACTTCCCACATTCCTCCATAGGCTCACTAACTCTCTTTATTCTAATATATTTTATGGCACGCTTTTTCTGATATGTGACTTCATGTTGCAGATTTTTCCAGAATACTGACAAGCAAGGTGACTAGCCAGTAGTGCCTTGATCAGCCACTGGGACCATGATGAATGCTTCATTCCCCTCTGTTCAGGACTGTCTATACCCACCAAGCTCTAGGACCAGTGGATAGGGACAGCCAAGTCAAGCACACTGTCTACAGTCACTACAGTCACATCAGTGCACAGGGGTGGCATGCCATTTAGTCATTGCCACTTCTCCAACTCCTTTCCAGAGTCTGAGTATTCCTACATCATCAGCAAATATCTGTGTTCATTAGAAAGATGAAAACACTTAGTCATCAGACAAAATTACGTTATGGTCTAATGTAACCACTTTACAACTTAGATTTCAGGCTGTATGATTTACTAATTTCTTTACGTTTTCTACAAGACTTCAGTTCTCTCTTATTTGTTTGGAAACAAATGCCATCTCTAATCTATTAATTTATTTTATATTATTAGACATATATATCTTCATAGCTTTCCTTTAAAGGAGAAGTGAACTTGTATCAAATTAGAGTTTCTGGCCACATTTTTATTCTATGGAAGCTGATTAGCATGCCAAAGAAGAAGGAAGAGAGAAAATACACTTAGTGCTCCTTGAATACAGATGATGAACTTGCATTGTCATTGAAAGCTAAATGATGACACAGTAGAGAAAAATAAAACATAAAAAAAAGCATAAAACCCTAAAATTAAAAGTTGGAAGCTTTGGGGGCATAAATCCCCTTTTGAGGCTGCTAAAAGATAAATTGCTGGTCTGAACTAATGCCAAGTGTCAACCTAGCTTGCAATTCAGGATGCTTACATCTTACACACAACAGTAAGAAAGCACTTGAAATAAGGTGACTGTGGAAGACATGGATACACAATGGGAGGCAGATGTGGCCAGTGTGCAACAGTTCCCCAAATAAAATGGCAGTTTTAAGTACAACTCAAAGGTGATAATCATATTAGTCAAGTATTCTTTGCCAATGGACTGAAAGATAAGTTCTGAAACAGCTTGTGCTTTTAAAGCAAATTTGAGCGAGGGGCACAAGTCTCAGAAGGCACAAACTGACCCTACATTGTAAAAATTTTTAAACCAGTGCAATGTTCACCTTTTTGCTTAACAATTCTACATTTTTCAGATCTATTCCTGCTATAATTTCTGTGACAGCAAAACAGAGGTTGTTGCTGTTATTTACATCAATTGAATGATACTGCTTTTTGTCTATGATTTTTGGATTGGGTATAGATCACGGGGTCTCCATACCCCATCCCCAATGGATTTTGCATATTTGCACTGTCAAGAAGTCTGAACAAAATACAGTTTGCTTTTATTTTGCAGGACAGTTCTGACCCAATCTGAAGCCTTTGCTGCATACTAAGGGTCACAATTGAGGACAGTTGCAGGATGGAACTGAGCATAATCACAAGGTTCAACCAACTGATGTAAATGGTTACAAATTTGCTCTTCACCCTGTTCGGGTGGTTTGTAAGCTCCATAAAGTGCTACCTGCCCTTAACTAAGAGATTTGTACTCTTCTCCGTATCACCTCTCTGCATGCCATTGCCAGTGCTGAATATGCTCTATAGAAGGCATGAGACTGTCTCCTTCACCACCTCTTCTATTTTTGAGGATGTGGTCTAAAGCTGAGGTTTCAAATTAGTCATTAAGGTTTGGAAGTGCAGTATGTAGACATCCCCCTGGGAAACATCCTCATTGTGTTCAACAGCCTCATGCTCTGCAGAGGTTTGCAGTAACAGGGAAGTCCCTTCCAAGATGTAATTTCCTACCTAATTGGAGAAACAGGCGCTGGTTCACCAAGTTCAGAAAAGAAGTTTGTATTTAAAGGTCCTTCCGTTCCCCATAAAACTTTGCCAGCTATATGCTTTCAGCAATGTAAAATTAGTCCAGCTTTCCTAATTACCAGTTTTTGTTGTAACAATTGCTTCTGCTTGCCAGGGCCTCTCTGACCAGCTCACAGGTTTAGGATCTTCTTTGCACAGGACAGGATTTTCACCAGGGACTCCTTGGTGGGCATCTCAGGATGTGTCCCTGGGCATCTTCCAAGTTGTTCATGCCCCCACTTTCTGTAATTCTGCTTCTCTGTTCTCCTGAAGTAATCCACCAATATGTTGATATGTGTTCTACAGCCTTGTAGAGTTGGGGATACCAAACCAAACTTAACTTTTATTTAATTATTTTCTACCATAATTTAAAATTTATTTATTCCATTAGCTCTTATTTTAAAAATGTTTTATTTATTCTATGCCTATACATTTACAGATGCATAGGTATGCGGATACTTCTCTGGAAAGTTGGAGGTCAGATACCTGTCATCTGTCTTGGTAGAATGTGTCCCAGTACTACTGAAGTGGAGCAGTTGGATATCTTGAATATATGAATCAAGAGAGTGACTATGCTTTTATCCAGCAACAGGTTTAGAATAATTCATTGAGATTGAGGCTGATGAAAGATGAGAGCAAGTCCAAGCACTTGTACTTGTAAAAGAAGTAAAATGAAAGATTTGTCCCTTTTTCTTAATTTTTAGAAAGTTCCAAATATGTGTCTGATGGATGGTGGCAGGTTCTGGAGAACTTCATATTCTAATTTCAATCAAATGTCTATGACAAGACTGTCCATGTCCTCCAAGTTTACTACAGCTTATATCATTCTGTAGTTAGAATGCTACATAAACTCATGGTCCAAAGTATTCAATCTTCTCATTAAAGACTTCACCAGTACTGTAGGTTACGGGTGGGTTCGGTCGGGACGGAGACGGATGGAGATCTCTATAGGCAGGTCTTGGGACACAGTCGGTTTATTGTAAAGGGCGTGGGTATTGGGGCACTGCTCAGAGCTGCTAGACTCAGCTCTGAGCAGGCCCAAGAGAGTAAGCAGGTGAGAGAGAGAGAGAGGGTGTAAGAGCAAGAGTGGAAGTAAGAGTAGAAGTGGAAGAGAGGAATAGAGAAGTGAGAATCAGAATCAGAATGTCTGAAGTCCTGGTTACAATACAATAAATCATCTTCTGTACTGAATATTCTAATTGTCACTAACCAATCTAATACAAGATACAAATCCTATAGCATTTACATACAGCCTATAAGAGTTCTTATATTACCATAGAGTGTTACATCTTAACTTCTAAAAACTACTCTTTGGACCCCTTCTGCTGAGCTAGTAGGGTCTGCTCTGACCCTTGGACCTGCTTGCAAGCAGAGGGTATTGTTCCATCAAGAGGGGATTACTTCAGTGGCCATACCATTGTTTCCTAGTTGTTCAGTAACTAAGACCTGGTATTTCAAAAGTGGCTTTCATTTCGATGTTGCCTGTAGTTTTCATATTCCCAAAATCTTTTGTCAGGCAATCATATTTCCAAGGTTTTCCTGTTCCATCCTCCCCAACACAGTACAAAAGGTTAGTCTGTCTAAATGGATACCTACAGTTATACACATGTGCCTAAATGCTGCCTATAACACTCAAAATGGGAGCACGGCTGCACCGGGAAAGACCTCTCATACCCATCCGACCAGAATTTTAAATTGGACAAGCATGCATGTGTCTTCTTCTGTCCTCGTAGATCACATAAAATATGGGTTAGCACTGTTGTTTCATTGTAGGAACCCAGAGTGCTGAGAATATTTCTCTGCCTGTTTTTAAGGGTTCTTACCCCCCTGAACAACACTGTTTTAACCTCCAACCTTGGAAAAAATTACCAACGATCAGACAAGAACTAGAAAATACAGTGGTGTGAATTAGGTGATAGACTACTATGTAAGATTGTCACAGGGTGAAAAATTTAGAGGTTTTGGGCTTCTCTTTGTAGTAAATAGATAAAATTAAAAAATATCAAAATGGGGAGGATTGTTGTTGTTCTCTAAACCTTCTTCTACTACTCCATGTTCTGCAGTAAAAGTAGTTTGGAATGACTGGATAGAGAATTCTGCAGTTCCTGCCTGTGTTACTGAGTAATTGGTAGGAAAGTGAAAATAATGTACGTTTTTAGTAACTATTGGTTAAACTATCTTTAAAAGGCTGTGTAAATCTTTATAATTAGAGACTTCTCTCCTGCTTTCTGTGCTCTATGCTGTACCTGGGTCACGCTAGTGGCTCTGTTCCTCTGATAAGACTTAATAAACAACTATCCGGCAGCATTGAAAATCCAGGAAAAGTCTCGGTTTATCTTTGAAACTCCTTGCAAGGACTTTTAGAAAATTCTCTCCCATCAGGAGGGATTTGATTTATGGCACGGTTCAGTGTCATTTCATGACTTTGGTATGAAAACTAGTAAGAAAATAATGTTATCTTACAATTCTGACATAATTGCTTCTTAGAAACTGTCTGTATTCCTTGCACTTTTTTATAACACTACTTCTCATCAGTGCATCTGAATGCTTTTGACATCATGACCAGTTTGCTCTGAAAGGAAAAATGTATGATTTAGTGACGTATGGTGGATAACTGCATGAACAACACAGCAGGAGACACTCAGGCTAAGCTGACATGCAATCTAAAAAAATAATTTTCTAAAAGCTATACATCATCAAGACGTTGAAACTAGTAGATAAGAAAAACATATGAAATTCTACCTGAATAAGACCTACACTAATAAGACCTTGTGGTGTGGTGAAGTGTCCCTTAATAGTCACTACAATTTCCCTGCAGTGAGCAAAGTCTAATAATATTGTTTGAAAATTTCATTTCACAGTGCAACTCATCATCACCTAAAGCAGATGACTACATTTGTTCAGACTCAGTGACTTCAGCAAAGCCTTTGACACTATCTCCTGTACCATACTCCTGTAAAAGTTCTCAGCCCATGGCTTGGACAGGTACACACTTCACTGGGTTAAGAACAGGTTAGATGGCCAGGCCCAGAGAGAGGTGGTGAATGGTGCCACATCCAGCTGGAGATCACTCACATGTGGTGTCCCCCAGGGATCTAGCCTGTGTGTTTAACAGGACTAGTTGGGCCTAGTCCTGTTAAATATCTTCATTGATGATCTGGATGGGGGGAAGGAGTCTACCATTGGCAAATTCACAGACTACTACAAGTTGGGTCAAAGTTTTGATCTGCTGGAGGGTAGTAAGTCTCAGCAGAGGAACATGGACAGGCTGCACTGATGGGCCAAAAACAAGGGTATCAGGTTCAACAATGCCAAGTGCCGGGTCCCGTGCTTTAGTCACAAGAGCCCCAGGAAGTGCCACAGGCTGGAGGATGACTGGTTGGAAATTGTCCCAGCAGAAAAGGACCTGGGGGTGTTAGTGGACCTGAACATCATCAAGAAGCCACTCAAGATGTTCAAGAACTGTGCCCAGGTTGGCAAGAAGGACAATGGCATCCTGGCCTCTATCAACAATAGTGTGGCCAGCAGGATCAGGAAAGTTGTCATCCCCCTGTACTCCACACTGGTGAGGCCACACATCAAATGCTGTGTCCAGTTCTCATTCCCTCAATTCAAGAAGGCCCCTGAGGTGTTAGAGCAGGTCCAGGGAAGGGCAATAAAGCTGGTGAAGGGTCTGGAGCACACATCTTATGAGAAGCAGCTGAGGGAGCTGGGGGTGTTTAGCCTGGAGAAGAGAAGGCTTGGGAGTGACCTTATTACTCTCTACAACTACCTGAAAGGTGGTGCCATGGTCTGGTTGACATGGTGGTGTTTGGTCATAAGCTGGATTCGATGATCACAAAGGTCTTTTCCAACCTAATTGATTCTGTGATTCTGTAATTCATAGGTAGACCTACCTTATCTGGCATGGCTAGTTCGGGCAACCAGTTCAAATTCAGACATGTAAAAAGAAGTGAAATTAATCTCATCTTCACTGAGAGTTTTGTGAGTATGTAGAATCAAAATCAGAATCTTCTCAATTTAATAAAACAAATGTCATATCTGGATGATAATCTGTGCCTGTCTATAGTTATTTGATATCTGATGGTGAATTCTGTCAGTAATAAAGTGAAAGTTATGAAAGACAGACATTATGAAAAGGAGCAACTAACTTGAGTTAAAAACTGTCACACAAATTGTCCTGTTGCAACAGGACAATCAGCCTTACAAACATTTTCTTCCAACAAACACTGCTTTGGACAGTTGTGTCCCTCTCCCATTTTAAGACTTTTGGCATTTTTATATGGTTGTTTAAACTATCTTTCATTAAACAGATATGTGTGCTATCAGACAAGATTGCTTGAATTCATAATAAGAGCTACAGCTCCTGAAGTCACAAACATGTATTTTTTTTTATTTATTTCACTGTCTTTGTGTTGCTATTTGTTGGCAGAATTCCTAAGGTCCTGCAGGAGAGAGACTGACTGATATCATCAGACAGAGTTCATGGTGATGGATGTGGCAAAGTTGACTTTTCATTGCATTTTAGCCACATTTTAAAATCTGCCTGATGTGTTTCACAAAATCAGGGAAACCAAGATGATAATAGCAAATACAGGATTGACATAATTTGTCATTGTAAGATTGAGCTTGATACACCTTCAAGTGACATCTTAATTTTTTTTCCCCTCCAACACCTGCAGTAGAGTTTTTCTTGATATATGCATTCTACACCAAAGTCCCTAGTTGATGCATTGAAGTGGCTACCTGAAAACAGAGACTAGACAAGATTAAGAGAATAAAAGGAGGTATTTATTTGAAGGGCCTTCAAAGGTACACCTTGGGAGTCAAAAGCGTCTGGGGCTACACTCACAATGGATGCTGGGTCACGGGTTTTTCACACTTTTATAAGTTTGGTCCATTTGCATATCAGGGTTAATTCTCCAATTATTAATTTCAATTAATGATGTAATTACCCAAAGTTTGCTCCCCCTGTCCAGAGGCTCAGTTTACATATTTCAGGGCCTGGGACAACAAGGTGTCCCTGAGTTCAGGCCCAGACAGGGTTTGTTACATCTAACCAAAATGTGAGAACAGTAGCTAACAGGCTATATGAAGTTTCAGAGTTACACACTAGGCAGAACAGGATCTGAAAAATATAAAACTTTAAACCTAAGGCATCAAGTACAATGATTTAAGAAGCTCTAAACCCAGCACAGACAAGGATTTGCCTAATGAGAAAAAGTTCATTTTGTCCTGTTTTCTTTGACTCCTGGCTATGCCTGAGATGACAAGATATGTCAGCTAAGATAATCACCAAATAAAAATAAGTAACACTCTTCATCTCCTTCAATGACAGCTGTCAAGAGATTCTCCAAGAACCAGAAAACCAGAAAAGAAAAGAAAATGTGTTTAAGGTCCGTTTAAAAGATCTTGTATTACAGATTACTCTCTGCATTTTAATTACAAGGCAGCAAAAAGATCTGTAATTTTTATCACAAATACATTTAAAAAAAAACCAGTGAAAATCAAAACCTCAACACAAATAAAACCAAATTTAATAAATAAAGCTAAACAAAAATAAGAAAAATCTGTACCTAGTGTGCCCACAAAAACTAGTTGATTCTCCCAGAATCATGCTATCTGTCTATGCAATTTATAATTCTGGCATGAAATTCACCTGTCATCACCTGCCAGGTCTCCGGTAAGTCTGTAGACAAAAGGCAGTAAACCATTTTGCAACCCAAGTAATCAGACCAAAAGATGCAAGCTGCATTTAACTCAAAAGAGTATTCTTATTAATAGGGTGGGGTTTTTTGCCGTGCTATTGCAATGCAGTAAAAGATTATTTGAAAACTTTATTTTCTATCTGTCTCCATGAAAAGCGTAAACATTTTGTTTAGTTGTATGTTTGTTTAGTGTATGTTAAGTATGTTTCATATATTAAGTATGAAAAGTGAGTTGCTGGAAAGCAGGAAGGATGGATGTTTGAAAGCTTATAGGCCTTGCCTAAGAGGATAAAATTACTGAAGAGTTAGGGATATTGATTCTTCATTAAGTCCATACACAGCCTAAAGTTATTTCCAGATGAAATAGGCAAGGAGAATAAGCAATAAAGCTAACCAAAGAGGAGCAGTTTGTTCAATTCATCCACTGCAAAAAAGACAAGTACAAAGATCCTGGCCTTCAAGACCAGGGTAGTTTTCTAACATCATTAGTGGTGTCACCATTTTCTAAAAGCCTTAGCTATTGAATGTGAAAAAGATTTCAAAGCTAGGTTGTATATACATTGTGAAAATACTAGAGAAAATTAAAGTAATAAAGAGGGCACATGTGAAGGATAAAAACTGCATTGCATCACAAACGTATATGTTAATGGCAGTTATTGTCAAAGGAGATATCTGGAGCAAAATCAAGCTATGTGGAGTCTTTGGAGCACATCTTTTGGGCTTTGCTAACTGAGTGTTTAGGTATTTTGGTATATTTTTGAAATTTATTCAACTGACACTTTCTTTAATAATTAGTTGCTTATATATTTACAGACACCAACCTAAAAGTTAAAATTGCAGATGCCAAATTTAGCATGCTATTCACCTATTCAGCATATATTCTACAGGGCTTTATAATGTTCTATCACATTCATGTAGTGCCATACAGACACAAATGAGTAAAACTTGCAAATAATTAAGTGGTGAGTTACAACTACCTTAGAATAGCAGTCTGTGGTGAATTATAACTACCCTAGAATAGCAGTCTGTCCCAACTGAATTCTATACTTGCCAGTATAGTCAGCTTTAGGCAGAATGCAATTATGTAAATATAAGATTTCTGGTCTTCAGCTCCAGAAGTGTGATAGTTTCCTGTTAGACCTGTTTTATCTGCCAGACTTATGCAGATGTCTAGAATGAGATTTAAAGAGCTCTAGGTGCAAATATTTCAGGAACTGAATGGTATTTTAGGTGTATACTTCAAAGCTAACTAAATAATAGTGTTGAGGGTCTAGACAGCATTTACTTCAATAACTAAATGTTCATCAACTGCATAGGGAGCTTACATATCTAACTAACCTAGAGACACCTAAATGTAGTCCTCTTACTCTCAGACTTATGCCACCCTTAGATTTATACATCCCCAGCTCTCTGTTACTTTCACATTTTATGTATTCATTTCCTAGTAATCACTATCTTCCCCCTCTGGGGTAAAAAAGGATGTAATTTGCCAATCAGATGTAGACACCTTCATGGCAGGTATCTTTACTTGAGCTAATCACCACAGACTCACTTTGCAATCCCTAAGAAAAGCTATTGTAAGATTTAGTTAATCTCATCCTCATATAGACACCTCAAGATGATTCACTTACTTCTGTATAGGTGCCT
The DNA here is from genome assembly GCF_017639235.1 of Corvus kubaryi. NCBI lineage: Eukaryota > Metazoa > Chordata > Aves > Passeriformes > Corvidae > Corvus > Corvus kubaryi. The sequence continues at coordinate 41,297,946 of NW_024580667.1, read as the reverse complement.
GACGACATTTAATGTTCTCTATGATATCCCTCTTGAGCTTTAGCTGCCAATTAAGTAAGTCATTTGTCTTGGTTTCTTTACCTGCAAACCATGTGTGGATGTCAGAAGTCTCCTAGGGGATCTCAAATGGTAGCTGACATCAATTCTGAAATAGCAGAATTAACTTGCTAAAAGAAGTCATGTTTGACACAGAATTGTCTGCTGCTTCCCGTGGACTGTGATGGGCACATAGGATGATTTTCTACTCGTCAATGTCTACTAGGTAGGCATTTGATTTTGACATTTAAATTTAAAGTACGTAATATTTTTTTTTCAAGTTCCGGTAATTTCAATAGCCAAAAATCTTTCTTCATTTCAAGTAATAGATTATCCAATCTCAAAGTGAGACTGACTTAGGACTTTATTTTGGACTCTAACTTACTGAGCAAATTATGCCTGCTCTACCTTTAGAACTACCTATAGGACTTCCCCTTGTTTAGGTTGCTGTCACAGTGGGTGTGGCTGTATCAGAAGCAGATGTGCCATTTTATGTGAATATGTTGCTCCTAAGATTTTACACTTTTGTCTTAGGAGCAACTTTTGTCACACTTAGTTTAGATTCTTAGCACTCACTATCCACATAAATCTTATGTCCTGAGGATTAGAGGTAGCTCTACATTCTCAGATGTCAACAAAAATTTGGAGGGAGAATAGAAATAGAATTTCTTAAATGCAGATCTTATTTATCAAGGTTCCAGAAGGACAGAATTTCTAGGAAAGGGAGGATCTTTCTGCTTTCTTTTGTTCTTGAAGTACTACTATGAGTATTTCTAATTTCATAGAGATCTTTTGCTTAAGTTTATAGGCCACAGTTTATCTGCTGACTTTATGATACCAGTACAGACATTAAGTATTATGCATCTTGTTAAAAATAGTTGAACATATCTGAGAAATTGGGAGAAAGATCTTGTAAGTAAAACTTACCATAGGCAATAAGGGTTTCTTATAGTGATTTAGAGGAAAATTTACCAGAGAAAACTAAGACTATGCTAATCGTTAGCAGCAGATTCTGATGAGATTTAAGAGATATGGATAGTAACAAGGATATAATAATGGAGTCTACTGGAAATTTTCATCAGCATATAAACAGTTAAATTCAGAGACTACTGTTGAAACATGGAAGCAGGAATTTTGTCATTGTCTAGGTATGTATGTGAAAATAGATATATACGCATACATGCATAAATATAATGCTATTCAAAATTATGTAAGCATCTTTGAATTCACATTAAAAATCATTTTGTTAATGTATTATTTCCTGTTCTATAAAAGTTCTCTTTTACAAAATATGAAATCAGTACTATAAATGTAGTTAATGCAGCCTAAAATTCTAATCCAAGCTTCCAGCTGACAGGCTTCAGTAGATGCGTTGAGAGCCAAAACTGGCTCTCATTATGTCCAGTACTTCCTGATAATAGTTTAGAATTACAGGATTTAGTAATACCTCTAAGATGGCAACTTAATTATTTCAGTTGAAACCAGAGGAAAATGCTTTGGAAAAAAGAACAAACCAGAAACAAAAAACAAGGCTTATAGTAATTTCTTCCTGAAATTTTTTTGCTGTTCATCTTCTCTACTTCCATTCAGAACTGTTTGTGTCCTTTTTAACTGTACTTAAGGCTGATGCTATATTAATAAAACACAATAGGCAGTTGTTGCCTTTTCCTTTCTTTTTCTCACATGATTTTCTTAAAGAGAATCAGAGCAAGATGCAAGCATTTCAAAGGACCCAAAAACAACATAGTTCACAATATCTTCCTTTATAGTGTTGAAACTGCTCTTTCTGAACAGAAGGAAGAGAAGTAGCTTTAGCATTTCTCATTTGTAGCATTCATAAGCAATCCCATCTGACTGTGGTATGAGTGTATTGGTAGAATCTTCAACAGAAAATGCCACTATTAAACAAGTAGGCAAAATGTAAGGGTGAAATCAGAACTGTCATAAGGGAATTTGACAGCAGAGAACTTGATTTTTCCATTCTCGTTCAAGGTCAATACTATGTTACTTATAAGGGACTTAACTGATTTACAGGGGCTTCTCTCTGGCTTCAGCTCTGAAGGCAGAAAAGTGATGGAACCAGGCCCAGAATAAATTATGATATCATTGTTATTTCCACAAATAATTAACCTTCAGAGAACATTGATATAAGTTATACTGATGCCAAAAATATATCCTGTAATCCTTGGAGAATCAGTGATACAAATAATCTTGTAATGGATCTCCAAACACTGATGCATGAGAGGTGAGATCTGCATTGAATGCAGAGAATAACATGCAGCCTACTGCAGCTTCTTTTTAGCAGTTCAAGTATATGCAAAGTTTGACAGACAATTTGGGAATTTGTCAAGTATATTCACGTTTTGAATAACCTGAAAGAATCATAGAATCCTTCAGGTAGGAAAATACCTTTAAGATCATTTAGTCCAGCTATTAACCTGACACTGCCATGTCCCTAGGTGCTACCTCTACCCATTTTTTAAATACCTGCAGGGATGGTGACTCAACCACTTCCCTGCCAGCCCATTCCAAAAGACAACCCTTGCAGTGAAGAAATTATTCCTAACACCCCACCCAAACTTCCCCTGGAACAACTCGAGGCCACTGCCTCTTGCCTTGTTACTTGGGAGAAGGGAGCAACCCCCACCCAGCTACAATTTCCTTTCCGGTAGTGGTAGAGAGGAATAAGGTCCTCCCTGAGCCTTCTTTTCTCCAGCCTAAATAATCCCAGCTCCCTCAGACACATATGACTTGTACTCCAGACCCTTCACCAGCTCCACTGCCCTCCTCCAGCACCTCGGAGCCTTTCCTGTGGTGAGGGGCCCAAAACAGAATACAGCATTGGTGCAGCCTCACCAGTGCAGAGTACAGGGGGTCAATCACTGCTCTGGTTGTGCTGGCCACACTATTGGTGATACAGGTCAGGATGCAGGCCACCTGGGAACACTGCTGGCTCATATTCAGTAGGCTGTTGACCAGCATCCCCAGGTCCTTTTCTGCTGGGCCATTTTCCAGTCACTCATCCTCCAGCCTGTAGCACTGCCTGAGGTTGTTGTGATCCAAGGGCAGAATGTGGCACTTGGCGCTGTTGAACCTCATAGAGTTGGCCTTGGCCTGTTGATTCAGCCTGTCCATATTCTTCTGCAGAACCTTCCTACCCTCCAGCAGATCAACTCTCCCTCCCAAATTAGCACTGTTTGGAAATTATCTAACTCACATGCCATTTAAGACAATTTTTCACAGGTAATATTAACTGGAAAAAAACCCAAACAAACAAACCCAAACCCCCTAAAACCCAAATATGAAGAACAACCCAATCCAAAACAGCAGATATCATCAGTAATAGTATCTACCACTCTCCAGAGAGCAAAAGACCTTACTCCTTCCACATACCAGTGACAATTAATTTGATTTCTTGTCATTATAGTTTTGTCTTTTAAAGAAATACTACTACAGCTACCAGTCCTAAGACTTGCTGATAGCATATTTTTCAAAAAAAGTAAATTTTTTTCTCTAAAAGATCAAACCTACACTGTTAATCACTAACTATTCCTTTGTGTAGTCTTCCATTTTTGGAAGACAAACAGTAGCAGTACAGAGCCTTTTTAACTTTACTTTAACTTTAACAGCCCGGCATTTCCAATTGAGGGAAAGACATTGCAGATTTCAGACACAAACACATTTTTAAGCCAATCTGAAAAGGGTTCTGAAAAGCCCTTTCATTCAGAGTTTGGAGAAAATGAAGTATTGACATATATTGAGGGCAAGTACACCACTGAGAATCTAAATGTTATTGTAAGCATACTAATGGTGTGCTTAACTATATGATATTCTTCCTGTTTGGTAGGAAGTTATTGGCAGCTATACAGGACGACTTCCAGTAATACAAAACCATGTGTGCTACTGCACTCTCTTTCCAATTCACATTTTTTGCTCTACAGTTATATACAAGAAGCCATGTATAATGCTATGCACAATCCAACCCTCCTCTTTCCTTATGATTATTTTTCTTGCCTCAGAAGCAAGCCTGAGATAACAAAAAATATAATTTTTTGTCTTCTCATTACAATATAATTTTAATAAGGGTAACTACTCAATAATGAATTCCAGTTAGGCTGAAATTTTAAGTCTTTCTCTACTGGTAGGGACATTCAAAAATAATGAAACAATAATGCATAAAATCCAAGGTCCTCCTTGTTTATTTTGTCAAGTGTTTATTATGCATTTTTCCCAGTACCATGAATCATAAATGCTGTCTGGATTGAAACACTTCTAGAAAGAAGTAGGATAGTTCCAGAACACAAATAAGATAAATAATATGGGTCTTGGAATTACACATCCTTTCCTTTTCTCCCTATGATATGAGCAGCCAGAAAGACATCCTTGTTAGAGGGGGAAGATTACTGACCAGAGGAAAATGCCTTCTGAAATACTGATGGAAAAATTGCCTGCCAGCCTGGGAACTGTGAGCATGGGAACTGGAGCTGGGAACCAGAAGCACATTTGAAAAAAAGGAAAAAACTGGCATCTTTGAAGTACAGCTGAGTGCCTAGAAATTGGACACATCCTAATTGCAAAACCAAGAAATTGTAATGACAATTAATAGTTCTAAAGTCATTAAAAATTGATTTGTAATAAGAAGTAAAACACCCTGGGAAAGTAAGGATCAGTACCTACTGTTGGCTGTTCTAGCTTCAAGAACTGGAAAACAATTAAAAAAAAATTGGTCTGAAAGAACAGAAAGCATCACCATCACTTGTCTGCCCCAGGTGAAATATAGAAATTAACAGCACCTATTGGCTGCTTGAAATGGTGGTGTTCTGATGTTCTAAGCTTTATTACATCTTTTTGATAAAAAAAGGACTTAATTTTTATCCAAAATGGAGCCTCTCTTTCTGAGGTTCCTTCCTGTGCTGTACATACTTTTATTTTCTTAAATAGGTCAGTTTTATCTGCACGAGCTTTCTATGAGGCCTTGGACCCTCACCAGGCACACCCAGGTGACTCCAAACTCTGTGACCTGGATCATCTTTAAAGTGAAACTGATGTCTGTTATTTTCCTGGGCTCCCTCTGGGCCCACTTCTGGGGTCAGTTTGATTTGTCCACCTGTTTCAGGGTGGTTAGGTCTCTCTCAGAGGATAAAGCCTCCATGTCTTTATGTATTAAAGTATAAAAAAAGGTATGTAATACACACTTGCAGGTTGGATAACCCTTCATGTCATCATACCCTCTAAGACAATAACTGCTTTTAGAGAAGCAGTTTTCCTTGTTGGCTTGTTATGACTGAAGTAGTATGAAGGTGGAAATACCATAAAGGTGGAAAATCCACCGTTTTTTTTGCTCAACTCCTTTCAAATCATTATGTGCAGGATCAAAACAGTATCTGTCCCTATGGCACCTCCAGAGGCCAAAACTAAAGAACAGAGGAGACATTTTTGCCACTGGATTCTTTGATATGGGCTTTTAACGATATTCTCTGCCTAATATTCACTGTGCATGCTTAATATTATATTATATTATATTTAGTAAAGCTATACATTTTGAATTAAGAAATAACATTCTGTTCTAGAATGGAAGGCTATATTTAACCATCATTTATATTTATTTACATGTTTACATTAATGCCCCCAAGAATGAAAACAGGTATATAAGACTAACAAGATGAATTTAAAAGCCAAGTATACAACTGCCATCCTGATTCAGGGTGCACATCACTATCATCAGGCATATTGGCATTCATCACCAGCCTTTGAAAGATGCTAGATCACTGTTTTCTTAGAAAACCACGACTCATCTCTGTGTCTACATGTATCTGTATATACAGAAACGGTACATAAGCAGTTTATGAATTTTACCTCTGTGAAAAGAGAGATGGATCAGTAATTTACTTGCAAACAAGCATCAAGGTTTATTCTTGGAACTCTTTTTCATCTCTCTTGTGAAGTCTGAGAACTATATGCAAAATCTATATCACATTTTTTCCATTTATTTTGTCTAAGTGAAGCAAGGTGAAGCCTTCAGTGTAACTAATTGATGTTAATTTTGATCAATTCTATAATGCATTTAAAGCTGAATTTTGGGAAAAAAAAAGAAAATTTGACTTTTTTTTTCTGATTATAATGAAGAATTACAGCCCTTAAAAATAATTAAAGATACTACTTTTCTTTACAAAGTAGCGTTCAGTGACACAAGCATCACTACCAGAACAAAGATTGTAGCATGGGTTTCTAGTACTCAGGCCATCATTACTCACAGAACAAGGAACAGAACAAACTTATACTTGGAGTGACACTGTCCTGTATTTTTCTGCTGATTTTCTTTTTTTTTAAATGCAACTTCGCCAACTGCTTCTCTAATACCTAAAGATTGCTTTTGCTGTTGGTTTGTTTTGTTTGTCCTTTTCTGTGGCTAAGATGACCTTTTGTTAATCATAAACTTCTTGATTTCCTGTAATGCTATCTCTGGGGTTCTTAACTAGAAACAAGAGCTCTATTTGCTGTGTAGCTGCTGAAAAAATAGTGTCAAGGCAACTGTGGTTTTGGGAAGATTTCTGAAGTTGTTCTAAAACCTAAAAGTAATGAGACTGTGGAATGCCACTACCCTAGAAGGTGTCAGACATAAGCTCTGCACTAAATCTGACTCAATAATACGTTTTGAACTTCGTGGGAAGCTTTCTAAAATCTGGGTTTATTCCAAAAAAAGGCTGAAATTAAATAGCTAGGAAACAAAGAAACACAGCATTCTCATGGACTAAGCTGCCGCTGTCCCACGAAACCGGCATTCCCAGGCCAGCGCTGAGCAGATGAAAGGTAAATGGCACAGTGTTGTACAGTCCATCTGGAAAAGAACTATAGAGCATCCACTTCTACTTCATAGCATGATCAGACTTACCTAGCTCATGGCTGTCAAGTGTATTTTCAGGCTGCCCTCAAAAGCCTTTCATCTTGGAGATTCGTATTATTCTTTGGGCAATCTGTTCCAACTTTCCTCAAGTCCAATCAAAATCTCCATTGTGTCACTTAAGCCTCCTATTCATCCTGGACATGAAGATTGATTATAACTGCATGGAGACAAAAAAATCAGAGGCATTGATATTTTGGCTGTATTGTTTTATATATTTTTGTTACAATCCTCAGTTATTCACATTAATATAGATGTTGTTATCCAATATTTATAAAGGGTTATGGGGTTTGTTTTGGGTTTTTTTTTTTGTTTGTTTTGCTGGGTTTTGGTTGGTTTGGTTCTATTTGTCCCTTCCTTTCCTTCCTTTCCTTCCTTTCCTTCCTTCCTTCCTTTTACTATCTCATTTCAAGTAGAGTCTATGTAGATATCAGAATGAAACTTCTTGCTGAACATTTACTGAATATAGTTATCAACTAAACTATTTTCACAGGCTTATATTATTTTTTTTTCTCCCAAGTCACATAAAATAGCAAAGCAAAATTCTTTAAAATTGGTGACAGTAAGATGCACATTTTACTGCTAAAATTACTTGATAGCACAACGGTTATCAAGAAATGTGAAGACATTACAGGACACTTAAGCTTGCTGAAAGCCAAAAAGTAAGAGCCTCTTATATGTAAAGCCAAGATTTCACTTTTAGGATGAATCAAATAATGAATCTAATCTTCATTAGTCTAGATCTAGTTGCTACCAGAAGAAAGAATGGAGATAAAATCACTGTGCACACACTTTTCAGATTCAGCCCCTATTCCAAGTATTATGCCCACGCTACCAAAGGTCCTCTGGGGCCTGAGGCTGGTGTTCATTCTGCTCTGTATGGGTCTGTTGCAGGCAAGGAGGTTGGCTGTGAGTTGTGGACTTCTGGAATTCTTTACAGGAAGGACTGTGGTATGCATTTGATGGATATCCCTACCTCCGTCTAAGGGACCAGTTGGGGTAACGTTGACCCATTTAATAACGCACTTGAACAGCCTTTTTCTTTCTTCATTGGTCTGAAATCCAAATGTCCTATGTATTCACATGCTCTAGATATGGGGGTTTTTCCTTATTACCCCTAAAACCAATATTGTCCAGCTCCATGTCAGAATTTCTTTAACTGACTATGGGTGAATTGTGCACTGTTGAGTTGTCTCCAGTTCCCTGTCTGTGCCCTGTCTCTTACTACTCCTGTACCTGAACTCCTCTGCATCATGTCCTGTGTACTCACTTCTCCAGGTCACTGCTGTCCTACCATATATGTATTTCTCCATTTTATGGCATTGTATTAGAGCTGTGTATATTTTTCTGAATAAATACTTTCTGCAACTATGGTCGTGCTGTTCTAAAAGTAGAGCAAATCATCTGTAGTCACCTGATCAAATAAGGAAATTTCTGTCACTGCTAAACCAAGCAAAACAAATTTGGAGGCAGGTCAACAAAAGTTCAGACAGAGGAGGCCTGATAAGCCCCAGCCCTGAGGCCTTACAGACATCCAGCATTAGCAGTGGCAATGCTGTATTGCAGTGCTACATCTCTGCAAACTGTTCTGCTCACTTGCCCCTTTTTTTCTTAACTAGAAAGTTGTGAGGAAGATGTGTCGTGGAGAAATTTAAGGTAATTTGAGGAGAAAATTAAGGTAATTTCAGGTAGCCATGAGGACTGAACCCCAACAACCAAATGCATTAGATTTTATTTTGGATATTAAGAAAAAATTCTTCATGAAAATAGTTGTCAAGAATTGGAACAGGCTGCCCAGGGAAATGGTTAAGTCATTGTCCCTGGTAAATTATGATTTCTATTCCATGATCTCTATCCTACAGCAAATCAACTTTCTGCACAAAATAAAAACTCATGCAAAACATTCTGGTCTAGCCGCGACAGGCAAGTACAACAGGTTTGAGGAAAAAGCACACTCTCCCCAACACATCAGCACATCTGATTTGGCTGGTAGCCTGGCCATCACCCACAGCAGCTCAACCTCAGACACAGCCTTCTTCAAGATTTTGGTAGTCTGTGCATTTATTCCCACCAAGGGGCTGTTGTTTTCCTGGATTTTTTGTTTTCCAACTCAGATGGTAGCCATATGCTGACAGCAGGCTTTTGGTCGCATCGCCCCAGAAAAGCAAACTAGCTGGTTTTTACTGCTTTACAGTTTTGTCTCCCTCCCCAAACATGTTATGAGAATGCAAATACATTAAGAATTAATTTGTACCTTTTTTTTAGTTGGTTTTGTTTTGGTTTGGTTTGGTTTGGTTTTTTTATATCAAGGTTTTTGTTGATCTTGTCCATAATACTTATTTGTTTTTCCAGTGGACAGTTTTGACCTGGACAGCTTTAGTTCATATCTCTCTTACTGAAGCAGTGCCTTTCACCCCAGAACAACTTTCTTTTTTTTTATAATTTTCAATCCAACCCAAAGCATGTTAATATATATGCATGGTTTTCATACAGTTTTTTCACAAATTACTTAGGGCAAATTAGTAGATTCAGAGTAATGATCAGTCATTCGCTTTATATTTGAAAAACCAGTAGTTCCTCAGAAAAAAATGTTTTATCCTTTCTGCTCAATGAAAATATTTTTCCTTGTTTAAGTAAATTAAAACAAAAAGGTTTTAGCTGCATAAGTTCTGCTGTCAAGCCCAGCATCTCTAGAATTTTCACAATCATTCTTTTCTAAATATTAGCATTGCAAGCTATAATTTGCAACCTATAACCATTCAGGCATCATAGCAACTGTGCCACACAAAAAAAGGATGTCATAAAAAGCTAGGGCTTAGTATCGCAGTAGAAAAGTAAATCTGATGAGTGGCTGACAAAATCAAATCAGCCATAAGAGAGAGAATTTGCTGAAAACAAGATTTTTCACCAGTCCACCAGACTGGAAATACTATTTTAAAAAACACAGAATCTGTGATTCACAGAATCACAGAATCACAGAACTGTTTAGGGTGGAAAAAGACCTCCAAACCCATCAAGTCCAACCTATGGCTGAACACCACCTTGTAAACTCGACCATGACACTGAACGCCACATCCAGTCATAGGGACAGTGATGCAACCACCTCCCTGGGAAGCCCATTCCAATCCTAACAATCCTTTCCATTAAGAAATTCTCTTTGATGTCTAACCTGAACCTCTCCAGGCACAGATTAAGACTGTGTCCTCTGTAACTGCTTGCCTGGGAGAAGAGACTGTCTCCCACCTGGCTACAACCTCCTTCCAGGTCATTGTAGAGAGTGATAAGGTCTCTCCTGAGTCTCCTTTTCTGCAGGCTAAGCAATCACAGCTCCCTCACCAGGATACTTGAAGTTCTGAAGAAATAAACACTAACCTCTTCTTTTTATTATCATACCTGTCCTTCTAACTAGAATAATTATTTTTAAGCAACCAATGTATCAATCTCTACAGGCTAAATTCTACTAAATTCTATCTTCTCTGTTGTAATTATTAGCTTTTTTTTAACTTGACTCTCTTCAGGATTTGGAAATATGTTGGTTGTTTATGTAATTACTCAGAGATGCTTAAAGGTGTATGATATCTCTGTGGTTCATTCATATATTCCAAGTCAGGAAGCAGATCATAAGTTTGTCCATCTCTTATAGATGATGTTAAAGAAACAAAACTACTGTGAACTGAGAAAAAAAACCTTGTTTCTTAAGTTTTACAACAATGTAGAAAAAAGGAAAAACTTAGATTTCTTTAAAAAGAGCGTGCCAAGGAAAATTGCCAAGGTAAGAGATCAGGGTGTTGGTGGGGTAGAGGGGCTGGTTTTATCTCTAAAGTATTGACCAAAAAAATGCAGAAGAAACACATTTTCCATACATCTTTGCCAGTGGGGAAAAAGTAAAAGATGCCTGAATCTGGAATACTGTATTAAACAGAAAAGTAGTATAAGTCAGTCCAGCTGCAAACATTGAAAACTTACACAAAGGGGAGGTTTGAATTAAAAGAATAAAGGCCATTCGAAAAAGATAATCTCAGTGGATGCATTCAGAAAGTGTTTGGAGAGTTGTTTCATCAACAAAATGCAGAGGAAATCATAATTGACAGGCATTGTACCTTCTGCCCTCCAGTTCTGGCAGCAGGCCAAGGTATGGAATAGTGAGGTTCTGTTATGATTGCCAAATGCAGGTCATTAGAAAGAGTGGAACTGAATATAAGACATTTTCAAGGTCATATAAAACAATATGGAGAGAATTTTCTATCTTGATTTTAATGGACAAGGCACCAAATGTAATAAAAGCAGGCTTCAAAGAGGCAGACTGATGAACACCATGAATTTTACTTGGAGATCTTGTTTATACATAGCCTGGCATACTAGTCAGGAAAAAGGGGAGACTACCTAAAATTTCTGATTCTGGTTGTTAAAAATAAAAGCACAGTAAGAAAAGCAGAGAAAATCATCCAGAAGTGAGAGAGGCACGGGCTGGGATTAAGAAGCAGGTAGAGGTGGAAGCAACTAAAACCCCTGCTCTTGTCTGCTGTACATCTGTAAGACTGAATGGTTTTCATAAACAGACTCCATCCCTTTCTCACAGTTTTCATCATGCAGTAAGTTAGAAATGTTTCCTCATGTTTTGTTTTTCTTTATGTTCAGAAACACAAACAATTATAATTTTAAAAGTACACATATTTTTAACTCATCATTTTATCATCTATATAAGTTGTCCAGTAGACTTTTCAGGGAGAGGTCAAAAGGAACACTAGGGGAAAGTATAATGCCTCCGTTTAGAAAAAAAAAAAAAAAAAAAAAAAGAAAAGGCAGATAGAAAACAAGATATTTGATTAGGCATCAGAATTAACTGTTTTCCCCATTATAAATATAATAGAAACCTTACTTATAAATGTTGCAGAAAAGGCCACTGTAATGCAATGTAATACAAAACCAAAAATCCAGATCAAGAATAGTGTATAATCTACATTTATAGCTTCTGTAGAGTTCTCTGAAATAAATAAAGGGGGAAAAGACAAAGATGTATTTCTTCCTTTGGATAGACTAATCAAAGGAAAGAGTTACAGTATGGTAAAGCTGAGGATAGCTGAAGTTTATTCTCTAAACATATTACCAAATTAAATACTTAATCCAGAACCAAGACTCAGCAACATAAAAAAGGAGGCACACATGTAAATCTAGTTAAGCAGCAAGAAATTTGAATCCTGTCATCTATATCTCAAGCAAATATTTTAATTTTACATAAAGGGAGTAAGCATACAAGAGAGGAAAACAGTGTATTTTCATGAACAGAATTTCTTTGGTGAATGCAGGTGCTCTTTAAGTTTTCTTCTGGATTAAATCCTGCAGACAAGTTTGGTAGTGAAATGCCAAGAACCAGTGCATGATCCTGTCACAGTTAGCTTAATGTTCTAACAAGCAACAATTAGGACTGCAATGGGCTTTACTGTAAATTCGTAAGCTGCTAGATAATTTATGCACTATCATTATTAGGATCATGATTTTAGATAACAACCTTCAGCTTTACAAATGTGTGCTTATGCTGTACTCTCTAGCTCATAAATCAAGCCCCATATTACAGCCTTTATAAATCTACTCTGTTAGGAGTCATAATAAAACGTAATGCCTACAATAAATACCTCAGAAAGTTTGTAAGTGAGATAGAGCCACAGACCTTCCTGGAGCTCCTGGCTCAGCACATACAGATTTTTTTTAACATATATGAAGAAGTATGTTATGAAATGACTGATATAATATCTCTATTTTTACCATGTTTAGTTTAATATTGAAACATCTGCGTTTACTGGTTTTCTTGCCTTCCTGGAAATAAGAAAATGGAAAAATTAAAATGTGGAATCTTAAACTCCTTATGGCAAAACAGATATCAAACACATTCATTCATGCTCATCTGTTGGTGCACATATAATTGATGCTATTTTTTTCCAGTTGAAAAGATTAGGAGTAAAAAAGAAGACTTTCTGAGATGATAAAAGAGAATTGAGGAAGATTAATTGCTAAAGAAAGAAAAATGTAAGGATATACAAAAAGTACATGCCTAGAATAAACAATAAGCTAAAAGAATAAGGAAAAGCATCCAAACAAAAGAAATATAGAAACAAAACAACTATGAATCTTGTCTATCTAGCTAGCATGGAACTTTGAATTATTTTCTTCATAATAACTTCTTCATCTGCAATTCATTATTCATTTACTGTGGTTTCCAATTACAATAATGGGTAACATGTATAAAGTCGAGTGTCAGCAACCTACTTATTACAGAAAAAGAACTTTAAGTATCTCATTCAATATCACATGCAAGAAAAAAATACAAATATATTCAGGAAAAATAGTTTATATGAATCTAGGAGAAATTTCTGTAAAAAAAAAGATACCTGGTTTGCACTGGAGAGTTTGCAGGTTTCTTCCCAGATGTCAATAAAAAAGAAACAAAAGCATACTAAAATTGTTTAAAACAAGAAAATTTAAGAAAGATAAATATGGATAATGAGTAACCCTTACCTCCCTTCAGTTGTCGGGAACCTCACTTTCATGGATCTTCCAACAGGTGGTGGACAGAAAAAGCACACTACACAGAATTGTCATCTGTGGAGTGGTTCAGACTCCTTGTCAAACCACGGTGCCATTTCATTTAGTGTAACAAACAAAACTCAATTTCTTGCCTTGACACATAGGAATGTTGTCTCTATCTGTCCACTAGAGGCATGGCTTGCCGAAAAAAGTGTGGGGTTGGCAGTGATGGCACCCTGCTGTGATGCCCTTGCACTGCCTTTTCCAGTGCCAGTGTCCCAGGAGCTGTAGGCTCTGAAGCTCTCTGAACCCTAAACCAAACCCCACTTCCTCACATACAGTATGTTCTATCATACTCCTAATACAATATATGTAGAATCAATCAATATACTGCAGAAAGATGCAAAGCCCTTAAATACATTCTCTTCCCCTTAAATATATCCCCCTTTTCTTTGTTACATGTATTTATCAACAGTAATAATACAGAACACCTGTGGAAATAAATGTATATCTACCTCTTTTTTTCTTAAGTTTGAAATTTTGTCAAGACTGTAATCTGAAAGAATATGTATATATACTGACAGAATATATATATACATACAGATAGAAATATTTCTATTCATATTTAACAGGTTACTTCATAAGCCTTTTCAGAAATATGGGATTTATTAAGGATATCCTTATTGTCTCATTTATTTACAAAAAGTTCTGTTTGAGAAAATTAACTTTTTATTATTTGAGCTTGAAACAAAGGTCAGCATATTACACCTAACCAGAATTTCAAGTTTCTTGTGGATAATTGCTTCCCTGATGAAGAGGTATCAATCATGTTGTATTGCTTGCGATTATATATGTATACATAGGTGTGTACATGTACAAATGCAACTTCCAGTCTGTCTAGATGGAGTAATTTTTTATAGATATTCCCATGATACACTGAAAATTGTCAGAATTCAGTTTTCAGTGAGGTAATTGAGAGAGACTTTTCACAATTACTTTGCCTGCGCGTTTTTTTACAGATATGCAATTTTGTTCTCAGTGAAACTGGTATTTCTCCTTATTTCTTCCTTTTTTCTTCTTTTTTTTTTCCATCTTCAGGAAAATGCTGCTTCTGTGCTTCAGGAATCTCAGTTAAATCTTAAAATTGGTCTATAGAATTATAATAGTAATAATACTTTTGAACCACTGAGTCAGTTGCATGCCCTTGAAGACAATCACAGTGTGTAACTACCTTCATGATATATCAAACATTTGCTTGAATGTAGCAACATTTTTTACTCCTAGTTCACTCGGAGTGAAGTTACTGTAGAATATCGTTGCATGATAGATGGAAAATGTCCTTTCCAGACTGAATATATTCATGCACAGTTTATATCCATTTACTCATGTGTCAAGATTGCTCTTAGTTTGGATACCTATCTTCCATCATTTGTAGAGGTACAGATTGCAGTTATATCTCATAAACAGTCAAAGATCTATTAGCCTCTCATCTCATTTTTCTAGCAATCCTTGCATCCATTTATTCTAGTATAAGCTCATATTTCTTAGAGTGAACTACCAGAAACATCTCCTGTATTTTAGACAATGTCATGTGAGTGACTTTTACAGTGCCATTCTAGCTATTACTTTTTCTGCATTACCTATACATATTCATTTTCTTAATAAGTAACTTTAGTTCTCCTCTGGCGATAATAATTCTAATTCTCATTTTACTATAAGACAAGTGGCAATTTTAAGTATCTCTATTTCAGTCAATAGAAGAGTGCTGGTATAAGAGAAGACCTGGCACTGATGACTTCTATGTATTCCTGTCTGTGTTAGTTTAGTATTTAACTTTCAGGTAGAGAAAGACCAGAAAGGCCAGAAGAGGCTAACACCCCAGATGAATAAAAGGATAAGGTACTGGTGAAGAATTGCCAGATTTGCTCATTTTGCAAGAAAAGAAAGACCAACTTGTACTTCAAGTGATGAAGACATCAAATAGACAAAGTAATGCACATTTTTCTCTTGCCATAGGCTTCCTTGAAGCTTCTCTGATCTCTCATAAAATACATGTGGGGAGACCTCCAAGAAAATTCTTCTGTCACTTTAAAAGGGAAGATGGAGAGAGAACAGTTATTTCTTAGCAGCTGCAACTTTATGTCAAATAGGGAGCAGAAGCAATGGTAAAGAGGATTACGCTCTGTCAGCTCCATGAATAAACTCAAGAATGCTGTTCAGACCATGATCCCACTGTATTTATGCCATATGTGTCCATGACATGATTATTCAACTGAACCAGTTAACTTGATTCTGCATGTCCAGAAATGAGCTTCTGTTAAGGTATCAGGGCAAAAACCATAAGTCTACTCACGCTGATTGTAGGGTTATACCAGATTTATCCTGTCTCTAGAGGACAGATGATGCATTATTCTGTATAAAATGCCATCTGGCAAAAAGCTCAGCTGCTAAAAGAACCCAGTTAGAGCAGTCATGGATTTTTAATTTTATTTTTTGTTACATGAGACCAACATTTTCTCATCTAGCTGTGTTTTATTTTCATGTGGAAGCAGAATTCCTAAAGTTGTAGCTGTTCTTTTACTAAAACATGGACTCAAAAATCTGTTGTTATTGACAGTTCTGGAGTGCTTTGATGTGTTCCATGCATAATATTCCCAAGAAAGCAAAGGTGCAATTTCCATCTCTCTCACCTAGCAACAAACCACACCATAGTGTAGAACTTCTGTTTCTCTGAAATTGGTATGTTAGTGGGAGAGCAGTGGAGGTAGTGGCTTTTGCCCACATCTGCCAGTCTGCCAAGTGTTTTTCCTTTTCACCATTTAAAAAAAAAAACAACACTTTTTTCTGCCCCTCATGGACCTATGAAGTAAACTATCCCAGAAGGAAAAATGTCTGCTTAACCCAGGTGCCTTAAAGTTTTAATGCCCTGGGGCGACAACATGAACTGTATATAATTGTCAGAAATTTTCTATTACTCTGCTTCTCCTCTCACATACACAAAGGTTTTTCTTGCTTTTGTAGCGGGATTTAACACATTTTCCAAATCCATTTTCTTGTGTGTCTGTGAGATGGATACGGTTTCTAGGAGGTGTCTTGTCCCTTTGTCTCAGGACACGTATCCCTCTATGGCCGCAGTTAACAGAAGTTTGCTCATGTGGAGACACATACTGGTTGTAGGAACCATGTCTTAAACCCATAATATTCTTTGCTAATGCCCTAGGCTTCCCTGCTCTCTGGGCACTAGGAGTTCACTGCTATTTTAGGGCAGTTACTGAAATGTTAACATGAATAAGAAAATATGAAACAAGCATAATTTAAAGGCAATGGAAATTTAACAAGAGCTCCAGGCTTATCATTATTGACAAAGGATTTTAACAGAGATTAAAATGAAAATAACTAAAAATGCAGTCTTACTGCATGCAGGACAACTAACAACTATTACAGCCTCATATGGATAAGCCTCTGTTGCTTTTATTGATATGTAGGAAGAATAGGAAGCATCCTTGACTGTCTGTCAAGATTTAATAAATCAGTTTTTAATATTGCATTATTATATTGCATAGATTAATATTATAATATTACAATATATTATATAATTGCATTGGAATTATAGTACAATAATGCTACAATTACATATAGTGAAAAAATAATATGATAATATGATATACAGTATAATCAACACGTAAATATAGCATTTAAAATATTTATTTATTAAATTTCTAATACTTTTTCTAAAATATTATATTTCATAATATATAGTCATACAAATTAATTAGTTGATAAAGGATATAAATATACTTCCTTATACTGTATTTACTATATAATATATTATTTATTTATTTATGCTTTTAGATTTAATAATTTAATGTTTTGATTCCTAAAAAATGTGTATTATTACCCTATTTATAGCGACAGTGTATTTATAGCTATCAGACACATTGTACAAGATACTATTTCAGCTATTTGAAATAAACCCATGCTATAAATTTCTCTTTTGAGATGAACTTCCAGAACTGCAGTGGTCTTCAGCAGGTATTTCAAAATATAAGAGAAAGAAATCACAATGTTTAAAGCCTAATGGGTAAAAAATAGTGAGCATTTCTGTGCAACAAAATGCTTTTGTGAAAGGATGTCAAACTGATACAACAACACATCATAGATATATTTGTTTTGAAAGAGTTTCTTGTGAATAAACTTTAAATTAGGAAAGTATTTACTATTGTAAAGTGAACAATTCTACTTATTTCTCTTTCTTTAAACTGGAGAATATGAACACCAGTCACTCACTGAGAGTTGCTTTCAAAGGTTTTCAAGATTTTCAGCTATGTTGAATGGCTTCTAAAGGACTAGGACAACTTTTTTTTTTTTTTTTTTTTTTTATTATTTACTGTTATGGTATAAGTTAAAGGATAAACAGAAAATATTTGGGTGGCTACATTTAAAGATGTGCTAAGAGGACGTTTCACGCTTATAGACCTGCATGTCAAGAGTCTCTTAATGTCAGCAGGAAATATAAACTACTTTGTGTATTCATGAGGATGAGGCCATCCTCAGCCTAAATGGGAGAGGAAAACAGCTATGAACACACCCAATGTTCCTGATCTCATGCCTTAACACTGCATTCATGGTAGTGATGTGCTACAGCCCTAACTGTTAAATCCACAGCTAAGTAGCCTCCTCATGTTTATGAGAATAAAGCAGGAATTTCAAATATTATAACAGTCACTCTTGACTGATAACACACGTGAAGTCATTCCCAGTGAACCACTTAATTAATATTCCTCCTTTACCTACATGTGACAAGTTTCTCTGTCACTTCCAATCCATCTTATGCATGTGATTAATGATAAAAAACACTGATAAAGTTAACTTTTCTTTCTAAAATTCTGTTCACTTTGTCATGGAGATGGCAGAAAACAGTATCTACAGTCCTTTAGAAGTGTTGGTCACATATGTTAACGCAAAAGTTAAAAAATTGCTTAAGATGGAATTGAAATATATTGCAAAAAATAAGATGTATCCCCATTTGAATTCCATACTGGTTTCTCTGACAACTCTGTACAATGAAATAATAGCAGTGATAAATGTTTTCACTTTTCCCAAAACTATTTTTTAAATTGTTATAACCAATATGCTGCTGCTCCTCAAATTTTATTTCATTTTATTTCATTTGATATAATGAGGCCTTTTCACTAAGAAGTTGCACCCATTAAACTTTTAAATATTTTTTTCCGTTGTTGTCTTTCTGATGCCTGCCAAAAAGCATGGAAAATAATAGAAATGAGTGACGTCCTACATAAACTTGTATTTTAATGGCTCTCATTTGGAAAAAAAAAAAAAACCAACAAAAACAAACATTTAAGACTTCAGTGAACAGCATATTTTCCAGTTGGTTTCCCAACAATTTTCTTTATAGACCCCCTTGGATGGTGTTTAAGTGAACAGTACATTTTTAGTAATCTAAATTAAAAACAGTAACTGCATGAAATGAAACTGCACTACACGTTGCATTATTAGTATAGTTCACTACACAAATGCAAGTGCAATGCTATGTGTGAGATTGACACCAAATACAAATTAAAAAATGAATAATAGCATAGAAATAAGTTACTGTTTATTAATAAAATCTGCATAAAACAGAGCTCTCTGCTTAACTATCCACAGAATAGCTTATGCAAATGTCACATAATATCATTAGGAACAAATTCTGTCCTTGACTGTAAAATGTTTCGTCCAATGTTGCCGAGAGTCCTTCATCATGTATTAGTGTGGTGAATGACTTAAGAAGAAAATAACTCCAAACTAATTTCTATTTAATTTTTACCACTTCTGCATGAGTTCCAAATTTTTTGTTTCTGAACCTACAAACAGTTTCTGTGTTATTAATAGTGCTTTCAAGTACTCAAGCTCTAAAGTGTATATAGTAAATTAATACAACTTGATATTCTGAATAGTTTTTAATTATTAATTTTTAATTACTGTTAATTATGAAATTTAATTAAAATGGTAAACTGATGTGTAAGCAGAAGGCTGAGGTACTCAAGAACTTTCTCATTTCAGTCCATTGGTTATGTCTCCTCACAGATTCCAAGTGGATGGGCTGCAAGGCAGGGACTGGCGGAGCAGACTCTACCACTGTTACAGAAGATCAGGTTTGAGACCACCTGAAGAACCTGAACTTACTCAGGTCTATGGAACCTGATGAGATGCACCCCAGAGTCCTGAGAGAATCAGCTGATCTAGTTGCCAAGCCCCTATCCATTATATTTTAGAAGTCATGGCAGTGGTAAGCCACTTCACTCTTAATCTCACATGACTTTCTATATTAGTTCTGCTGCGTTAAGTAATTGAGCTTTTATTCGGAGGATTTCTTACAGCAACACAGTCACCCTCGGATTTTAAAAAGCCAGACTGCAGCATGTGAGAAACACCTGATAATCACAAACATCTGAAATTTACTTGAGCTAATTTGATTATCTAGCAGCAAAAAAGCTGCTATTCTATGTATGGGAACACAGTGTACACCAGAATAAATTTTTGTTTTACTATTATTTAAAACAATAAGTAGTAAAATAGTGTATCAATTGGTAACTGTAAATATCTCTCTTTTGCAAAGGTATACTTTTCAGCTGGTATATTTCTTTTACTCTTCTTAAAGTTCCACCAACAATTTTCTTTTTCATTGACAGCCAAAGCAAATTACACACAGTAATGAAAGGTAGTATGCAAGATGATGCTGTGATTTTAAATCTGCTGTAGCTAAGGTTCTTTCACTGCTTATATCAGAGACCTATTTTTAATTACTTAAACTGGTCAATTTTAGGCTTATAGGGTTAACTAGTTATACAAATAAAAATATATAATTATTCAAATTCTAATATTGCAGCTTTCTGTTGTACTGCAAACTCTATCCAATTGAAGAAAAACTCAACAAACAAAACAAAGCAGACCTAAAACCACACAAAAGCACAAAACATAAATGTAATTTTTAAATCTATGTCTATACAATTAAGAATTTGTCTTCATTGTTATTATTTATGCATAGCTTAAGGAAACAATGCAATATGCATTTGGGACTGGAGAGGAAGCATGGGAGCATAGCTAAGGAAATGTTCTACACAGTTGAAGAGACTGAATGTACATACAATGTTTCCTTATCTGGCAGAAGCAGACTGAAGTTGCTGTTGAAAATTATTCAATCTGTCAGGGAACATGTGGTATGTGGGTATAAAAGTACTCTAAAAAATATCTTCATTTTGTCAGTTCCTTGGACTGAAGTTATTGCAAAATGAATACAAACTGCAATACCCTTCAAATAAGGATATTGTTTGCTTATTTTCTGGAGTAGCCTAATGTAATTCACACACAATTCAGCAAATAATCGCCTGTATACAGAATACATGTCCTTTCAGTACATTTTCTTTATAAGCCTGATTAAATAAGACATAAGCAGTTTATCACTAGTTATTTTTTCACTATCAGTGTTACATTCCTCTGTAGCAAAGCACAATAGGTGTTACGCTGTGGAGGTGGAAGTCTGAGAAGGAGAATGTTCCATGATAGTTCAGGAGTGCACTGAAACAGAGTATTACCCTTTTAGTCCTGGTGTTTCTCTTGTATCCGCCTGACCAAAAAAAGTAAAGTATTCTTTGCCTAATTGCAGTCTATGGTGTCAACCTGACATACATTCTATTTTGGCAACAAACTCATTGCTCTCACACCACGATGGTAATATTGCATTGGCAATGCAAGGTTTCCTTTACTGAAGTTCTTTAGCTGATCTCTTTTTCCTGTGCCAGTTATAACTCAAAAAGCTGTGAAATTAAGAGTATAGAATTACTCATAAATAGGATATGTAATTGGCCTATTTTGTGCAAGTATACTCAGTATATTTTTTGCTGCTGCTATCAGTGTGGAAAAATGAGCCTGAAATGTGGCATGTGAGCTTCAGTATATAAAGAAATAGGGTTTTTTTTTTCCCAAGAAATTAAAACTCTTTTAAAGAATAAGGCCAGAAAAATACCTGTAATACCTTGTGGTGGGTTTGACCTTGGCTGGCTGCCAAGCCCTTATTTTGGCACTCTTTCATTCCCCCTCCTCAACAGGACAGGAGGAGGAAATTAGATGGAAAAACTTTTGAGTCGGGATAAAGACAAGATCACTCATCAGCTACCTTCATAGAAAAAAAGACTCCACTTGGGTAAAATTTATTTAATTTTTTTTTTCCCCATTAAAAATTGAGTAGGATGATGAGAAGGAACAACAAAAGTTAAAACAAATAACACCGTCCCCCACCCCTCTGTTTTTCCTATGATCAAACTCGCTCCCAATTTCTCAGCCTCCTCTTCCTGAGCAGCACACAGGGAGGGGGAGTACAGGTTGTGGTCAGCTAGTAACTAGTTGTCTCAAATGTTCTTTCCTCCTCATGCTCTTCTGCTCTAGCATGGAGAGCCACCTGTGAAGACAGTCCTGCATATAGTTCACCAATGTGGCTTCTTCCCATGGGCAACATCTCTCCACAAACTGACTAGCATGGGCCCTTTCCAAGGGGTGCAGTCCTTTAGGAGCAGACTGCTTCAGTGTGGGTCCCTCACAGGTTCACAGGTCCTGATGGAAAACATGCTCGCATGTGGGCTCCTCTCTGCAAGACAGCTCCAGCCTGCTCCAGCGTGGGCTCTCCATAGGTTGCAGCTTCCTTAAGGGCATATCCACCTACTGAAGCATGGAGTACTTCACAAACTGCAGCCTGTGTACCAGCTATTAACTACAATAAAAATTTTCCTGCCCTAAATACATGTACGTAAAAAGATTGTCCACACACCTCCAATATTTCCATGATATTAGAATATACTAAACAACATGAAAATGAGAAACATCAGCAGTCATCCTTTATTTCAACCTGTAGTTCAAGGTGTAGCACAAGCAGCACGAACTTTATTGAATAAGAAAATGATCTCTTGTGTAGTGTACTTAAATGGTATAGCTTACCATGGGAATTTCTAAGTGCATTTATTGCTTACATTTCTTTATTAGTTCATCAAATATTCAAATGTTCTTTTGATTCTGCCAGAAGATATGTCTAATGATTCTTGCATATAATATACACTCCCAGACATCAGCTGTCTGTTGAAATGAATGCACAGAATACATCAATGGAGACAATGAAAAGGTTCCCTGGAACATCTGGCAGATCGCTCCATGCACAAGAAAGCCTAAGAAATGTGATATGCCATATGTGAAGCAAAGATTTGAAGAGATAAGAACAACTTGGTACAAACATGCCTTTAAAAGTAAAAAGCACATTACCAGAAGACATAAAGGAAATCAATGAAGTGAGGAGGTTGTAATATTCAAGGCCTTGTACATATAAAATTATGCACTAGTGAAACGTCTTTTATAGAATCAAGGGAAAATTCCCAGAAGAGGTAGACCACATGTTCATATTGTCATGCATTTATTGTACACATCAAAGCTCTTTATTAGTGAAGCTGTTTTCTTCCCACAAAGGAAAGCTTTATCCACAGTTTACTGCACACTGAAATAAAGTAAAATTCTTCCCTTGGGTTTTCAGATCTCTGAGCTTTTAAACATAGTTTATTTCTTTTAATTTTTTTTTTGTTCTCAGTTTTCTACAATCTCCTTTTTCTTGTTCCATTGGGTTCCACGATATTCACCCTAATTTCCTATCCCTATTCTTTTTAGCTCCCCAACAGTGTCTATTAGAAAAGAAATTAACAGGAAGCACTATGCAAAGCTTAATTTTATTTGAAATGCCTTCATCAATTTAACACTGCTGTAGCTCAAAACACGATGTCTTAACCTGATGAGCTTTTCAATCTCTAGCTCAGTGTGGAACTTTCCCTAAGTTTGCAAAATGCTAATTCATGTCAACACCTCAAAGTCTTGCCCATTTAAACTGACACAAAACTGTAAAACTTGTATTTTTTCTAGAGTTTGTTTCTTAGATTTTATTCTGACTTACAAATTGCCCTGAACCTGAAACAGCTTGTCTTGGCTGTCAGAGTGAAGCAGAATTAACATGTAATGGAGAAGGCAATAAAGGTCTCATGAATAAAATATACAAAACTTACATAAGAATGGTAACACTGAAGCATGTACAGAGTCATTTAATGTTTCAGATTGCCCTACTTTTTCTATAATATACCTTTATTTTTCCCCATAAGAGAACACCTAAAAATACATTTTCAAAGACGATTGTAAGTGGCTTATCTAGTTTGAACAGAATAAGTCACTCAAAGCAGAAAACAAGTACAGTGTCTATATTCCAGAGGGAAGTTTGGTGATACCATTTCAATCTCAATAGTAGCAATTTTAGTAGTATTTAGCAAAGTGCAGCTGACAGGAAAGCTGAGACTCATTACAGAAGACAGAAACAAGTAAGTCCGCAGCTGTTCATGTATTCCTTAATTTTTAAAGTTCTTATTACACATTTTAAAAAATAAAATATTCATACCTTTAATTAGACTATGCAGGTATTATATTATTAATTGCTGTGTGCATGAAAATAAATACAACAAAGAGGCATTTTCCAAGACATTAGGAATAACAGAAACTAATTTTTCTCTCTTTTTTGCAACATAGGACACTTATCTTTCTTCAGCTCTGAAACTGTATTAAGTAATCTTTGATTCTAAGCGAAGGAAAAAAAAAAAAGAGCATTACTTGTTGCAGCTGGGAGCTGGCAGAAGGGGGTTTATCCCCTCGCCTGCCGACACAAAGAAGCCCGGATATCAAAGCTGAAACCCCTCTGGAAGGCCACACAATGAAAAAGGGGTAGAGCTCCTCACCCAAAAGGGGCTGTATCCTTCTGCCGCTGTTAAGCAGGCACGCAGGCGAAGGCAAAGAGGAAAAGAGAGGGGACTCTCCGTCTGCGTTCCCTGTAGATTTACTCCGGTAAAATGACAGGGACGAAGAGGCCAATTGGGGGGAGGGTCCAGGGATCTTATACTGGGTACAGAATAGGCGGGGAAAGGGATCTCAGCCAATAGGATGGGGCAAGCAGGTGGGATTGACAGCAAGGGAACCAATGGGAACAACACAAAGGAGGGACTTAGGGAAGGATCCAATGGGGCGTCGAGGAACAAAGAACTTTCTAGAACATTTCTAGAACTTTCTAGATACATATTAAAGAAGGGAAATTAATATACATAACCTCATACATAAAACAGGAAGGGGAAAACATTAACCAATTGGGAGAAAACATGCAAAAAGCAAAACAAGGGAATCATGGGTTCTCACCATGACTGGAATTTACATGCTAAACTTGGGTTGCTGACCACCGCAGCTGGTTGTCTGAGTTCTCCTCAGGAGACAGAGTGGCTGGAGCCACTTGCACTGCCACAATTTGTAAATTAACAAAAATTACTTGTCAGATGAAGGACAATTACTGTTTTGTCCTGTTCTTCCTCAGAAGTGAAAAACAGTCTCAGCAGTAGGAATATTTCTTCTTGGACCTCCTCCAAAATTAAGAAAGCAGAAACATAGAAAGAACTGGTGGCTGGGTGATTACACTGAAACCTAGAGTATCGGGTCACTGAAAATGCTACATCTCAAATCACCTTCTTATCATGCTTCGCGAGAACATGGTTTTGCTGACTCATATAGCTCATGAGCTTTTCTGGACATCTGCCTTTGCTAGTGAATGGTGTTACTTCTCATTCTTAAATGACAGTTTTCTGTGCTGACAGTTTGTTATAGACTGAGTAGCTGTTTCAAGAACCAGACCCTAATCCGAGAGAATCCTGGGGTTTTGCACAGGATAACAAAAACTATTTTACGCAATTCTTTCAACACTGAAAGTTAACAACAAAAAAGCTGCTCCTGCTTGTAATCTGACATGTAATTAGGAACTTTTTAAACTGAAAAAAGAAAAGTAAATGAAAGATCACACCTGCCATGTCATGCTAATCTTTAAGCAAGGTTTCAGGAGACTGCAGTTCCTTACAATACCGACAAAATTAAAATATCTTACTTAGGCTATTTCCCCAGCCATACTTAGTGTTTTTCTTTTTTTTTATTTTCTGAGGGGAAGCAGAGGTCTGCCTATTTGCAGACAGCTGTCTAGTGTAGGACTAAGATGTCATAAGAAGATAAATTAGAATTATAATATTTATAAGCCTACCTTTCAAGTTTCATTATTACTGCCACTGACCTATCTGAATTTGTTTATTAAAAGGATCAGAATGAAATGTACAGAGATTTTGTAGAAAAATGGCATTTTCTAGTAAATAATTCTCTTGGCATATGCATCTGGCTATTATATATCTATCACTGATTTATGTGAAGTTGTTAATTATTATAATACCTATGAAGAAGTGAGGAGTAAAGTAAAAAAAAAATGTAAAAATTGAAAAAAATTAAGAGTAATTTTTCCATTGCTTTAGTCTGTACTTGAAACCACTTTATATTCTAACAGACCACTTGACAGAATATCTTGCCTTTTTGCTGAAAGTATTAATGTCTTTATTGTGATTATAAATTAAAATGTATTAAAAGAGATGCATTCTCTTTTACTCCTTCAGAATTTATGTTATAGAAAACAATTGCTGTTGGCTCTGATGTCCTTCTCTGCTGTGCTGACTGCAGCATCTTAACAGTCTAAACCACTGAACAACATGCTAATAAACTGAAGAAAAGGAATAAGAGAGGAATTAACTAAAACTGAGTGACAGGGTCCCTCTTTGGGGTTTTGCTTGTTTGCTTGCTGCATTATCAGAGAATGTAAAATATAGCTCAATGCATAAATTGCTGTACAAGTTAGTTAAAAAGAAATAGCTTGGTATCTTAAGGAGTTTATCATCCCCTAAAGAAAGAAATTGCATATAAAAATATACCAAAAAACATTGAAAGTGAATCTTACTGAAGTTTGCTTGTCATTTTAATTTTATGGCGCATTCACAGTTACTTAATTTTGCTATGTTAATTTTGGCAAATTAGTGTGTGTCAGTTTGTGTGTGCACATATATAAGATTATGTGTTTTATGTGTGTGTATGTATAAGATTATGTATATAGAAAGACTATGTCAAAACAATGTAAAGAATAGTTGAAATAGCCTGTAATTATGAGAATAAGGTGGGTTTTTTGGCATACAAGAAATGAAAATGTCAGAATTGGAAGAAATAAATAAGAGTGTGCTATTACTGGCAGCTAACAGAGAATTGAGTTGAAAGAAATGCAGATCATAATAAATAGAGAGAGGCCTGGAGCAATAAAACCAATCAATAAACTGAAAATTGAACAAATTTTGATAATATACAATGGCACAAGAACAATAAGTGAACGATTTTTTGATTTATTTTATTCCCAATGTTTGTTTTAAATTATAATTGTGTGGACTAATATGTAATAAGGGGTGTGTGGGACAGAAGAAAAAAAACAAACACAAATGAGGTAGATCTGAAATAAGTTGTTTAATTTCAGATAAGGAATATATATAACATAAACCTTGTTCATTGTTCAGAAGTAATCTTAATCAGTTAATTTTGATTCAATTAGTTCAATGTATGAGCAGTATTCAAAAATACTTTATCATTTATATATAGATATGTTTATTACATTTGATGGATTAAGACATTTTTTTCAGCTTGGATTTCTTCCTCTTCCTTTTATTTAAGTAGCTTTTTTCTTCTCAAAGTCAAGTATTGACAAGTGTAATTCCCACAATTATAAGTGGAATATTATTTCATCTATTGTTGAAAATAGATGGAAAAAAGATAAGCACAAAGATTGCAACTTTACAAAAATAAAGAGAGGGAAAGAAAGAAAATATACTCTTTCTTTCTCTTTAATTTACTGGAATGTTCTTGCCAACTCTATCTTCTTCAGACCTAAGAAAGAAGAGGAAGGACTTCTAGCTCCAGAGAAACACCTTAATTACTTTTATTGGAAGATTAGGTAGCTTGAAGATAGAAATTTATTGGGTTGTAATCTTGCAAATACTTTTTACCAGTACTGTAATTAATAGCACCATTGCTATAGTGCATAAAGTGTTGCAAATGTCAAATAAAACACAGTTGGTTCTGCCTTGGAATACCGGAACATATTCCCTATTTGCTTTCCTTTATCAATATTTCTCTTCAGTTCATAAATTAAACTCAACTCTAATTCAGTTAAACCTTATTAATTTGTTATTTACTGGTTCACTGCTTTTAATTCAAAACTTCTGTTTTGCTATCTGAGCACCTACCTCACTGTAGAAAATTAGTTCAGAAACATTCTGTTGCAGCTGCTCTTGAGGTCTTAAATAATAACTGAGAAACAATTTTGAAGAGATAATTGAAATGACATATTGCTCAAATCATGCCAACATTATAAACACCTAGTTAGCATATCAGCCCTGTTGTTGAGCTTCAAAAGAATTGTTTCTTCTTTCAAGGAGACCTCAATGACCTTTTCATACTGAAACAATAAAAAATAATACTCATAAAAAGTAAGAATCTAAAAAATAACCCCTCTATGGGTGCAGATAGTGATTTTTTTAAGCATCATATCCACTTACACTTAATATAGTTGTACATGTTACTTGGCAAAAAAAGAGTGTCGATCTTTCAGACTTTTCAGTCTTTTCATGTGACAATGGAATGATGTTGGAAGAATAGGAAGTCACGGTGCATGCTAGTTTGAAGTCCAAGAGGAAACATGGTTCTATTTCATGCTTGCCTGGTTGTACATGTTACCATTTTAAACAGTGTTTCAAAGAGTTTTTTAAAGTGTTACCAACTCCGCTGGTAAGATTACTCCTTAGACATACTA
This sequence comes from Corvus kubaryi, assembly GCF_017639235.1. Lineage (NCBI taxonomy): Eukaryota > Metazoa > Chordata > Aves > Passeriformes > Corvidae > Corvus > Corvus kubaryi. The sequence continues at coordinate 41,269,714 of NW_024580667.1, read as the reverse complement.
AGAAATTTTAAATAGTTTCTGGTTGCTTGAGGTACTTTTGGTTTTCCCCAGTTGATTATAGACACTTTCAGTTATTTAATTTACAAATTATTTTCAAATTTTCTTCTGCATTATTTGAATTGATAGAAATAATTTCCTGAAACATATTTTTTTAAGTAGAAGTTAGTCCTGTTAACTTAATGGCTATAGCTCTTTTTAAGTATCCGAAACTTGCTGATACTTAAAGTGCATGATAGATATTAAATGGTATGCACATAACTTTCAAAGTTGCCATACAAAAAGCTCAAACTTTGTTTTCAAACATCGTGTCAAATTATAGGTCAGACTGTTCATTTCATTCTGTGTTCACACTGACAAAGGGTACAGTAGCTCATTTCAATAAGAGCTCTTCAATTTTCCTTCTGAAACCACATGCAATGCTACATACTGGCTCTAATTCTGAACAGTTTATTCTCCTTATTTTTAATTACATTATTGAGGAGTAATGAATACTTCCTCTCTTTTGAGTCTTACAAATTGGTAAGCTTGATAGCACTCCACTGAACACACCATTACATTTAGTACAATGTCTGTTGCCAAAGATAACATTCTTTTAGAGTCTGGGTCTAACCTTCGTGCTCGGTCAGGGTCATCCTAGAGCACATGGCACAGGATTGTAGCCAGACATTTCTGAATATATCCAGTGAGGGAGATTCCACAACCTCTCTGGGCAATCTGTTCCAGTGCATGGTCACCCTCAGAGCAAAGAAATTCTTTCTCAGTGCTTTACTGATGCAAAATTGGCGAGCTATGCCATGAAACCAGCAGCAAGTAGCAATCAGGTTTGTTTGTTTTTTTGTTTTCCAGAATGTGATATAGCTTGAAAGATGAAGGAAATGTAACTTTTGTACAGATACTCTCCAGGACAGTAAGAACAGGAAAGACTAGCCTGAAGTCACTGTGCATGTCTCTAATAGAAAAGTCAAGAGAGCAAGGTGAAAACTCAGCTAAGTTACGAACACAAACATAGTCTTGCCATAATTCAGACTGAATTGTCAGGATGTTCCCAGGTGTGATTTTGGGCAACTGCTCTTTCAGTCTTAGATGACAGCACGGACCAAGGACAATGCCAGTTTATATATATATATATGTGTATATATGTATATGTGTGTGTATATATATATCTATACACATACATGTTTTCAGGGGTATATGGTGAGGGGAGATAAGAGTTTAGCAGTCTTGGCATTAACTGTACTCTGTAATTTGCCTCAGGATCAGTAAGTGGTTCCAGGTTCATTTTAGTTGCTAATATAGACACAGCTTAAGACAAGAAACTACTGGAGAAGGTCCTGTAGAGGGCTATAAAGATGATTTGGGGACAGAAGCATCTCTCTTGTGGTGGAAGGCTGAGGAAGCTGGGCCTAATCAGCCTAGAAAAGAGACAATTAAGAGGGTATCTTATCCATGTCTACAAATATTTTGAGGATGTGTCAAGAGTACTGGGACAGGCTCTTTTCAGTGGCGCCCAGTGACAAGACAAAGGGCAATGGGCACAAAAGGAAACAGAGGAAGCTTCCTGTGAATAAGAAGAAAAACTGTACTATGAGGGTAACAGAGCACTGGAACAGGCTGCCCAGAGAGGTTGTGGAGTCTCCTTCTGTGGAAATATTCAAACCCCTCCTAGATGCAATCTTGCTCTAGGTGAATCTGTTTTAGTAGGGGGGTTGGCCTAGATGAGTTCAAGACCTCCCTTCCAACCCTCAGCATTCTGTGACTAAAACAGAATGAAAGCTCTGGGAAAAAGAGCTGTTAGAGCTTCTGTGAGATTGGGAGGAGAAATTCTGTGAGATTTCCTGGATCAGAGAGGAACTGAACAAGTCAGAAACTTAAATATTGGAACAAAAGTGACACAAAACCCCCTGGAGAAAAAGATGTGGAGCTGAGAAAGGAAGGAAGATTTATTTATAAAGATAGGATTAATTATATTCCCAAGAATAAAATGTTTCTTTTAATCTTCTGTACTGTGAATGCTGAAAGTTATAGAGGACAGCCAGAACCTTTTGCATGCAAAGAAGTTTTTCTTAAGTGATTTAATTTTGACAAGTCAAGGTTGGTTCCAAAGGTTAAAAAAATGAAACTTCACATATAGTTCAGAATTCCCTTAAACAAACAAGGCTTTACATAAGGTTTCTTACTGTCCAATAATTTCACTTTTCTAACTGTAGGATTAGATTTATTTTCCGTGATATTTGTTTTACTTCTGAGGAGGCATCATGTTTTGAGAAATAATTTGGTTTGGTGAAAAATTTCTGAATTTAATTTGGTGACATATTGTGAAAAGGATAATATTAACTCTTATAGGAAAAGGAACTGTCACATTCACATTAAATAATGCTTCATCCTGAAGAGGACAGTACTATACCTGCTCTAGTGAAAGGTGTTCCTGACTATGGCAGGGGGGTTGGAACAGTGTGATCTTTAAAGTCCCTTCCAATTCAAATCATTCTAAGATCTGTGGTTCTATAATGTTGTTAAACAAAGGAATGAACAAGGCTAACAAGACTAGATAACAATTTTCTGCAGTAAATCAACTCATTAGTGTCCCTGTCAGACTATTAAGAATAAGAATTCACAGTGGATGTCCTTCTTTCTTTACATCTCTTCAAAAAAATCAGAACAGTCTAATATTTTGAACAGTTCAAGATCTATTTTATCTGAGGAGGAAATAGATGCTCATCTAGAGATTACTTACTGCAACAAAAAAGTTCGAGACTCTATATGCTTGATTTTTCCTACTTAATAACTCTTCTTGTCTTTGGCTGCAAAATCCCACTGTATCATATTGAAGTTTCCTTTAGAAGTTCTTTTAAGACGACTCACATCCATTTCTATTCCATATAAAGCATATGTCGTGGGGTTTTGTAGTCCTCTGCAGGGTAATTCTTCTTTGTTTTCACTGCAGACTTGTCCAATGCAATAGGTGGTATAACACCCATTTCTTTTTACACTGTTTACTGCATGTGCAATGACTATCACCTTTTTTTTTTTTTTAAATAAGTTTGTGAACCAGAAGTGAAAACCACCTGCTTATCTTGTCCTTGAGTTGTGACTAAGTAAGGCAAAATAAAAGGTTGTTCTCCTTTTTTGGAGTAACTAAGGAAAACTGTGTTGGTAGCATATCCTGGAGTGCTAAGTGGGGCAGGTACACAACAAGGCATAAAAAGTAGGGAGCCTGCAATGTTGATAAAGGCAGGAAGACTCCTTTGTAATGACAAATAGGGAACAAAACTTGAAAATGGGAAGAAGGCTTCCAAAAGGAGACCATATTGTCTTACAATCAAGAAATTAATTGATAATTGATGAACCCCTACTTGTGCAACAAAAGGCTTGTTTTCAAATTTCTCTGACTCAGCTGATTTGAGTGTTTCCTATTTCAGAAAAATCATATTTCATTTTGTATTCTGATAGAAAAGTGGAAAGACACTGCAGTTTTAATCAATATTGTTTCAATTAATTTTTCACCAACCTTGTTCTAGGCCTATACAACCACCATGTTCTATCAGGAAGAAGAGATTAAAGAAGGGGATCCTGCTAACTGTGAGATTTGGGGTTTTTTTGGCCCCATCTCGAGGTAGAACACCATTTGGCCCATCAAGGGTTCTTTGATCAGTGTCTACCTGTTATTCCTCATTTTTACATTTTTCACCTGCTTATACCTTCCCCTCCACTGTTTTATCCAAGTGTTGTCTCCAAAAACATTTTTTTTTCTCTCCGGGCTCCTGTAGAGATGGTTTACACTAATTTATAAGGGGAAAACCTAGAGGAAGAGTAGCCGGAAGAAAACAGGTCAACTCACCCCTTTCCTGCCCTACAGGGAACTGAACTGCAGTTGTTCATTCTGTTGAAACCCATTCCTGAGCCCTTGCCCATCGAAGGAAAAAGCAGAGACCACTATGGCAGGGACTGACACCTCCATGACTCCACAACTGACCATCATTGCTGTGCCTGCCTCATGGGACCATTCTGACTACACTTTCTGAAGGTTATACAGAACAGGTTGTGGAATGGGCAGCACTTCTTATATCAATCATGACCATCAGCTGCAGATGTGGCCTATAAAAAGATACCTAGGGAAAAAAAAGTAAGGATGAATACTTTCTACTTATTTTCCTGTCTTGTAGTGTTTTACTATTGCGAGAATCAAGAAGACTGAAAAAGGAATGAGTTGGGATTCAGTCTGACACTCCCTAGATAGCTGGTATGGCATGCATTGCTATTTCTAAAAATATTTCATCTAGGCTTTTTTTTTTCTTTTTATAAAGTAAGTTTTTCATGAAAACAGGACTTGGTTGTTGATTCTGTATTTCCTTTCTGTTCTTATGAGGCAGCCTGTTTTAACCATAAAGTATAAATGGGTTTTAGAAATCTTGATTCTCCTTCTACTAGTAAGCATCTTGTAACTTTAAGGTCACTTTACTCTGTTGCTTTTTTTATTAAATAGGATGGCATTTGATTATTTTCTCACAAAAAATGATAAAATATTGAACAGAGGCTTGACTTTAAGATGCAATTTATATTTTTAGAAATGCTCTAAGTTTAAAGCACTGAAACAATACTGTTAGCCTTTTACTACTGTATTTGACTTATAAACAGTTGAAACATTGAAATGATTATGAAGTAAGTCAAGACATCTAGTGGAAGGATAAACAGTTTAGATTTAGCTAAATTAAAAGCATTCTTACTGTTAGTATGACTTACTATCCCACCATTATAAACCAAATCCAGATGATTCTTATCTCTTTTCTACCACAAACAATTTTGTTTTTCTTTATGAATACATAGCACAGAATTGTCTGGGAATATTTGAATTATCATAAATACAAAGCTATTTTTATAGAATACATTCTTTAATCTGAATGTATATTTGGATAGAAGACAAGAATCTTTAAATGAACTGTGGATTTTTTTTAGAGATAATGCTGATACTTTCCTCCTCTACTTCCTATAACAAACTTTAACCAACACAATTTTACACAATGTGAAATAAGATTGAGAGAAAGCCACAGATTATACTTCCATAGGAAATATAATTTCTGATTTGAATCAGCATTAATACAAATCTCAGATTTTCACATTAGGGACTGCAGAGTATCTGGTATAAAACCTTGGACTTCAGTTTGGATACACTTAAGTAATGCATAATTTCATGCATTTGGACCAAAACACAATGAAGTTACAAAGTAAGAGCTACACTTTGAGGCTCACTGAAATCAATGGAAAGCAAATCCAAATTTCAGTTGACTTTTGATCAGGCCACACATGAAAATATGAATGAAATTAATATGTAGGTTTGTATATATATTTGAATTTGGGGTTTCTTTAGGCCTTCTACGTGTAGTACATGGGGTTTTTATCTTCAGTCTTATAAAGAATTATCTCATAAAATTTCATGAAAACTTTTCACAGATCATTTAAGCAAATATTTCCTTTTAATATTAAAAAGACTCATAAATCACAAAGAAAAAATCTTTTCTCATTGATAGGAGGGGTTTTTTTCATGTTTTTAATTCTATTTAACATACTATTTCCTAGTATATCTCTCTGTTTCTGTCAAATTACAGGGTGGATCCACCAATCTGTTTCTTTGTTGGGATTTTTGCCAACAAATACAATGGGAAATATTATCTTAAATCAAAATCTGCATTTAAATTTGCAATTCAATCACAGATTCTTAGTGATTCCAGCCTAAGTGATGCCATCCACTACACACCTGATAGACTGTCCTACACAATTTACTACAATTAATGTAGTAAAGAACATAGATTAAATTACAAGAAAGATAGTTCTGCAGGTCTCACAGTTTAAAGATTAAGGCCAGCTCAGGGGTAATAAAAATAAGCCAAAGATTACACTTCTCTCTCTGAGCGAAACTATAAAGACAATCTTTTACCTGCCTCGGTTTTCCATGCACTGTGAGGAATTTGGGAAAAGAGCCAAGAGGATGTAGGTGACATAATGCTAAGTTTTGCAATGACGAACCTTTAGGAACCTGGGTTCCAGACCCCTGGGCCATGCACCTGCTCTTCTTGCACATGTAGATCTCAAACAAATCGTATTCACAGTGTGAGAAGTTACTTGGTGTTTACTACACAGGAAATTTGGGGAGAAAAATCAAAGAAGAGCATAATCTGCACCTTTAGCAGATACTTAAAAAAACCACTTCTGCATTTTACATTTGTCCTGAAGATATTCTCTGATGTCCTTTCTGTCACAAAGAAAGACAAAAATGTATTTCCAGCTGGGTGATTCTGTGCTCCTATTAAACAGTAATTAGGAGATAAAGCACTTGCCTAAAATCATTTTCCTCTCAGCACACACACCTGCCCAGAATAAAACAAAAATCAAAGAGCTATAGGCAGTCATAGCAGTTTCTGTTCTTATTTTGCAGTTGTGTATTTCACCTTTATTTTATTGTCCATCAAAAATGTAAGGTTTGACTAGATCAACAACTGATAGTGTGATTCTATAGGCAAAATGTTTTTGCATTTTTTAGGAACTGTAGTTTGCATGTGCTGAATAATATTTCTGTAAATTAATACTAAATATGAATTGGCTAAAGCATACAAATAAAGCCAAAGTAAAACTATCACATTCTACCCTTTCCTTCCTAAGTATGAAATATGAATTTTAGACATTAACAGACTTAATATCCATTTGTGTAGCCCTGTAGTTGATCAAATATAGTACTGCCTTTGTTACTGTAAAACCAAAGGCTTTGTCCAAAATCTCCAAGGCCTCAGAACAGAGGTTTTCTGATTTTGCAGAACCCCTGCATCTCCACTTGTCCTGACTTCTCTGGAGCTTTATTTATCTGACTTAGCTGTAACAACAGTTTTCAAATATCCAAGTGATTATGACTTAATTTTTTTTGTATTTAGCTTACTTCTGTACCTTACTATGACACTGCACCTATTCTTCTAGTGATTTTGATTGATGTCTGTAACTAGTAAATGCCAAACTCAAATGAGTACATATAGAATAAATTGTGAGCCTTGAAAAAAACTCAGTATAGACAAGTGACAGCATTATAAGGCCTTGAAAGTGTATAAATGTGATGATGACAGAGGCTACATCTGTGAACAGCTCACCAATGATCAATTTTTAGTAATTAAAGGGATAAAACAGGGGGGAGAAAAGAAAACTGCTTTTAGAGGTTATAAATATGGATGCTATATGGAAATGAACACCAGTGAAGAATGAAAGAAGTTAAAAAAAAGCTCAGAAAATACGTAAAATTAGACCTTAGAATGAGGAGGAATGAGCACCCTTGTTAAACTTATAGTTTCCCCTATGGTGGAGCTGGGGTGCTGATGACCCTTTCAAACTCATACTCCCCACTTCCTTGTTAGTGAATATTGATTTGACCCTAAGACCCAAAAGGGCATGAAGAGACAAGCTTACGTTGAAGAAAAGGTGAGGATGTTGAGAGATTATGTATGTATGAGTCTGCTTGTGCCTTTGTAACAACTTAAAACTTTGTTATAAGTGAAGTTTTTTTCTAGATAATTTAGACTCTAGGGGTTAGCACTATTAGGACTGGACTAATACCTGTTCAGCTATACCAATGTTACCTGTTGCTTAAATTGCTTCTTATAAGACCATGTCTGCATGGGGCTGCTCTTGAGGAACAGCTTTAAGGTTATCCCCCACAACTTTCCTATTTAATCATATTTAATTAAATTCTTATTTATGATTTTTTCCTATTTAAACACTGCATCCAGAAAGACATCTAACATGTAGTTCACTTCAAAATCAATTTGACAAATCAAAAAATCAAAGCAACAGAAGTACAAAACAGAGGCAGCCTTTTGCCTAGTTGAAATAATTGAAGTCATTACCGTGTTTTTAGTGACAGAGTCTGGGAACTGAAGGATTTTCCCACTGTATCCAAAACATTTCATCCAATAAAACAGAAAAGTTAACTCTAACAGTCTATATAAGCTTCTGTCCTTAACCATGTATTTGAGAAGAAATAACCTATCAAAAAGAGACTTTGTAAGATGATTTAATCTAGCTAAGTATGATTTCACATTTACTTGTTATGCAGTCTTCTGCCAATTGTCTCCAGTTAGTAAATACTGAATCCATCAGCTATATAAGAAACCTATGATATACTTCAATTTTTTTTCCTGGATCTGACTCTAATTTCATCTGCCTAATGTAAAAGCACGGTTCCATTTGTCAAAAACAGATGTGAAAGTAATTTTAGAGTGACAGCAAAACGAGGGGAATTAATGAGTATATCATTATAGGGAACATATGTGAAACAGTCGTGAAGCCATTTGACATTCATAATTTTGTGACTTGCACCAGACAAATTCTTCAAGAAGTTTCTACAATTATTTTTTGTGTGTGGTACTTTTTGTGATAGCTTCTTTTTTTTTTTTAATCATTATATTAACACTTTGCATTTTCTTGTTGGAAGATCTACAGTCATTTGTGAGACTGATTATGATAATTATGATAATTATGATAACTCCAGGGACATTTGATGGAGTTGATAATAAAACAGTTGCCCCCAGAATATTTCACTGGGGATTATTGGTGAAGTATGGAACTGACCCTGACCTTTCTCACCAAATATAAGCCTATTTTGATAGTTGTTATGCCTTGTTTAGAAGGCAGAACTCATTATATAGTGTGACAAAATAAATTAATCAAAAAATACAAATTATATCAGTCTCTCACCTCAACTAAACACAAATTTTTCACAGTTAAGGAATTTATTTCATTTGCTTCTTCCTTTATTGACCTTTTCCCGCTTAGCTAAATTTTTAACTTAGAAAGAAAATGAAATAGGAAATGTTAGAAATAAGCAAGAATATACTTTTCCATCTGCTGGAATAATATTTTATTTTCTCCTGTACAAATGAATGTATTGTGGATGAATGCTTCCCTGTAAACCTGCAGATCCCATTCATCAAAAGCAGTTGAAATGTGATGAAATTTGTGATGAGGCCAGAAGTAGAAGAGAGTATAAGATGGAAAGACATATGGTGGGAGGCCGAAGTTCCCTGGTAATTCTTAGTCTATTGAAGTCCTCCTGAAGCCTTTTAAGCCTGCTCATATCAGTGAAACATTCCAATTCTAAATTAACAACAAAATTAATCTAGCAGATGACATTGGGCATATTTTTTACACCTAGGAATTTCTCATAGAGAAAACAGAGGAATAATGAAGAAAGTATGGTAAGACTGCATTATGTTCTACCAGGAATGGTGAGGAAAGGAACGTTTCTAGTTTTATACAAATGATACAAACTTTGCACTGGATTTCCAGAGAGAAAATAGTTGTCCTAATGATACCCTTGTGACTGAGACCCAATGACTTGTGAAAAGAGGATCATAACTGAAGTAATGCTCTTAGCACTAGTACAGTACTAACACCTCATGAACATTAGATTTCTATGAAAAGGAACAGAAAAGGAAATAAACCCAAATAATTTCTTATGTCAGAAGAAATATATTTTATAAAATAAAACATATGCTATCTTGAAAGATTACAGTTGAACTTGATCATCATAAGCATGGGTCTGTCATTGCCATAACACTAAACAGCAAGCTTATAATACTAATCTGCTATTGGATTTTTTTTTTCTTTAATCAGAATGCTGAAGTATAAAATCACCTTATTCATAACTCTGAGATCCATGAATTCAAGTGACTGTAGTAGAAGTCTTCTGGAAGACAGGCAATTATGTATTATGCTGTCAAATAGATTTAAATAACTTCATGTAAGGAGAAGCAAAATAAGGGAAGAAAGGGGAATGGAATCTAAAAAATTCTGAGCTAGTTTGGTTTCTGCCTTTATATAAATTTCTCCTTCAAATTCTTTATCCATACCACTTTTAAAAAGAAATTGGACTTATGATAGAGATAAAAAATTGGTGGTTTTTATTTCCCCCCATAACAGTCAATTATTAATAGAAAAATACTCCACTAACCATTGGAAAAAAGCCTTCATGTTCTTTAAGGATATATCAGAAGGCTAGAAACATTGCACTAGTGACTGCTAGCATAATTTTTCAGGGTTCTTGGATTTTTTTTTTGAGTGGAAATTTAAAGGAAGTATCATGATCACCTTGTGAGAAATATTTTCACAGAATAGAAAAGGTCCAGATCAGGCATCATAAAGACTACATGAGGGACCAGATAGAGCACCCTGGCTATTTTATTTCCATAATGTGCCAGTAGAATCCTCACAAAGACAATCTCCACTATTCATCCAGAGTGAGATTTTGAATGAATCTCCCAGTTGTCCCTGTTACTTTTCTTTAGTTTGTATCATGGAATGGTACCCAAGTGCTTGAACTAAATTCCTTTCAGATTAAGTTGAAAAATGTGATTCATGGCTATACCAAAATGCCATACATGCATGTAGTTCATTACACTGGAGATGAACTAGTTTGAAGAACAAAAATCAGTTAAATATGTTTAGTGTGGACATCAGTGCCTCAGCACCAGCTGTTTCACTCTACAGATCCACTCCTACTGGCCCTGACCGTACACTAGTGTAGACATCACCTTGTCACAAAAGAAATGATGGAATTTCACCTTAGAATGAAGTCTCAGAGTATTTTTATAGGACACGTAGGTAGTAGATGCACCCTCCATACAACTTAACTCCCTAGGAAATGTTGCTTCTCTTTCTTCAATTTTAAATCTAAATAACCTATTCAAATTTGGGGTTTCCTACATCTTCTTTATCTTTTCTTACAGATAATTTCCCATCTTGTTCCTAATGGCAAGATTGTATTTCTCATTTTCTTTTCTAATGCAAGTATCCACCACAGCATAAGAGATACAAGTCAGAATTTCAGTCCAAAACCTGCTTTAGATGCCTGAAATAACAGACCAAGCTCGCAAAAGGTAATATAATTTGGAACTACCTTTCATAATTAAGGCTTCTGAGAAGTATTCACAAGGCAGTCAACTCAGCTAAAGTTCCCTTTACAGTATCTGGACTTCACTACATTGCAGCAGTTTTTTCCTATTGATGCCACAAATTTATCCAAGGCAAACCAATTCTTTTTTCTCAGATCTTTAGAGGGAGACCTATAGTGTGAACCAGAGCACATTAAAATATATATTTTTAAAATATATTTGCATTCCACTTAATCTCTCTTTTTGTACTTCTCACCTTGGTGTATCTCATTTGTCCCACATCTGTTTTATTTATCTAATTTTAATATAGACTGCAGTGTTAGGTAAGAAAAAAGAGTGTTCACAGAAGATTTTTCCCCCACAGTGTTGATTCCAAACAGCTGTGTTTCAGTGTTGGTTGGTTTACATAAAGACAGACCTTTAAATCTCATTCTTTGTTCTGAAGAAAACCCATCGGGGGGGAAATAAAAGGAGCGTAATAATTGAATAGCATTTAGTTTGCAAAATTTAAAATTTTCTGTTTCCCAAAAGTTCATGTGAGTTGTAAATGCATGATTCACTGAAGATCAAAGAGACCAGTCATGTACAATTCTTGATGTTCAGCGCAAAAATATTTGTACTGAGCTTATAAATTATGGCCTAAAGCACCAAAAAGTTAGGCAATGTCTCATTTTCTCATAAAGCATGGATTTCTTTAAAAAAATGAACTAATTTAATACAGTTTTTATGCATTTCTGCAAAGTTTGTTATGGGGTCAGGATCATAATTTTATTGCTATGGAAGTTTTAGTGGCAGACATACACTTCTATCTATGAAAGGTTGAATTTGAGATATGAACTGTCACTTTCAAATAATAGGAAAAAAATGTAATAATCATAAAAGATAAAGAGTGAAAAGGAAAAATGGAATGAAGGACTCTCAAAATTTACCATTTTCGTCTTCATCCTAAGTTTCTCGTTACTAAACCTTATGCAAATTTACAATAAAATCACTTATATTTGCAGTAATTTACATTGCCATTTCTTACTTAAGGTTTCTAACGTATATCCTCTTCATCTGACTTCATCAGTTTGGTAATGTGACAATAGCAGAAGGTGTGTATTATACAGAGGAAGAGTTCTAAATGCATCAGTATAGATCTGATATAACTCACTTTTGTTTGACTAGTTTTCAGCAAATGCCTCTATACATATACAGAGATACGCACTCCAAGTATATTTCTCTTTTTAGTCTGACATCTGAACCCAGTGGAAGATGTTCCCTGATCTGAACAGACTTTGGTCAGTCTCTCACTGGCAATCACTCAGAATGCCTGATTTTTCTGGTGCAGCACTGATTTCGGGAAACTCAGTGAAAAAAAGCAAACCACTTTCCTTCAGGGAAGAAAACAAGCTGGAAAGAAGCTAAATTTATGTATGTGCATATGGTAGTTGGTTTCATTTTTTATCTTCTAATTATGAAATGTTTAATTTAATGTATCATATTTTTCCTTTCCTACTAATTTTAATAGTCTGTTAACTATCTTGAAAACAAAAGAAAACAAAGCAAAATAAAACAAGACTGACAACACCCAAAATATGACTGTGGAGAGAAGGTATTCATTTTCAAAGGGTATTTATGTCTTTAAATAAGTAATTTAATTCATGTTGATACTGCTGTCCTTGTGCTGCAAAAACTGTACAAGAGGTACTGTACTGAAAAAAATATATCTACCTTCATGATAAAGTGGGATTACGAAACTAAAAATATATTTGAAAACCAAGTGCATCAATAATTTCACAAGTGCTTCCCCAATGCAAAATATCTCTTAAAACGATGCTTTCCCTTTTTCAAATTCTTCCTGGCACATGTTAAATCACTTGCTGTGTGGTTGTTTTGGACAAAACATTTTTGCTGCCAGGAATGGCTTGAAAGAAGTGGTTTTTTCTCTCGAGAATTTGAAGAAATAAGAATATGAAGAAAAAAGAAGCTTGAGTTTTGCCAAACAGGGACTTCAAAGTTTGGCCTGCAGATGGTTATGCATGCGTGCAATACTTGCACTTCATATGTTGCAACTTCATTTCACTTCCTCCTCCATCTTTTCAAGTGTTTTGTGAAATGCCTGCAACAAAAGAAGTGTGGTGTGCGGGTGGGAGACATTTGAAAGAGAGTCCTTTTAAATAAGCTTTGAATGTCAAAGGAGATGTGCTTATGGTGTGACAGATGACAGTGCTTGTTCATGGAAGATTTAATTTTAAAGAATAGAGCTGGCCTGAAAACTTGAGACAGGAAATTTTTGGTTTAGTTTTTCTTCTAGCACCAGGATTAACTGATTCAAGACTTTTGTGGTTATAACAGTTTGGCTTTTCACTGAAACTCATGAATGTTAGAATAAGAATGCAAAAAAATTAGATTTAGTTTTGAAACATACAAAACACTTTGAGAAGGTTTAAGAGCTCTTATGGTCATAGTTTCTGCAAGCAATAAGAAAATTAATAGTTTCATTTAAAAAACATAAGCCACAATGAGGAAAAACTATATTTATTTAGTATTCATGAAATATAGTTTTATATCATATTTTTATATCATAGAAGAGTTTGGGTAGGAAGGGACTTTAAAGATCAAAAATAATATGCAAGCTGTCAATATAAAAAATAAGATTGTCATATCCACATGTATCTATTCACATATATAGAACCTGAAAAATTTCTGAAATACATAGATGGGGTATAAAATTTTAGCAGTGTTACATAAGGCAATGAACTATCTTAAATTAAGCTTCTGTACTAGATGTGGCTAGATTTTTAAGACAGATATTGTGACTCTTACTATTTAAAGTACAATTATATCCACAGAAAGATTTCCATCAGAAAATCTAACACAAAGTTTCATTCCATTTTATTTTATAGGATGAGATAATCAAATATAAGTGACATTCTGCTTCTGGAGATATTTGTATGTTGAATATTAAAATAATTTGCCTTTGTTTGATTTTTTTCCCCCTTGGGGCATTCTGAATGTCATACTGAGCTATATGTTCACATGGATCATAACAGACTGTCATTTCTCTTAAGCCTGAGTATAAATTCTTGCAAATAGTACATATGGGAATGTACAAACATCTCTTAAAAAAAAAAAAAAAAAAGAGGAAAAAAATTAGAATCTATTTATACTGAGAAACACTGCTTTTAGGGGAAAAAAACCCCACGTGCCTGAAGTCCTGCCAGTATTGTTTTGAAGGATGGAAATAAACATGTATGTTCTATTCCAAGGGACATTGCACAGTTTTAAGAAAACATTACTTTTGGAAAATAGAAAGTAACTCAATTTCATCTTTAATTTCCCACCCTCCCTTATTTCAGAATTATTGGTCAAAATCTTTGTTCCAAACTTTACCATCCAATCTTAATTTAAATACATTCTTATATCATCATCTATGTTGTTCTTCAGCTTTGAAAGACTGACTTTTCTGCATTTGACTTGCCTTAGTTATGCATAGTAGTGTTTAATCAACTTTAAAAAAATTAAAATGCAATGTTAACTTTGCATATTCTAGAGTCACATGCTTTTATTCTAGTGAAAATTAAAATACATGTAATTCTTTCACCTTGCCATCTTTCCCTCTTACATAATGATATTTTACACTTTTTTTTGCATAAAAATTCTCTGATTTTATGAATGTTTTTTCTTATTAAGTCAAAGAAGCCACACTGATTTAATTTATGTACCATGCCTTCCAAAGTAGATAGATTTTATGAAATTATTATTAATACCATCAATAGATATAGCAGTAAAGAACAGCCACTTTTTTTTATTATTATTTCCAAGTGAATCTGTGCCTTCTTTTCTTATTAACCAGAATAGGAAAAGCTGTTAGCAAAATGATGTATCAGCTATGTGTTCATGAGTTACAGGAGCATAGTTAATCCAGGCTTGACATGTTGGTTTAGAATATATTTTAACTTTATTTTAAAGTGAGAAAAGTAAGTATTTTCTCTCATTTCAGAAGAAAAAAAGAAAAGAGATAGTTCATAGCTCACTATAGAAGACCATGTTTCAGTTAATACTGGAGAAGCAGCATACGGCTAAAATTAATTACAGAATTGACTTATTAGTAAGCCGTGGATATTCAAATATGTCTTATTCCATGATTTTGGTGAAACATTGTGACAAATCAGTATGATCAGTCTGGTGGATTTCAAATTGAGTTATTCAGATTATGTTGATTGTTAAGTACTGATATTTTCTGGGAAAGGGACATTCTTCTGCTGGAATCTAGCCAGAGCATAGGCTGCATGTGGATGAGAAAAAGAGGGAAAACTGGCTACCTAAACATAGGCTATACTATTAAGAGAATATTATTTACATATTTTAATTATGGAATGAACATAAATAGTTAAGAGAATACAATAAGACAGTGTTTTACTATGCTAGAATGATATTTCGTTGGAAGCACCAGTGAAGGATTTTTTATTGTATGTATTTTTGCATGGATCATCTGTTCCTTGGTTTCCATGACATTTTCTCAATTTGGGTGGCTTCATCCTGGATAGTCTTGATAGGTTTGATAGCTGGATATCTTGATAGTCTGATCAGTCTTTCTCTGATGTTGCTTGGCTGTGTGGGAGTATTCCTTATGCTGCATCTTGTGTGATCCTCCTGTCTCATGTGAGGAACAGATCAGTGAAGCAGATCTAGTAGCAAATGGGCAATACATGTGTTAAGTAGTGCCAGACCAGAAGCAGAATTTGGAGAAGGTTCAGGTGTCTGACAAGTGTTATTAGTGGGAACTAAGGCTTACTGGACAGAAATGAGCATGTAATAGGCTTTTGTAATTAGAATGATATGGTGGATGTGTGAAAGTATCTAATGTGCTATCCAAACAGAACACATAGTAACTACTGCTACTTTGCCAGTGCTCAACATGGGTTCTCCCATTTTGCTAAAATAAAATTTCTAGTTAAATTCTAATGTAGATGAGGTATTTAATTTCCATGTACTTGCTAAATTATAAAATGGAGAAAAAGGCGGCAGAGGTGAACAGTAAAAATATAAAACTAAGCGCTAGAAAGCAGAAGAAAGTAATAGATATGGAAATAGAAAGTGTTGAGAGAAGAGGACTTCAGATGGAAAAAGAGAAACAAGAATATTTATAAGCTATTTATTTAAAGTCTAATACCACAAGTGAAAAGATCCTTGTAAAGCTGAGAAGTACGACTGGTGGAGGAAGATACCAAGCTGTTCAGTGAACAGGTACCTCACAGAATTGTCTGCTCCTGAGGCCTGCCCAGAAAGAACATTTAGTGCATTGGAAATCTGCAATAAGAACAGGGTGACATATACCAGGAGGCCTTGCAAACAAAGGGGAACAGCCTGTTTTCTTTGTTTGAGAATGAAGCAAAATTTATATTGTGGTGACCTAAGAAGATATTGGGAATATACAAGAGTCGTTATAAGGTACCACAAACAGCATTGGGAAGTAGTGCAAGACCTGTTATTGGCTATTTAGTGGAGGAGTCAAAGACATAGAAATACACCAACCAAGGAGGTTTGGGTTAGAGCAAGTATGGGGACGTAGAGGGGAAAAAGGCATAAAAAGTGTTGGTCAGTTACAAACAGGTTGCTAATCCATGCAAACTTATGGCCATTCTTTGCACCTGATCACTGCAGTCTCTCCTATTCTTTCATTAAAATCCATCTCTAACTCCTTCTCTGGGCAAATAAATCTGTTCCATATGCATGGCTTTTTATAGGGATTTGACTGCCAGTCAGTGGAGCATGGGTCACATATACTTTCCACTAATGAACTTCCATCCTGTTCAGAGAGGGGAGCAGGACAAAGCCACAGGTGTTGTCTGTGTCCTTGTGAGTGTTGAGTGTCTGTGCTGATCTGTGTGTCTGCCTGTGAATATATTTGTGCATGTAGTATGTGTGTGGGTTTGCCTGCCTCCTGGTAATACGTGCTCAGCCTCTCTGCGGGCTGTACCTATGGACAGGGAACTGTGATGGCCTTATCTTTTTCAGACAACTGAATTAGTCAGCTTCTACCTGAAATGAGGTTAAACAGTTAAAAATCAAGATTTGTAGGTGGGGAAGAGAATTTGAAATAAAGAATTGTGAAGGAAAAGAGAGAGAACAATCTATAAGCAACAAGGCTGGGTGGTGAGGAAGAGAAAAACAGAGCAGAAGGAAACCTTGTAGTTTCTGTTGCAGCAGCAAAACTTAGCATGATATAATATATGTAAAGATCAATGTTTTTCATTACACAATACACCAGGAAATATAGACATTGCACCTATTTCCTTGAAACATAATAAGGCAACCTTTTACACCTACTCAACTTCCCAGCACAAATGTCAGTAAGATGCAGAATGAATGTGCTATTTGTTTAAAGGTTATTAGATATATTTAGACTAGTCAATAGGGAGACAAAATTATAGAACTAATCACTATAAAATAATCCAAGTATCAATACAGTGACAAATGCTGGCATCAGCAGTGGGAATAAGCTATAAGTTGCAAAGTGTGCAGAAACAAATTCATATACACTTTATAAGAAATGATCTGGATATTAAACAACAATGCTTGTAAAGTTAGCTTGAATCTTGTCTTTCTAAGAAAAAAATATATTTAATTAGAAAAACAAGACTTTGTAGGACATAAATATGGTGTGTTTTGTATTATGTGCTCAATGCAATCTACCAACACTATTTTCTCTTGTGAACAAATAAAAAAGTTAAAACCAAGTCGAAACAATGAAAAAAACCCCAAACCAAACAACAACAAAAAAACCCCAAACTAACACTCTGCTTCCTACCGAGTACATATAAAAACTCTCAATGAAACAAAATTATGTAAGCCTTGTAGTCCTGTTTTGGTTTTGCATAGTCAATTAGAACATCTTTACATACACTCTATAAATTTTTTGTCCTATACTGCTATGAAACCCTGTCGCTTTTGAGCATAGAACTGGAAACTCCCAATTATGGACAACAAATATTTTTGCTAGGGCAGCTCTTGCATCTTCTTACTCTGCATCCTCATTCGGAGTGCTTACCTAATCAAGTGAAGAAAGTCCTTCTCAACCTCAGGAGGCCTGCTGTTAACTTATGCTTTCAATTTGCTTGCTTTACTGAATTTGTGTCATCCTTAATGAGGGTACTGACACACATTATCCAGCTCTGTTGCACAACTTCCCTTCCTGACTATCATGTTACACAGCAAATGGGTGCCACATTTTGATTAGCTAAAATGAAGGGTGATAAAAGAGTATCTTATTGAAGTATTTCAAGCGATTTTCCCCTGTGTGAGTAGTAATGAAGCATGTGCATGCTGTCTCTGAAATTCAAGCTCTAGGGAGCACCATTTTACTCTAGAAATAAGTTTGTGTTATTTACCAGAGCAATCTAGGGCAGAATTTGAAGAGACTGTATATATCTAGTCCTCTGGAACTCTTTTTTTCCTATACCTCACTTAGCTGTGAGCAAGGTTTTTGAGAAGGGAAATACTCCCCTTACAGCAGGTCATAGTAGACAGTGTTATTTGCTGAACAAAATTGACACCTAGGAATAGTTGCCTTCAATAAATTTACGGTGACTTTTTACACATTATGCTGGAATTCAGAATCAGGTCTCTCTACACAGTCAGAAATAGCAAAATTTTCAGACTAAGTCATGAACAACTCTATTCCAAATTACCTGACAAAGGAAAATAGACAAAACTCATATGAGATCATGAGACTGGACCATGAAATCCTTCTTACTCCCATAATTTTGTTGAACTTGTTTTTAGGCCCACGTAAAAACTTCAAAGAGCAGTTTATTGACCTTAGATCATCTTGACGACTATATACAGATTTTTACTGTTTCAATTGTTATTATAAGAGCTTTTCAGATCTTTTGAGTTCTAACTTCAAGGGAAAAAAAAAAGACCAAATCATAGTTAAAAATGACACTGAGGCTGGGAGACAAGGGTCTTTGTTGGTTGAATATTTCAGGTGGCATAATGTCACTATGCATTAGTTTCATGATAATGTGACCTACATGATCTGAACCATACTATAGCCTCATTTTATTTATTTACTTATGAAAAAAAAAAATTAAACTAAAAATTCATGCTGGGAAAATATTGGAAACATTAGTGTTTGACTTTTGTTTTTGAGCAACTTCTTTTTTTTTATTAAAACTTTATGTGTATTAGGGGAAAATCATTATATTCTTTTTTTCAAAGTGCAACTAGTTGTGACTGAGCTTTAGAATTTTTGGTAATCAGCTAAATAAAGAAAGTGTAAGGAAGAGATTTCAGGTTTTAAGATCCATATAATAACTTGACTTTAATTGTCTTTGAAGTGTCTTGAGATTTAAAATCCTTGCAATATCATTTTTTTTCTTATGATAATTCTAAGTCAGTAAGCTTCATTTACAGGCTCCAGAAATAGACTGCCTTCTATGGGATTGTTCTTTCCAAAGGTTAATTACTTAAATTAAGTAATAATAGCATGTAGTTTTTCAAAATCTGCCTATAACTTGCTGCAACAGTGTTTCTGTAATTTTCTGTAGTCTGCCAGACTAGAGACGGTAAGACTCAAACGGGAAGTATATAATAATATTTTTCATGCTAATACTCATACCCGTCTGTCAGTATGGCATTTTGCCTGTTCAGAAGATATAAGACCACTATTTACAAGACATTAGCCCTATCCAAATAGGACAGACTGACATACACTTTAACAATCGGCTCCTCTGCCAAGAGATCTTCCTGTTTGCAACTATTGCCAATCTGAAGATACATGCTTCAGAAGATGGGCAAGTATCTGTAGATAGATATTCTTCAGCCTACATATTTGGCCTGTTTTTCTACCCTATGTCACAATTTCTTCTTTCATCTTTTTTTTTTTTAATCTGATTTAGTATTTTGATATTTTGTCAATTCAAAGGGCATATGGCTTCTTCACTGATGCAAATGTAATATACTTGAGCAGTCCCTTAATGACTTTATTCTGTAAATAAATAAATAAATTTAGGAATATAAATTAATTTCTCTCAAAATCAGTTACTTTTATGGTCCTTTAAATCCCTCTTTTATCAATTGCTGCACATCTTTGGCATTTCTCATAGTACTAAAATCTTTTAAAATTTAATCATTCTGTTAAGTTGTCTTGAAATATTTTAGCAACTGTTTTGATTACATCATCAAGAGTTTAAGTCTTCTATTAATGCAAGCTATGTATGTCTATGAAAACCACATCAAAAATAGCCTAAAGAAAAAAAAACCTAAACAAAAGAAAATTATGTTTAATGCTATGGTGTCTCTTTGTAGCTATATAAATTACAACAGCAATACTTGTGCAAAAAGCTGCTATACCAGGTCAGCAGGAAAGACCACATCACTTGACAGCTGGACTTCCCATTTGGCCATTATATAAATTTACAATGAAAGTTGTCAAAATCCAGAATTTAAAAGTGTCATTCTGTTTCTCTGTGCCAAACACTCTCAAATGAGCTATCAGTCACTGTAATGTAAGCATTGTATCAAACAGAGAGGAGTAAATAGTTACATCATCTGATTATTTGGTGAGCATTAGAGGCAACGGACCATAGGATGGGGCTGCCACTTAATGGAAAAGCTGCCATCTGTCTGTACCCACAGTTGTTTCTGAGGTATTACAGAACTGATGATAAAAGCTCTTTCATTCTTAGCAATGTCGCGCTTTTCACAGATCCAAAGATCTCTTGCCAGTTTTGTGCATATCAGCAATGTAAACTTAAATATCATGTCACACACCCTGAGTGGGGTTTTAGACAAAAAGTACAAGGACAGGTTTATAAAACATAGTCAACTATTTCTAAGAACTCCCAGGAAAAAACCATGATAGCTCATACAACTTCTTGGTCTTATCTTTTCTTCAATAAACTTATGTGTTCAGCACTGAGTCTCTGATCTATGTGAAAATATAAAATATTTTTAAATTGCAAGATGTTTTATCAATGCAAGATATCTATTTGGACATCATAAAGTAAAATACAATGTTTTAATGGGAAAATAATCCCTGTTGGAGGTGGGGACCTGCTATGTCTTAGGTCTACATTTACCTATTACAATGTCTCCTATAAATATATGTGTCTCGAACCAATTCTGTCATAAGTCCAAAAGTCACTCAGCTTTGAAGTGAAAGAACAGAACATTCCTTTGCACCAGACTTCATCAGGAATTCATTATTTTAGCACATGTGCGTAGAGTAAACAAATGATTTTACAAGCCAAAAGTGGAAGATGAAAAAATCCACAGCCATCAGGAAATTGGTTTTACATTAAAAGGCAAGACCTATTTAAAGTTAATGCATAATTAATACCAACAATTTGTTACTCATTTAGAAGCTATAATATGACCTAAATTATAAGCACAATTTAATTGCCCCTCTGAGGACTACAAAGATTAGGTGAATATGGTTTTCAGATGCAGCTATAAGGTGCTGATTTTGTAAGTAGCAAATTGATGTTCCTTAGGAAAAAAAAAATCTCTTCCCAGAAAAACCAATGTTTGTATTTGCTAGGACTTTTCAATAAGGTTAATGAGATGATAGAAAGAATCCATAAATGTTGTTATATTTATATTTCACATCATCTGAGTAGATCATACGTAATTTTCATTGTTCCTGGAATTTCAATAGAATCAAGAGTGTTAAGGTTATGTTTTCCATATTTTGATTCTTGTGTTTCTTTTCCTTTTTTCATTTGAAGCAAAACTGTATTTATTCCATCACTCTAGATGCACATAGTTTTTGACAATATATTTTTAAAAATATTTTTTCTACTTCTCCTGGCTGCATAAGTTGAATTTTTATCCTTTTTTGATTATTCTTACTGGTAGTCTTTGCTAATTTGCTAGCAAAACTGTAAAATGATGCATGGTAGAATCTACTGTAGTTATTTAGAATAACTTTTGCTGTGGTAGTTCATGAACAAGCAGATATTTCAGAAGTTTCTAGCACTGTTAGAAAGAAAACAAGCAACTTTTCCAGACCAAAAGCAAAAAAAAATTATAAAGAAAAATAAATTAGGGAAAAAGAAAAGAAGACATGAAATAAGCCCCATAGTGTTCCTGTGATTTTCTTATGATGGTAATTAAAACAAGAGTGCAACATCGTTTGTGTTAAGAAGAATGTGCCAGAGCTGCCAATTTCATTGTCCCAGTAGGAAACATGCCTTCTAGGCAGTCATTAAAGAGTCAAGTGGGCTAGTATTTTTCCGAGACCAGGGATGGTCTGCCTATATGCTGTGGTTTCGAGTCACAGATGGTCCGCAGATTTCTGTCTGAATGCAACTGCCAGCAAAGTTGTTATTCTATTTCATAAAGTAAAAATAGCTTTGATTAAGAAAATTTAAATAAACCTTTATTAATAGACATTTACAAGGAATGAATAAAAACCAATATGTGCTTTATTTATATTTATTATATACTGATAAGGGTGGTATGTGTGTGCATGTATCAACCAGTCAACAAAGAAGAATATTCAGAGATTTTTTTCTTCTTTACTGATGGGTTAGTTCTCTTATTAGTAAATCTAGTGTTTAGGTAATTTCCGTGTTAGGTCTTGAGCAGTTTCCCAGATACATGGCCAGTAGCACTGTCTAAATGATAAAACTCTTTTAGTTAGAAAATTGAAACTCTGGAGAGTTAGCTATCCCTCAACTAAAATGAAATTCCAGTTCAAATCTTATCTCTTATCTATTTCATTTTGTTCTACCATCAATGAAAATCTGTAACCAAAGGAAACGATGTTATCCAAATTAGCATATCAGCATTTGACTCTCAGAATCTGTTCCTTGCCTGAGGAGTCAGCAGTTTGGAAAGGACTCTTAGTTATTATACAACAAAGTTAATGTTTCCTTGGGTAAAATGCAGTTCCAGATGGTCGATTTCTAAACTTAGATATGCAAATATAACTGGCTAAATATGGGGGTTGGGGGGGTATATATATATACACACACACATATATACATATATACATATATATAAACATTCCTCAGGATATTTGAAACTCTTCAATTGTCAGTTTCAAAGGCTTCTAGTAATATTTAGAATACATCAGTGATAAGTGTGGTGCTAGCAGATACTCATGACAACTGAGGGTGTTTGAAATTAATTAAAACCCTACATACATGGCAGCTGAACTGAGGCCCTACTCAGTATATTGGCAGACTGCAGAGAGCTTGTTCAGATTAATCAGTTGGCTACATATTGCTGTCATTCTAGAATACCCTAGGGTATTTGTCCTGGTGTCCAGCTGCCACCCCAAAAAGCCCATGGCTCTGCCATAAATCCTATATCTGCAAGGCCACAGTGTTATGTCAGACACCTCTGAGCATTTGATTTTTACACTTGATGACATATTTACAAAATTGGAGCAGGCCATAGATGTGTGATTTGAGGTAAGTTAAACTACACTGACTTCATGACTAAGGTTAAAAGTTGGTGCTGTGAGGAATCACACTGGGGTATCACTGATGGTCATCAATGGTTCCTCTGAGGCTCTGGTAATCTTACATGTTATTTGTTACAGTGAAAAAAATGTGCTCTATGTGTTTTGGATAACCTACAGCTGTCCACCTCTTCACCTTTCACTGGGCACCTAATTCTGGATCATTGAATCTCACACTAGGTGTGAGTTGACTGTAATGGGAGCTTAGATACCTATTTAAAATAAGAAGGCCTTGGCCTTGCTTCAATTTTTTATATACAAATTGCTATAAAGGAATTTGAGGTGCCCTACAGTATTCAAGATATGTGACTAAAGATGGTAGATAATGCACAGGATCTGAGGGACTTGTGGTCTTTGGAAGAAGCAAATGGAGACCAGGTAAGATAGGACCATAGGACTGTAAGATGATTCAAGGCATATAAGGGGTTCTTTAGCCCAGGCTGCTGTTCAAAGCAGACACAGCTCTGACTGGAACATTCAAGACTTTGTCCAGACAGATCTTAAAAACCTCTGAGTATGATGCCTGCACAGTTTCTCTGGGCAACCTGATCCACTGTGTGTTTGGCCTCATGGTTTAATTGGTTTTCCTGATACACAGTTTGGACCTCCCCTGTTTCTACTTACGTGTCTCTTGCCCTCCCATCACACACCTCAAAAGACATTGAGTAAGTATTTGGGGGATCTTGATAGGTTCCCTGTAGCCTTCTCTCCAGGTTAAACAAACTCAGCTCTCTCAATCTTCCTCATATGAAACATGATCTAGTCCCTATGCATACAGCCCTTTGTTGGATTCACTCCAATATGCTTACAGGTCCACCAAACCTGTAAGCAGCCTTCCAGATGTAACCTCAAAAGGGTTGGGGATGGGGGAGCCATGACCTCCCTCAACCTGCTGGCAAGAGTTTTCATAATGCAGCTGGAATGCTGCTGACCTTTGTGACAAGGACACATTGCTGATCCATGTTCAGCTTGTTACCCATCAACACGCCCAGGTATTTCTCTGCAAAGCTGCAACTGGTTCCCAGTACAAAACCATATGAAAAAAACTTTTAAACAAACTTTTGCATGAGGTCCGGCTAAATCATCACATATTTTCTTAAGAAAGTGTTTCTTACAGACAGCTGTTCATAGGATTGAATAACAATAAATATCAATTTGTGATAAATAAGTTGACAGTGAAGGAAGAGTTTAAAATATGCTTGGAATAGCTGGGCTGTTTAGCTTGTCATTATAAAAGCAAACAGCCTCTTTCACCAATCTCAGAAATATTGTAGAAATACACTGTTGGCATAAAATTCCTGCTGTCTTCCTCATAAAGGAAACAAATAAAAATTCCACTGTAATCATAATAGTGACACTATAGAGAAGGGATGGCTACTGTAATGAAAATTATCTGCTCTTTCTGTGACCCAATGTTTCCTGAATAGTGTTTTCTGTCAAGTAATGAAATCTAGATTTCAAGATTCAAAGTAATTTTGTTGAACTTGGTGTTTTACTGCATGGAAAAGGTACGAATAAATTTACCTCAAAGATCTGAGTAAGTCAGGGCACTGACACAGTAACTTTTACAAGCTGCCTGATGCTCAGCCGTACAAGGTGGAAAAAAAGAGAATCTAAAATAAATCTAGAAAACAGCAGCTGTTTGTTAATCTAAGACTTGTTAATATAGTTGAACAGAGTGTTCACAGAATTTAGACTTCATCACCATGTGAGAATTTGTGGATAAAATCACTATGGAG
Organism: Corvus kubaryi; assembly: GCF_017639235.1. Classification (NCBI taxonomy): domain Eukaryota; kingdom Metazoa; phylum Chordata; class Aves; order Passeriformes; family Corvidae; genus Corvus; species Corvus kubaryi. The sequence goes on along the minus strand of NW_024580667.1, from coordinate 41,244,590 downwards.
AATAATTGTTTGAAAACCTTTATTAACAATGAAAGCTATTAGTTTTTTTTATTGAGAGAAGAGCCATTATATATGGCCATAAGAGCCATTTTTATAGGAATGTAATCTAGTTAGTTTTCCGCTCTGGATTATGGAATCAAATAGTTAAAAATCTAAATAGAAAATTAAACATAGATATAGCCTCCACCTCCCCCCCACCCCCATCAAATCAAATATGGAATAGTTATGGTATTTTCTTCTGTTTAGCGTAGAAGAATAATCTCTCTTTGTTAAGAAATACTGAATTCACGGTCATATTGTGAAGTAAAACAAAATATTGAAATTATTAGTATTATGTACTTTATGATTAAAAAAAAAAAAATCAGCACTATAAGGGCTTGTATTGGGGGAGTGGGATTTTTTAATAGTTACTACTATAGGTGCCTTTAAATTAAAACAGAAGTCAAAATGTATAGTTACAGCTGACTATAGGTCTTGGTGATTAACCAGGAGGTAGGAGCAAAACCCATGCTCTGTTGCCAAGATGGACTGTGGTTGTGGTAAGAACAGCAAAATAATTGAAAGATAAAATGTATGTACAGATATTATCTAGAAAGAAATACTGAACTTGTACTGAACTTCTTATGGCCATCTTTGAATGTCTCCAATTTCACATAATGGGAAAGGACTGAATAGTCCTAAGGTTCAGCTTTTTTGTGCACTCAAGTTTAACCTAGGCTTACATGGGGTTTTCTTTTCCAAACACTGACTGAGGAAGTATAAACGGTAATCAAGAAGGATTATGAAAGTCTAAAAATATTCTTATCTTTCAGCACTTTAGCAGAATGGATTAGTCTTTATTAACTGAGTCTATATTTTGTGAATATGTACACATATTCCTTCCTATGTTTACACAGCTTCCTGTCATCTTGTACAACCTGTTATTAAAATCTAATTTTGCTAACTTTAAAATATGATACATGAACAAACCTCTTCATTCTATGAAGATCCTGTCTTTCTAACTTTGGTCCACATTCACTTTTCTGTGGAAGTATTCCAGCACATTAACTCTTTCTTTTTTTACTTCATAGATTTTCATGCTTTCACAAACATACAAACATAATCTATTTGCGTCATTAAAAGCATGTAATAGAACAAATGAAGATAGCCAATAATCTTCTCAAAACAATAGCAAAGCCTTTCATTTTACCTGAAATGCCTGAGGGAATAGAAAAAAAAAAGTCTGAACATTGCTATTTTTATAACAATTAAGATCTGTAGTCAAACTAATTGATGTAGGTAGAAATACCACATTTCAGAGTGTGAGCTGGTTTTTGTTCAGTATGCTTAGATTCAAGGATATAAATGGCATTTTTTTAAAAACATGAACTTTTAAAAAAGATAAATAGAAAAAGAAAAACCATACCAAACAATATAAATAGGATTTGCTAAGGTGCCACTATAACTGGTATTCAATTGTTTCATTGTGCATGCAATTTCAAGGATGGGGTAGGTTAAAGAATTAAATGATTTATCACCGTGACAGTCTTTGCATCATTTAATGTTTTAATTCTTCTTTCCTTCATCTTCTGAAAGGAAGTAGTTATTTAACAATGAGCATCTTTATTTGCCAGATACTCTTTTTTTAAACAATTGGCTTAGGTTTCTACTGTAGACTGCTCTTTCTTTCTTTCATTTGAAAGAAAATTAAGAAGAAAGGTGTCACAAAAGGGTAAAGAAATGAATGTCACAAGGAATATTAGTCAGATAGTTCTGATAAAAAAAATTCTTCAATATGACGATATTATTACCCAGCTTAGAAAGCATCAAGCCAAATGGGTACTGGCACCTGGATCCCATGGTTACAAATCACAAAGTTTTGTATAGTCCTAGCGATTTTTTTCAGGTTTTTAACAAGTTAAAAAAATTCAGTACGTAGAGTTTTGTACCTAGAATGGAAGAACGCCTCAGTTTTACCTTAAGTTTAATATAGAGTTGATGATTCATGGTTGCCAGAGGTTGGTGCAAGTTTTTTCAAATGATTTATAATGATTATAATTATAATCATTATAATGATTTCAAATGATTTACAAATGATTAATTTGCATATTATATGTCTTTGTAGAAACCCAAAAATATGGTGGACTTTTTTTTTTTTTGGTCTTTCCTTCTAATCTCTGTGCTATCTGCTAGCAAAGTTACTGTGGAATTGTGCGTCTGGAAACTGAGGTTCTATGAAATGTTGTTCTAAAACATTTACTGAAAACTATTTGAAATAGCAGATTACAAGTAGGTTGAGCCAATGATTTTTGAGCCCTTTTGTTCTCTGGTGCTCCACATATGGTAGAGTTTTATGTACTGAAGAAAGAGAATATCAAAGACCTTTTTTATCTTTAAAAAAAGGCACAAAACCAGAAGTATATCTATACTGAAGATGTTTAAATTTAGAAAAAAGTGTCCTTATGTTAAATATGAACCAACAGATTTTACCTACTCCTTCAGGATTTAGCACTTAGAAATCTCCTTTTGCTTAACAAATCTTTTATTTTCAACTTATCTAAATGAAAACATGGAATTATTTAAAACCAGATAGAACATGCTCTTTTGATGTATATTTATTTTCTTTTACTATCATTTGTAGACAGAGCAATAAATGTCTTTCAGGTGTGTTAATTAACATACTTATTTCTGGAGGCTAAGAATGCAAAATATAGATTATTACCCTCTAGATACTCTGGTTCACATATTTTATGCGATAGTGGAACTTTTTTACCAGAAAAAAATCATAATATTCCCTCTGTTGGTGATACCTGTGATTACAGAAAGCAATAGAAAAGGTGAGGAAGAGAATTACATGCTCTCCCTAGCTCTTCAGCTCAGATTGAAAAAAACACCTTGTGATACATACAGTCTCTGTGAAGGGTCTGGAAAAGCCTGAAATGTTGACACTCAAGCATTTTAGGGTCCTAGTGTGTTACCCTCTGTGACTTATAATTTGGGGCCTTTGCATATGACTAACTTCTGAATTACCTGTTATCTGCAGGTCCAAGGTCTGTTCATTATAAACTACAGACATCTAAAAGTCTCTTTATTGTCTTAAATAGATGGAGAAGGTGAACAAAATTGCAAAAATAACAAAAGGCAGGAAAAAGTACTCAATATTGATTGATTGTTCCTTTTCAGAAAGAATTTTTTCCCCCAGATAATTCTTTCATGTCCTATTTTCTTCCATTCTGGTATATTTCTTCCTGGTCTCCTTCCATGTCGAATAATTGTAATTCAACATAGCCTGCTGCTGCAGAACTTCAATTCCACGTCATACAATTTGCAATACTTTGTGTCATTGGACAATTAATTTTTTTACTTACAGTGAAATTAATTTCTGATATTGTGAATGTGTTCATTCTGCACATGATCTACACTTAAAACAATGTGAAAAATGTTTATAAATCTTGTCTGGTATTTCACTCATACTTCTGCTGCCCCTTTGTAATAAAAAGTTTTACCTTTTATATGTTATATATGTGTTGTGCCATTATGCAAGGACTTACTAATTGATAACAGAAAAGGGTTTAAATAACGTAATCCTTATGTTCATCCTTAAACAAGGTTTATCTATTCAAGGGTAGATTCATTATGCCTGACTTAGTACTTCTTTTAGCTTCTTAAAGTAGGAATCAGTCCTGTTTTTTCTCTCTAATTTTCATAAAGTAAACAACTTCCCTTGTGCAGTGTCGCAAAGAGCAGATTCACCCTCTAGGCATGCCAGCGTCTCTCCACTGCTGTAAGAGGCACATGACAGAATATGGCCTTTTTCAGATGTATTAACTAAATGCCTCAAGTTCAGTGGGACAAATCTGAGCATAAATAAGTAAATTGAAATCAATCTTCCCCTGTGGGAACAAACTCTTTATGGGAAAGAATAACAAAAAGCAAGTTAGTGTTATGCTCAAAATATTGTTTATGGGCAAAGAGGAAGTAAAATAAAAACTCTGTAATAGTAAAACCAAAAGGTTGTTGTTTCTCTAATGGAAATCTGAAAAGTCTAGTTCAAAAATCATCATTAGTCTAGTTACAATTATTAGAGACAAAATATTTTTTTTCATTTAAAAAAAATAATATTCGTAAGGGAATTAAAAATGCAACAATCTGGTTAATGGTTTCCTTCCTTTCTTATCATACTTTGTTATATTGATAAAGGTCCTTGGTTAGATACTTTTAAAGGAAGCACTTGGCTTCTATATACACTTACAGGCAAAATTCTGTCAGCCTCTGGAGTCGTCTGCTGGAATAAATATGCTGTTTAGAGCTTTTCCTTTCTCCTTCAGTAGCCAGTTGTGGTACTTTGTATGTGTTTGTTAATGAGCTTCTATACCTTTCTCTTTTCTCATAGGTCTGCAGTGTCATGTTACATCTCAGTTTACTATATATAGTGCCCTTTATATACACGCTAGATATTAGTTTTTGTTCTGTTCATTACCCCAAAACCCAGTTTTGTCCATCTCCAGGTCTGCCTTTCTGTAACTGACAGTGATTGTGTTGTTTATAGGTGTGGCATCTCCAGTGCCAAGCCTGTCCCTTCTCAGAGTTTTTGGCTACTGTATAAGATGTGAATTTCTCTGTAATACATCTCTGCACTACATCTCTGCACTACATCTCTGCATTAGAGAAGTAAGTACCTTGTTCTATGTTTTTGTTGTTTTTTTTTTTTTATTGCTACTATCAGTATAAAACTCTTGTAACGCAAAGCTGGAGGTAAGGAAAGATTCAGACAGAGCAGGCCTGGGAAGTGAAGCACCAAGCTTGTGGCCTGTTACTAGCAATGGCAATACTGTATTGTTGAGCTTTTGATGGGGTACCCTTCCTTCTCAGACCAGGGTAGAAGAGCAGAGGAGGCTGCTGTTCTGCTGAGTTCTTTATTTCATAATCTCACAGCTTTCTTGAAGGCAGAGTTCAAGGGGGTTACATGATAAAGGCAAGCAGCAACAGCAAACAGCAGGCAGAAAACAGCTTCTTCTTCTAATTCTAGTTTCCTCTATATCTTTTTTTCTTACAGAAGTGTGGATTATATTTGTTAATTGACCAATGAAATTAACACACGATTCTAGGGGTTTTTTTCTTAACCTATCCTAACATTATTCTATCTAATTCTAACAGTTGTAAATCTTACACAAGTGTTACATAGGTATTACACAGATTTGTGTATATATTTTCTATCAGCTCTTGCTGTTTATGTGAACACTATCTAAAACATGTGAACAGTATAATTCTATGTTTTGTCTAAAGTAAAGAAATTCTGTGAAAAGGTAACACTGCTGCAGTAAGAACTGCGTTTAAGATTTCTTTACTGCAGCTTTTCAATGTTCAAAGCACTTAGCATATATTTCTACTAAAAGTTAAAAATCTATATTTCTGTTTCACTTTGGTGTGACTTCGTGTATGTCAGCTTATCCAAAGGTTTTAATTCAACCCCTGTGCTTTGGCTTTCCTCTGGGCCTGGGTCCAGAGGAGCTTTCACTCCAGCACTGTATGACTGGACTATGCAATTACACTATGGCCAAATATGCAAAAGCAAATATACCAAAACTAGAAGGCAGCTAGGAGCTGCAGGTTTCTTAATACTGGAAAAACAAATTTCTAGCAGATTTATTCTCTCCAGCAGAATAACAAGCCTTGAATAGGCACATGGGATTTCAACACATTGAGAAGAACTACATTCTATAAATTAGCATGGGAAGCAATCAGCACGATGAGCAGGGAGCGGTCTATATCTGCGTGAGAAAGTAAGAGTGGAACTCGTGGACTCATGTAACAAATTCAGTGACATTAGGAGGTTCAAATTACATGCAAAAAAATTATATATAATATTATATATAATATTTAATGTGTATTTTATATAATAATCCAAACATAAAGAATGTGTGATTGATAAGAGTAAATATATGAAATATATATGTACCGATATAAACATATATAATTATTTTATATCAGCTACAGTTTATGTTTCACATATTTACTTGTATCAATCACATTCTTTCTATTTGGATTATTATTTTAAGAACCCTATACTCTATGTGAGAGATTTTTTTTAACTTTGGAACAAGGGAAGTTGGAGACATGAGTTTCATTTTCATGTTTAGAAGATGATGAAAAATTTACAGATCATGCAATAATTTCTCTGTTCATGAAACACATATACTTCAAAGTCTGTTTGATGCACAGACCATGCAAGCAGCTAAATTTCAAACAAATACTAAGCATAAACCCCAGAATGCAAAAGGCCTTGTCTGTTTCATATATTTGGTGGAAGGGTATGACACTGTGTATTTTTAAACTCCCACCAAATGGCCTTAATTTATCTTCAGGGGAGGTATAGAGAACATCATGTTCCTGGCTGGATTAATGCCTGAAAATGGCAACAGGCCAGGATATCACATGAATATTAAATAAATTATAGAAGCATACAGTGCAGTATGTGTGTTCTCAGTCACATAGCATGAGAATGGACATGAAGTGTGTAAGCCCCTATGTTTTACACCATCTTCATTTATGTGGACTCAAGTTCTTTGATATCACTTCTAACTTCAGTCTGGCTCAGATTCCTGCCCTGACAGGCATTCAGTAGAAATACTGTACTACTTACTACTAGGTTTAATTTTTCTCTTGTCAAAATGATCAAGATTAGTGCAATTTCTTTTTCTTTGACAGATATATATTAGTTTTTTAAATACAGTGAAGGAGTCATTTGACTTCACTCAGTAGACATCAATGAGATGGTTAAAACAGACCTCAGTGTGTCTCACAGCTAAAAGTATTTCTCATTTTAAAATATACTTTACAAGAATAGAGAATAGATTTTGCCTTGGCTTTTTTCCAGGTGTGTGGCTTGCAGATAACATAAGAAATATTTAAGTGTGCAACGGGGAGTTAATTGCTGTTGGGAATGGTTTTGAACTGGATTCAAAATGTTTAATATTTAACATGAATGGCTGGCTGATGTTTAAAACAGGTGATTATGTTCTTTGCATTTCAATTAAAAACATGTGTTCCTATCTTAATATAAAAACTCCAAATATCCATGCCTTTTGTATGCACGTGCCACCATCTGTAAATTAGATTTTTTGGTTTTTAATTATTTTTATTACTTGGCACAAATTTTAAGCAGGTGTATTTCATTTCTAATTGGATGAAGTTGTGGTCCCATTCAAATACAGTAGACTTTGTTTCCAGCAGGGTTAGCAGTTCTGTGAAATACAGGGTAGGTATCCATGAGGCGATACATGGCACATATGTTATAGATAAGCAGGCAATGCTCACTTTGTAGTGCAGGGTTCTGTTTCTTAGAAATAAAATTGTAGGCACAATCACTTCTCTTCTATGGATGTAATTGTCCAGCATATATCTGCTAGGAGGATTTTGAGGTGTGGTGTACACAGCATATGAGGGTGGTCCATAGAGAACTGATTAAATCCATCACATTAACATTATTCCTTATTGACACCTGCAAATCGCACTGGGCATTATAAACTAATTCCTTAATAATATCAAAAGAAAATATTTTCTTTCAATATTCCAAGATGTTGCTTATCACTCATTGGTGGAAGCTTTCTATTTAAGATACAGAAAAAACGAAGTACCGTGTTTTAGGAGAAATGAAAACATTCAGTTTAATATAGACATTTTTGCGTGCAATGAAGACTGTCTTGTCTGTGTTAAGATCACACCTACTGGAGGGAAGAAACATATATAAACACCAAAATAAAAAGGCATTACTATGTGTTAATTTTAATGCAGATCATAAACATTCTCTGTTATTTCCTAGATATACTAGATGGAATTGTGTTGATTTTGAAAGAAAAAGGAAGCAGGAATAGAAAAGAAGCTAAACAAACTTGGAAGGATCATCAAAAGCACTAGAACAAAATAATTATTTCTAGTTGTACATGAAAAGTTGTAGGCTGAGGACAGGTATTGCTCTGTTTATTCACCAACAGTAAACCTCTAGCTAAAGCAGTATTTATATCATATACTACAGCTCAGATTGGAGCTGTCCGAGCTGCAAAAAGAATTGCAAAAAAAGGAGGCAGAACAGTTCTGGGGCTGTTAGACAAATCATTTTGCTGCCTATCTTTCATTTATGACTCTGGCCATAAAATGTCTCTAATGGAATTGAGTTAAAATGAAAAGTAAAGTTAAAAAAAAAAAAAAAGTCTGTTGTTGTTGTTGTTCTTGTATTTAAAATAACAAAGGAAATTAAAAGAGAACAAGAGTAGGTGTATTGCCTATGTGATTCTTTTTGATAATTTTAAAAATGCTAAATATACAAATGTTTTAATTAAGAAAATGGAAAAAAAACCAAAACCAAAAATACAAATAGAAGCTCCTTGTTTTTTCCCTAATACCTGAAAATCAGATTTTATTTCCTTTCACCTATAATTCAAGGAAACAAAAAATCTTTAAGGAAAGAAATAAACCCAGTGATGCCATGGAGATTGTTCATATTCATGCTCACAGCACATTTCTTCCTTTTCTTTATTTAACATGGTACGCCACTGATATAGCACTGTTAGAGCCAGAAGCACAATTATATCAGCATCTTAGGAAAAGCAGAAGCAGTATTTCTTTGACTCGTTTATCTTTTAGGAACAAATTCTGCGCGCTGTGTATGATAAATATTCCGATACACATCGCAGTCAATAACCATGTCACAGCTTCCTTGTTTTCAAAATGATTCTGAGAAGGTACTGAAAGAAGGAAACGAGATGTGTTGCAACACTCTAACGTGAAAAAAAGATGTAGTTTGGCTTTTTTTGCACACAACCCTGGAACTGAAGCCATGAAGATTTTTGCCTTTTCTTTTATACCCCTGTTATACCTTTTTACAGCTTCTGTATTCTTAGTGCTTTTTGCCTACATTCTTGGACTTGTTTGTCAGCTAAGAGACTAAACATTTTAGAAGCCTCGTAGCTAGGGATCAGTGTGCCCCAGACCCCACGGTCCTCTCCAGAATATATTCTGTAAACTAAGATAGAACCATCCAGGGGAAGGTTCCTTGGGGAGGGGGGCTCACTTGAACCTCTCATTGGGGAATCTTTGATAGATATGCTAATTAGTAAAGCCTATAATGTTATACCCAATGTTGGGGGGAGACACATGGAAACACGCGGGAGGAGAGAGACACAGAGACAGGGAAAGACTCGGTGGAGTACATCTCGATGCATATGACCTGGACGTGTACACCTAAGGATCCTTAAGAATAAATACCAAGGTAAAATCCCTTTTCCCCTTCTAACCGTGTATGCCTCTTGATTTTAAGACAAGAAAAGAACTGTTAGTTACTTACTATCTCTGGGTGGCTTCCTCTGTGGGAAAGTTGCATGTGGCATATGGACCTCAAAATACTTTAGGTTAGAATCCTGAAATCTGGAGAGACAGATAGGACAGCTCATGTTACCACCACAACCCAATAAAATAATCTTCCCCCGACTATTTGAGACTGCTGGATTCCAACATCTGCAAGTCACTGAGGGGCAAAAAGTATTAAGTATCTTTAGCAAAGAGAAAACAAATTGATTGTTTCTCTTTTGATTTTTACTAAAAATGAGTGAGATAACAAATCAAGAGTTGTGAATTTTTTTTAATGACTTATATAATTCACACATCTAATTTGAGCCCAGATCTAGATTTCTTTCCCCCCCATAAATGGTGTTTTCATTTATTATTGAGGGTATTTGTGTTGGGTTTTTTTATTTTTTAATATTTTCAGGTCCTTAAATTCAGCATTATATTCAGAGGGAGTAAAACTGATATTGAAAGGATGAACCCTTCATATAGTAATTTAAATAATTTGGTACTATAATATTATTCAGTGTCTTGTCTCAGTTTAAAAAAAATTGATTTACAATAAACAGTCATCATTACTACTTCATTCTAGTGACATGTAGGTCAATTATTTTGTATTACATAGTCTTCAGATTAGTTAAAATTAGGGGCAAATTATTTTTTTGCCACAACTAAAATAAGTTGCATTCTAGTGGTTAACATCTTTATTCAATTACTAAAAATTTTTGAGTTATTGGAAATGATCTATGTGGCACCCTTGAACATAATCTTGTTATTCTGCAAAGAGAATCTGCTCTATAAATCTAAATTGCTGCACTTCAATATTTGTTGATCAGATGCTCACTTCTTTAAAGTAATATTTGAAAAATTAGTCCTATCACCAAGGCCCAGCTCTATTACAATCACTAGACTTGTGCTGCATTCAGGAGCTTCAAGTTTTTGCTAAAAGAAATTCTTTCAAATTAGATCAGGTTCCATCACTGTCAACACACAATAAATATCAGCAGGCTGTAGGGCCAGTGGGTTTTCTTGCAGCTGAAAAGTACACGGATTGTGCTCCTCAGCATGGAACTCTAGTTAAAGTAATTAATATTTTTGCACAAGAAAAAAAGAAATCATAGTGAGAGGCTGATTGGAAGCATGAGTCTGGTGGAATGATTTCTGTAAGTATAAATACAACAGAGGATCTAGTTCAAAGTTATTATAATAATCAAACAATAAGCAATAATTGAAGTAAATTGAAGCATTAGCTCATATACGCGTATGCATAAATTCTAAGTACTGAAAGCTTTAATTATAGAAAATAACTTTAAAGTGATAAGAATAGCCACTTCAAAATATAGCACTAGCTCATTAAATACTTTGTATGCACTTTTAATAGTAGTAGTTGTAGTAGAGTAGTAGCAGTAGTAGAAGAGTAGTAGTAGTAGGGATAGTACTGCATTGACAGCAGCCTCAAGTTAAGGCTACATCAAGTAAACAAATATGGAAATTAGTTGCCTAAGCACAGTCAACTGGTTTTATTTGATCACATCATATGCCATAAAAGATTGAAGATGTGAGCATGTGCTTGACAGACATGAGAGAGGCCTACAGGACACCCACGTCATTATAGCATACAGAAAACTTGGAAGGAAATCATGAGTACTTCATCTGTCCCTGGATCCATATTTGACAAAGTCAAACACTGCCTGGCTGCGGGTCACCAGAAACTGGCCCACAGTACTGTGGATCTGCAACACACACTACTATGATTTAGCTAATGTTTTTGATTTGAAGTAATAAAAAAAAAATTGAGTATAATTCAGCTGTAGAAGACCTATGCTTAGCACGACACCAAATGGGTAGTGATTCATGTATATAAATAAAAGTAGACACGCAGTTCTAAGTGTCTGGGGTCTTGCAGTTTTTTTATTCCACTACACCTTCTACAGTTTGAGTGTAGTTGTGACAATAAAATGAGTGCCATGGCATAGTATGACACATGCAACTAGTGTGCCATATGGTGCATGGTGCCCAGAGCCATTAAAATCAGATTATCTGCTAAGTTTTCTATTGAAAACAAAACCAAGCAAATCCAGCCAACAAACAAATGAACAAAAGAAAAACCCCTCAGAACTAAAATGTACATAATGCACTGCAGGGAGAGGATTCATAGGTCAGACACATTCTGAGCATCTTCCAACACAAAGATACATTTATGAAAAATTCTAGTCTCTCATCAGTGTAATAATTCTACTGCAAAAATACATTAACTAGCGAGTTGATTTTCAATAAGATTGTTTTTTCTTGTGTCCACTAGAACATTAGTGTGTGTTTTGTCTTCTTCTTATTTCCCTTAGATCATTCTCCTAGAACGTTAGTGTGTGTTTGTCTTCTTCTTAGTTCCCTTAGATCATTCTCCTAGACCTCTTAAATAGATATTTAGTATAGGACAAGACGAAATAGTGATATAGGTAGGTGCATAAGTAAGTTCCTTTTTCGTTGGATCTAAATGTAATAAAACCCTTTGTTCAGGTTTACTGTTCTTAATTTCTGACAAAAAATATCTTGACATTGCTTTGGCTCTTTTTTTCACTGATGCTCTGAAAAAAAAATTATAAAAGACATTTCTGTCCCCCAACTTCCCACCAGGGCCATGGAGTGGTATTTCTTTTTATGTTCTCTAAAAATCTACCTAAAATAGCTAACAATTGTTCTTTAGTCAAACAATGTTATTAATATGCATAGGATCCTTCAGGCATTTGCAATTTCATCCACATAGAGTCTGTTTTACCTTCAAAGCATGTAAATCTTTGTATTTCTTTCCAATAAAAAAGAAAAAAATGTTTGACTTGTTCAAAACCTGAAAACAACTTGCAATAAACCCCAGAGATAGAAAAGAGAAAAAAATTCTTTATGAAAAAAATAAAAGAAAATAAAATCCTCTTAAAGCAAAAGCTCTTCTCAGAGTCTACCTTCCTCTACATGGAACCAGTCCGGTAAGACAAAAGTGATCTTCAGGAGTAACCTGACAGTGACATAGCAGCTACTACTCAAAATTTTAGAGTTAAAATTACATAGCTAACCAACAAATCTGTTGCAAATAGGTAACAGTTAAAATGATAATTTGATTTAATTTTACTCAGTGTTCTATTAATTAAGAATATAAAATATTCAAGTCTGAAATAAAAGACATTCTAAAGAGATCCAACATCATAAAAAATGCTTAACTAGCAAACCTATAAAAGTTTTATATTTTTCTTGCAAATGCAGGGAAATTTTCATGCACAAAACTGGATTGATTACTTTTATAATTCTTTTCCCCTAAAAACACACTCAATCTACTTTGTTGTGCACTACTGTGTTCTCCAGTGTAATTACATTGATTAAATTATGTTTGCAAGGCTAAGATCCAAAATTTCTAGATGAAAAAATAGTTATATGTTGGAAATACTGATTTAGGTTTCTGAGAGAAAATGACAAATAGCAGAGAACAGAGGAAACCATAAAAGGCTGCAAATGACCTTTTAAATGGAGTATGACTGAAATAAATATTTCTGTCATTTAAAAAACATCATCTCACAAATGATAAGAGAGCAAGATAAGACAGTGTTATGAGGTAATCAGATGAGGTAATCACAAAGGACAAAGGAATGAGTCAAGAAACAAATTTCCTTCTTGTGCTGTCCTGAAAATTTGCCAGGCTAGGTCTTTGAACTCTGTAAGAGGAACTTCACTACTCTGAGTTTGTTCAGTTTGCACTACACAATTAAGAGTAAATCAGTTTAGATTGTGTTCATGATTCTCTTCCAGGGTAACAAGGATTGGGAAAGGATTTGTCACTATGTAACATCATTATAATTGCCCATTTTTTAATGAGGATACCACAAATGATTTATGTGGGCTCAAGAAGATCCATCACAAAAGATCTGAGATAATTTTCTGTAATTCATTTTAGGATAAGTGATGGTTTGGACCAAATTCAACATCTTTAAGAAACACTGTGCTTTGACTACTATGAACACAATAACCTTTCTGTAGAAGCTTGATGGACCCACAATAGTAGTTTTTGTTCAACACTCCTGTGCTCAGTTTGATATTCCCACAGAGATCTTGGATAGATGAGGGGGGTTTGTGTCCGGGTCACACATTTTACAATCTTACAATAAAAATTACAGGCAGCTCCATGAAATTCAAAGAGTTCTCTGTTCTGTCTTATTAAATGTTTATCACAGTACTGGTTTCTTTGCATGAAATTAACTTAGAAAATATTTCTTGATTACCCTCATTCTCAGTATGAGAACACAGATCATATCTGACTTGAGATGAAAGAAATCATGTGTTTGCCCTTACTGATGGAAAGTTATCCCTTGAATTTGCACTGCCAGCATGCTCATTTGGCTTCTATTGCATACAAGGAAATAATTTCACTCTTTTTTCCTGTGAAGCTGGGTTTTTCAGGGCATGCATTAGATTACATGCTGAAACATACAAAAATATTTGACCAAAAGCTGTATGAACACACAAGTAATACTTTTAAATTTTTCAGTTAGTGGTAATTTCATATGAAAGCTGTAAAGAGAATATTGGATGATCACAGTCAGATAAGAGACTTATTAAAACTGGAATAATACCTATGGCTTTGCCAATAACCTGTAGATGGGAAAATTAAATGAATTAAAATAAAAATCCCAACAAGTAAACTGTAGGGACAGAGCTGGAGTATCACTATCCCTTGAACAGAAGAGTCAGTGATGCTAGTTGTTGGCCACAGCTCTGTTGTTGCCTCCCTGGAACCCAGCAGCAGTGGAGGCTTCCCACGAGGGCCCACTGCGCCAGCAGGTCAGCCAAAGGGCACCAGAGCAGCCTGGACATAGGGATGGGACAGGACATGCATGGTCTGACTCAGTAGGACCTTGCCTGGGCAGGACAGGGCTGTGGGAAGCTGGAGATGAGCTCTGCTGCAGCATCAGTGATGATGAATGTGGGGGACTGAAACAGAGTCCTCGGACATGGACATAGAGTCCTGGGGAAGTCTGGATAAGGAGAGCAATTACAGAATTATGGGCTGTTTGAGGATGGAAGAGACCACTGGAGGTCATCTTGTTCAACCTCTTGCTCAGGAAGGGTCTGTAGCAGCTTGCCCTGAACCAAGGCTTTTCCTTTTTCCTTTTTCCAGACAGCTTTTGAAGATGTCCAGGAAGGAACTTTAACCTGTCCCAGTGCTCAATCACTGTAACAGTAAAAAAAAAAAAAGTTTCTTGATGTTCAGAGGGTACCTCCTGTATTTCAATGTGTGCCAGCTGCCTCTGCTCCTCTCTCTGTGAACCTCTGGAAAGAGTCTGGCTCCATGGTCTTTGCACTTGATTTTTCTTTCCTTTTATTCTGAGTTCAGAAATGAAAGTTTCATTCTATGTGGAACTAATATTTTAACATCATTGAATTTTGAAACTAATGTTTTACCGTTATTGCATTTTAACATACTTAGCCCAAGGTGCTATAACAGCTTGATATATTGCAATGAACAGGGTCTTGACTGTAGGCTTTAGTATCTTATATCCTAGGTGTAAGATGTGGACCTAGATTATTTTTTGTCTTATCTTTCAGATTTGGAAATGAATCAAAATATTTAATTATTCAAGCAGTATCACTCTCAGACTCCCTCCAACTACGTTGCCACCATTGCTTTTTCTTTCCTTTCCTTTCATACCTCAGATACTGCCAAAGCGTGTTACCTGCTGGATATAATTTTTCCTTTTATTTGTGATTTTCACACACAGAATTCTTGATAAGTCTAGTCATTTTTGTATCGTCTCCTCATCTGAACTCCTCACTACTTTCATCCTACTGATGTCAGTCTTATGAAAAAGATACTGTCACACTTAAAGCTACCATAATTAGAATGTTCAGATCAGTGAGGGAGATGAAAAACACTTTTCAAAGTAACACGAAGGAGCTCACATCTCACCAGGGAAAATGGTGAATCTTTCTCATTTTATTTGTAGCAAGAAAACAGCCATTAAAAAACAAAAAAGTTTAAGAAAATAATAATATTTCATAGCAATGAGTATTAAACATGAAACTATAAAGTTATTTTTATGCTGCAAAGAAACTTCGCTGTGTTTTCTTATCTCAGCAGGTAGACTTCTGTATTGGATTTACTTAACAAGGTATGTGAGAGGGAACAAGAGTGTGGTCTGTGAAGAGAAGCCAGGGGTTTCCCATATTAGATGCAGTTGGTTCCAGATGGATCCAGCAGACTCACCACAGAACACAGTTGAGCCCCTCAGCCAAGATGGTGGTGCTTTCAAAAAAACATATTTCAGAAGAAGCAAAAAGTGCTACACAGCAGCTGTGAGAGATAGGAATGATAAACAAACTTGAAACAATCCTACAGATATCTCGATCAGAGAAGCATGGGGAGGAGGTACTGGAGGTACTGGAGCAGAGTTTCCCTTGCAGCTCATGCAGAAAGATACACTGAAGCAGGTTTTCCCCAGGCAGTCCGGGTGGAGGATCATGTTGGAGCAGATATCCACCCTGCAACCCATTGAGGACCCCATGCTGCAGGAGATGGAAATGTCCCTAAGGAAGGTGCAGCCCAAGGAGAACCCATGTCATAACAGGCTTCTGGCAAGGGCCATGCTCATGGAGAGGAGCTCATGCATGGTTTTCTGACAGGACCTGTGACCCCAGAGAGGACCCACACTGCAGCAATCTATTCCCAGAGGACTGTAACTCATTGCAAGAACACATGTTGGTGCAGTTCTTGAAGAACTGCAGCCTGTGGAAATGTTGCCTCAGCAAAGGACTATCTCCTATGGGAGGAGTCCCACTCTGGAGCAGGGGAGAGCATGAAGAGCAAGGAGTAGCAGAGAAAATTGTTTTTACTGCAACCCACATTCCTTACCCCCCTTGCACCACTCCAGGTTGGAGAAGGAGGTGGTAGAAGAGTTGCGAAGGAGTAAAATTGAGCCTGAAAAAAAGACAATGGGGACAGGGGAAAGTGTTTATATTTTTGTCTTTTTTTCTCACCATCCTACTGTTAGTTAACAGTGAATTAAATTGCTCTTTCTCAAGTTGAGTCTGATTTGCTGCAAGGCTTTGATGATCAGGTCTATAGTGGAAGGTTTCCCTGCCCACAGCAGGGGGTTGGAACTAGATGATCTTTAAGGTTCCTTTCTAATCCAGGTCATTTTATGATTCTGTGATACATATATTATGTTGTATTAAATCATAGTTATACAATTGAAAAATGTTTTAAGCTAAATTAAGGTTGATTATTTAATGTGTTTATATCCAAATGTGAGATGTAAATCTAATGCAGGTATAAATGAAGACTCAGAAAAATTACATCGTCATGTTTTCTTGTTACGACTTTGGCTGCCTTCCATTTAAGTATTGAATTCCATCTATATTCTTAGGCATTGCACAACACAGTAAGTAGAGGAATAAATTGTGAGATCACAGAGGGTATAGGATTGCTTTCTAATTGACTTTATATGGGAGATATTTATGTGGGCATTGTGAATGTGAAAGTTGTACCTGTCATAAGAATCAGCAGGAACAACTGAAGACTCCTTTAAAAAAATATGGTCCATAGTGGGTTAAGTCTTTCAAGAGGTTATAGAACTCAGCATGTTTGGGATTCATCTTGAATATTAAAGGACACTCTGTTTAGGGGAGAGAAATCAACCTAAATATGTCACATCTCTTTTGCTTTTTTCTTCTCTTGTTTCTTATTAACAAAGACATTTTTATGAAAGCAGAGGTTTATTTTATAAGAATTCATCTGCTGCTTCTCTTTATTCCTCCAGCTGAAGTCATAGTCCTCTGACATCATGATCATTGTAGAACCACTCATCTTGATGTCACAGAAGTGTCTCCAAATAGACACAAAGAAAATAAGATGTTCTCCTCTGTAATTAAAGCTTGCTTCCTACTACCCATATTAAAATAAATAAAGAAAGAAAGAAAGAAAGAAAGAAAGAAAGAAAGAAAGAAAGCAAGCTAATAAATACACAGCATCTCTTTGATGTAGTAGTGGGAACATTCCTTTATTAGAAAAACTGCCCTTAGTTGTCTCACTGGTTTTAACCAATTTTCTGCTTTCCTCCATTGTGTCTCAAATCACAGAGAAGTTAAAATAGATTTTGTATATTAAATATTGGAAGTTTCTGCACTGTTACTTAGATTAGATCTTGCTTCAAATATGTTATTGCATACACTACTGCCCCTATTTTCTGACTAAAAAGGAAGATAACCTGATGCATATTAGAAATAAGAATAATTATATTTCCTTTTGAGCATCTTATAAGTGTTTTTCATAAATGTGCATTTCCTCTCTGTAATTACATGTAAACAATGTTTCAAATTATAATTTAGTGATAGACATGAAGGGAGAGAAGGAAGGAGGGAGAAAAGAGGGAGAGAGGGAGGGAGGGAGAGAGGGAGGGAGGGAGGGAGGGAGGGAGGAAGGAAGGAAGGAAGGAAGGAAGGAAGGAAGGAAGGAAGGAAGGAAAGGAAGGAAGGAAGGAATTCGGAATTCAGAAGGAAGGAAGGAATTCGGAAGGAAGGAAGATGAATTATCCTGAAAACCAATAATAGGAATCAGAAGATAATCTGACTTTTTAAAAATTGGTTTCATATGGACAAAAATGGAAGATTCTAAATTAAAGATATTATTATGCTTTAATACAGTTAACATCATATATCAGTTTTATCAGCTACTGAGGTGTTCTTCCAGTTTTGGCTGGAGTAGAGTTAATTTTCTTTGTTTAAAATTATGACATTATTTAAAATATATACATTTTAAAACAAAATTAGACATCTAGGCAATAAACTGTATGGTATTAAAGTGAAAAAAAACACCTTTGCATTTTGTAAAATATTTTTCAGAATTGCATATACAATAAGAAAGAAAAACTTTTCTAAATGTCATCAATGGTCCAGAGCTGATGGCCCAATTTTACCTTATACTGCATATCCAGGTCAAACAGAAAGACCTTAAATGTGAATAACCAATGAATGCAATTAACAAAATTGTAGATTAAGTACTAAAAACTGCTCTCTTTAATGGAAATAAGGTAATCTTTGCATCTGCAGCAGTTCAGCGCAGAATATCAGAGTGATCAATTCTGTGTAGCAGATTCTGAAGTAGTGTAATTAGCTATTTTTTGTCATAGACTTCTGTAGCCTTATTAAGCCTTACTTCAAAGACAACTATGCCTATGTTATCAGTTGTGAGAAGTTTCATGTAATTGTTGCTACACAATTCTTTTATCACTGATTAATCATTAACACATGCAGCCCTGGGTCCTCTAATATTATATTATTGAGGTACTTTTCAAGGCATCTGCTCTCCTACACTGTCAGTGGCTGCCAGTAGGAGATCCTCTGAACAAACTAAAACTTAGTAATAAATTCTATATAAATAGGGGAGCTCTCATTAATTTGATACCAATATAACTCTCAATTTACGTTATTAGACAAGTCTTTAGTAACATCAGTGTTGTGGATTAACTAGGCAGGTAGCTAAGCATCTCAAATTTCATCCTCTTTAAAGTGAGATGGGAAAGGGGATCAGAAGGGTGAAAGTGAGAAAATCATGGGTTGAGATGAAGTTTAATAGGTAAAGCCAAAGCCACACACACAAGTAAAGCATAACAAAGAATGCGTTCTCCACTGCTCAGGGACAAATGTTCAGCCAGCTCCAGGAAAGCAGGGCTGCATCACATGTAATGGCAACTTGGGATGACAAAACAAAAAACTCTGAACATCCCACTGCCATCCTCCTTCTTCTCACTGTATACACTGAGCATGATGCCCTATGGTATGGAATATCCTTTTAGTCAGTTTAAGTCACCTGTCCTGGCTGTGTCCCCTCCCAACTTCTTGTGCACTCTCAGCCTCCTCACTGGTGTGGTGGGGTGAGAGGCAGAAAAGGCTTTGGTTCTGTGTAAGCACTGTTCAGCAAAAGCTAAAATTCCAATATTATGGGAAAATCCAGAATTCATAAAAGGTCCTAATATCAGAATATTTTATTCTGTTGACAATTTAAACACTTATCTGAGGTCTGAATTGGGCCATCCTTATCCCAGTAGAGAAGATTCCCTTTTTCTCACTCAGATCAAAAAACCTGAGCAAAATACTTTCAACTGTGAGCAACACATCTGTGTTGTTCAGTGTCATGAAGAAAGGGTGAAGTCTAACTGACATAGCTGTCAAACACCCTATTAAAGGCCCTTTTAAGCTACTGCATCATAGCTTTGTTGGTGTAGCTTGCTTAGTTAAGAATAACAATAAATGCTATAATGTACTCTCTTTTTAAAAAAATTATTTATTTTAGCAGGGAATACCCACTTTTGACTGCATTAAAAGTGATTTACTAATGTTTCTGTAATTCTCTTGATGTTCAAATAATTTCGGAGATTAAATGGTTTCATGAATTATTGGAGGAAAGACCTACTTTTTCTTCCTGGTTAAAGGTCCTTTAGATTCTGCAGTAGTGTTCACTTTAACTGTTTTCTGCAAAACAAGATATGCTTATCCTTCTTACTATACTTCAGCCCTCTGGTCCTATAACATTTTCCAGCATCACTTAAAAAGTGAAGGAAATGGTTTTCTTATAGGTGATGTTTTCAAAAAGGGCTTTTCAATCAACTATTTAATTAATGTTCTTTGTGACTCATTCACATGTTAAAGGGTAAAAATCTTTGAATTTAATCACTTGGTCTGGTGATAAGTTAGGGGGGAAAAAAAAAAGACAAAGACCAAACCTTGAATAATAATTTTATTAGCAGACAAAGATTCATAACGAAAATTTCCCAGAAAAAACTTACAGCATATTTGGGGTTACTTAAAAAGTGAAAATTCTAGGAATTTCTCTGTTTTTGAAATTTAGCTAATGACTCATTTCTCAGTTAATTTTTTGATGTTTGACAGACTTTAATGATGAAAGAAAAAAGGGAATGAAAATAGTGAGAAACAGATTTCCAAACAGGAGTTCACTGCTGCATCAAAATTGATATAAATAAGTAATAAAGGCTGACGGTAGATTTTTAATAAGTAAATGAATAAATAAAACTATTCTATCATCAGTCTCATAAATAGTTTTACTAATAAATGTGTGAATTTATGAAACAGTGAGAGATATTAATGATTAAATTCAGGGGCTCTATTTTAGGAAATCACTGGAATGAGTACTAATTGTGATCATTTTTACATCTGTGAGCAAAGCATATTTACTTCAAAGCTGAATTTATTGATTATTTCTGTTAAAATCAATTTTTAAATGATAGCAGCAATCACTTCTTAATCTATCATTTTCTGCTTGTCTTTGATGAATAATGGATAGATTTTACTTTCTTTGTGTTTGTGTTTCACTCTCCTCTTGTGGAATGCCCTAGATCTAAGGCCACAGGACTCTTAAACTATTGGCTTATGTGTATTTCCATAGGAAAATCCCCACTTCTTCATTAATCTTAGCAAAGACCCAACAAGAAAATTCTAAAGCTTAATACATTCAGAGTCTATGTTTATGAATTTTAATCTGAATCACATAGCATTCAAATGAAAGAATAGACATATGAATGAGATTTTTGATATTGCTGTTGGATTTTCTTCCTGATAACTAAACATACTTTGCAATCCTTCAGGTTAATTGCATGCTTCATATCTTAAATTCTCATAAAATAAACAGCTGAAGGATTTTTCCCAAAGTGCTCCTCTGTATATGTAAAAAAACCCAGCTGCAAATAAGGAAAATCTCATCCACAGTAAAAGTAAATACAAAGCAAAACATGATGGTTAATAGTCAAACTCCATCTTTATTTTTAACTACACTAAATTCAGCTGCAAATACAATAGTATTTGAAACTACAATGTGGCAGAAATCCATTGGGCTGTGTTTTATGTACCTGTTTTCGAGAGGCTTGTAAGTTCTTGGCACTTGTTCATGCAGGTTTACTCTGAACCAGATGATCAACATCTGTGGGCCTCACAGTAACAGCATTTCTGCTGCTGATTCAAATGTGGAACATGTACCTTCTTTAAACAGAATAGCAAAAAGAGATTCTTCACATATGAGACAGATTGGCAGGAAATTTAAAATAATTTTGGAGGAACTATAGTTTATTATTTGCTTTTTAAACTTTAGCCTTGGAGGGTTCAAATCACTGGACAATATCCTGACTTCCTTATCCCCGAGAAGCATCAATGACATTCTAGCAACAGACTCATTTTAGCACATGTATATATTCAAATATATGCACGTATATATAGAATGAGTCAATATGCATAAGAGTGATAATTCTTTTCACTGGACCTTTCACTTTGATACATTTTAATAGAAGATTATTAATTGGATTGCATATGAGATATGTATACAATTTTCCTATAGGAACTCTGAATAACTTTATCAGAATTTCAGCCAAAGCCACCCAAAATGAACACAGGTATGCTCATGGCAACTTAACACACACAAAACACATTGATCTATATATAAAATTGTCTAGCTCAAAGTTCACCTAATAATACACAAAAATATTAATTCCCAAAATAGAGATAATTTGTATAAATTTTACTTGAATTCACATGAACTTTTGAGTTTTTCTTCTTAGAGATATTGAGAAACCATCTAGACATGGTTTAACTAGAAAGATTTCTTGGATAAATAAACACAACATATTTTGACATTTCCATGACACGATAATTGGTTCTTTAAATGGAATGGGTCCCTAATTGTATTATTTTACTTACGCATTATCTTTCTGTCTTAACTAATTAGACATGCTACTCTACAGAATACTTTATAAATACATCCTGGAGCGTCTCAGTTTTGGAGACAAAACTTCAGGAGGAAACACTCCAGAATGAGTGTCTCCTCCGAAGGGAAAAGGGCCTCCCCTTTTCTTCCGCCAATAAGACAAGTGGGTCACAGCTAGTAAAAGTGGAAAAAAACAAACTGGTTATTAACACACGAACAAAACAGGGTAGAACAGGATAAAAAAAGCAAAACAACTCAAAATACAACAAATTCCTGGAGAGGGAACAGACACCTGGGCTCAGACCAGCTGGGGCCACCCCCACAGGCTCCCTGGACCAGCGAGGAGGGAGGGGAGGCAGTGAGGCAAGGGGAAGGGAAGGAAAAAAACAAGAAAAACCAACAGAACCTTTTCCCAGCTACCCGGAACACAAAAGAAACCCAAGGAGCAGCAGAGTGCTCCTGGCGTGCTCCCTCCCAAGCCCTGTCGAGCTCCAGGCCCTCCGAGCTGTTGGGCTCAGCCGTTCAACCGCCCCGCACTCAGTCCTGTGGCCCCACCCCCCGGGTCCATCTTACAGGCACAGCATCCATGGGCATTGAGCAGATGGTTAAGGAATAAAGCAGCTTCATAACGTCACCCCAGGACACGGAGTTATTGATACAATAAAGTATGTATTTATTTTTATATCTCTTATGCCTAGTACTTCCCAAAATCACAACTGCAAAAAAGATCCAATACACAGACTGCAATAATTTAGTAGAAGGGGTTTGTTATTCTGCATTGTGCAATGACCGAGAAAATGGAAGAACAGAATTAGTGAATGACTGTGGCGTAACAAATACTGTCTTTTGGCAAAGTGATCTCTCATTCATGTATAACTTTTAAATTTGTTCTTTTCTTCTTAGGCTGGTGTATGATTTCTCTAGGTTTTCAAATATATTTGTAGAGTCCCATCATAGTTCATAGTTATCTCTGATGAGTATTTAAGTGATGTTAGAGAGAATTTTTAGCACAGCGTACTCTTGAGATTCATGGCGCTTCCATTACGGTAATTAATTTTCACCTGCTTAAAAATTAATTTTCCCAGCTCTCTCCCTTAGCATAAAGTTTTCTGAAAAAAATTAGAGTCTGAATGGTCCACAATGATTTTTTTGGTTTTTTTTTCTGATGCATATGTATAAACTGAATTGTAGAAAATAGATGCTCAGTATTCAGAAGTTCATATGTTTCGAAGCTTGGAACTCTGACTTGAGATTTTTCAAGATTACTTGTAAGGAGTTGTCATTTGCAGTTTCTGTGAATTGTAGTCTGATTAGGTTGACATACTCTTAGCTGTTAATTACACAGTTCTGTCTGACTAGTCAGATCTTCTATAGACAGTGTGGACTGTAACTCTTCACCCTACTGGGTAACCAGGTAGATTATCTTCTACAAAGGTTTTCTATGAGAGAAATGGCTCTTCTCTCTCTCATAACACTCATAGACTATTAGGAATGGAAGCAGACATTTAAAAGTTTGGAATAGTAAGAAAAAGAGAGGAATAAGGATTCCAGGAGAAAGAAGGTCTGGAAAAACAAAGGAAAACCCAACCCAACTCAAATCAAACTAAACCCACAATTGGTTGGGATAGGATATAAGTTTAAGGAGAGGGATGGGCAAAAGACCAAAAGAAAATTGATTCACTTGGTCAAAGAAATTTTCTTGGACACCAGTGAAAGAAAAGTTTGCTGAAGTCACAGCACGTAGTCATCCGCAAATCTAAATCCTCGGTGATGACAGAACTGTACTGAACTTTGTATTTTCCAGTTGCTCAGATCTGAGAAGCATCACCAAATTGAGGAGCACCAAGGAGAATTATAAATGAAAAGGCTAAAACAGCTAGGGGATATCTGCACACTGCTAAAGCTACCACAAAGTCACCGTTAGGCAGGGTGGCAGCACCTGAATGGAAATTGTCAGGAAGTGCTAGCAGCATTTTCAGAGGCTGTTAAAAACAGTCAAATGACACTTCCTAAAGCTTGGGCTGTGAAATTAAAGTGTTTCTCTAGTTACTTATGTGTGTTATAAAACACGATAATACAGGAACTTCAAGAAACACATATGAATTATCAGTGGATTCCTCTCTAGAAAAAAAAAAAAAAAAGAGGAAATAAGAAAATAGTGAATTTTAAATGAAATGTATTACATTTGAAATGTATTGCGTTTTAAGGTTAGCAGAAGAGATTATTTTTATGATGTAGGTGTATAAATTACATTTCAGTTGATGTAGAAATTTCTACTGATGATTAAATTCTATCTATAAACAGCCAGCATTGTATTTGCATTTTATTTGTGTAATTCTATGGAAATCTATGAGTTAATGTAGACCATAATTTCCATCAGTTATTTTCATGGTGTATTTAAAATTCAGGCTCAAGGCAAGTTCTTTGATCTTTTGCTAACCAAAGTTAAGAAACAGAATCAGTAGAACTGTGACCCCACTTTCTTTAGTGTCTGCAGTATGAACTAAAAGAGAGAACCTACTGATCTATGAAATCAATAACTACACTGAGATAATGGAGAATCAGGCCTGACACCTTCTAGTGAAAAAAAAAGGAGAGAGGAAATTTATATTTTTCATTAAAAATTTCCACTCTTATAGATTTCCAGGGGTGATTGGCTTAAAAAAATTGATACCAGAAGAGGAAAATGTTATTTGGAATGAGTGAAACAGACAAGAAACATGTAGGAACTCAGCAGATGTGTATAAATACACACACGCATACACACATATGCACATAAAAAAAAAAGAAATACTGAGATTGCTCTGATACTGAGAGCTATGTTTTTCCACCACTTCTTAGGGTCAACCATGGAAAGTCTGAAAGATGCTAGGTCTGACAGGAGCTGAATTTTAATAACTGTATTGATATTCTCCTGATAACAACAGTGCTATTTATATGCATGAAACTTCATTAGAAACTGAATAAGGAAAATTTAAAGACAACTACAGAAGCATCAGCAATTTAGTCACGTACATATGTGTAGGGAACTCTTGCAATTACTGAACTGGTCATGCTATTGTAATCATTAAGTATATTTACAACACAAAACATTCATATGAATCTGTCATTATTAACTACTGTTTGCCTTAGTATACTGTAAAATTACACTGAGCGTAGAACTAAAATATAATCAAATGTGTACACCCACAGATCCTGAAGAGTTCTGAGAAGTTTTTGTCTGACACCAAACTTTTTCAAAGAGAGTTTTCATAACTAGCTAAAAAGTAAATAGCAAATGGATTGAAGGATGACTGATTTCCAGGAAGAATTTATCCGCTGAAAGGGTGGTTAACCATTGGAATGGGCTGCAAAGGGAAGTGAAGGAGTCAACGTTTCTGGAATTGTTCAAGAAGCAACTGGACAGGGCAGTTAGTGAAATGCTTTAGTTGAAAAGGTGTTGTTGAGTCAAAGGTTGAACTCAGTGGTCCTGAAGGTCTTTTCCAACCTTAATGATTCTATAACTCTATAATTTAATTTTATATAAGTTTCTCTCTATACTTGCAAAGCTTACTATCCAAAAAACCTGTGGCTATGTGAAAGATATAATATGGAAAAAAATTAACTGTATGTATCCATATATAATTATTCTTCTAATAGTTTTGCTTTATATGCAAGATAAAAATACAGTACTGATGTAGTGCTATCCTTTGGGAATGGTCAAGCACTTTGTCTCAACTGATTCGTTGAATTTTATAAAATGAAAATGGGTGACATTGAGAAGTGCTTACTGTTTCTTTGACATTGTGCTGGTGTTTTCCTCAAATTCTTAGCTAAGATCATTTTAATCTATCATAAGAAAAGGCATATAAATTGTGAAATTTTTTATTATTCCTTCATTCTATATCCCAAGGTCTGTATGATGCCAGCATTTTTCTGTTCAAATTAACTTTTCTTTACTGTAGCATTGCACAGAATCAGTTTCTGACCAAAGTTACATACTAATAAGCACTGAGGTATTTAATGCCTTTGACAATGCATGAAAACTTTTCTAAAAAAATTGTAGCTAAAAACCAAACTAGCAAACAGGATACTATATCAAGTCTTTCCTGTAATGGACAAAACCTTTGCCATATGATATTGTAATAAATGAATAGTAGAATATCAGCTATCTAGGAACAAGAAAAAATGTGTATATCAATTTTAAAATGATCAATATAAGCTAATTAAGTAGAAAGTTTCTTTTTTAATTACTAGAAGTAAACTTTATATTAGTATGTCCAACCCTAGAACAAGAAGCAACAGAGGAGACTTAAGAATAATTTATTTAAAGTTTTGGAAAATTGATTTGTTTTGCCAAAATAGCAAATGCAGTGCCCATTATTTAACTTCTGCAGAATAATTACTCAGCAGAGCATGGTTCAAAAGCCCAAGAAAGCTTTCTAGCAGTCTTCATACACTTTCTGTCTACACGTGTGTTGATAAAAAACCCACAAATCAAACAAACCAACCAACTGAACAAAAACACCTCAAAAAGAGAACCAACCAGAACAAAAATTACTCATATCCTATCTCTAACATATCTCTAATCTAACATTATTAAGGTTTTAACTCTTGTCCCACTGCCCATAATGCTTCACCTTTGAACAATAATTTAGTAAAAAATATAGATATTTCATGTTCAACATCTAAATTAATATTTTCTTCATTTACCCTAACTGATGAAATAAAGTCTTGAAAGTTCTTCTGAAAATGTCATCAACAAGTAACAAGACAGACCTTTAAATAGAATTTTCAGCAAGACAAGAATAATTTAAAACTATTTCAAATCACTGAAAGATTGTCAGTATTACTGATACAGAGTATCACATAAACAGACCTTTGTTTGTATATTGGAATTTGCATGGAATTTCTCAAAACTCTTTAGGAAGACGAAAATCATAGCTAATTATTCTCTAATAAAATTTATACAGAGTGATAAGACGTGTGTGGATAAGTTTTTGATATATCTGAAATAAAATACACTTCTGAAACTTGATTCCCACATAAGACATTACAGCCTGATTGAGCAGCGTATTCACTAATTACTGAACTGACAGAGCTAGACAGATTTTGCCATGCTTAAACTGCATATTTTTGATAAGGACTTTCATTCAAAGCAAAAAATATATCTGTCAAACTATTTCTGGCCTTTTTGGGGGGCTTTTGTAGTTTTTTTCTTTCTTTCTTTCTGAACTTCCTGACATTTTTTCAATTGGAAGGCAAATTTGAAAAAGAATTTGCCTTGTTTTTTTGCCTGTAACAATGGGACTGAAGAGAGTTGAATGTTGATCTGAAAGGCTACTTGCCCATCTGTTGTGCAGCAATATGTTTTTTAAGCTCTCTGCCATGTAGCCCAGAGCTTAAATTTCCAGGAGATGTATGTCTGATTGCCATTTTTCTCTTCTAAATTATCTCAGAAACCCTAGAATCTACGCACTTCCAAAATTGGTGACAGAGAGGTTTATTAGATCATTATTAGAATTCTAGGAATTTACAGGATAAATCTATGTTGAAAAATAACTACTTTCAGGTTCACTTCTGCATCCTAGTTCCTTGCTCATGAGCACTGGATAAATGTTAGCTCTTTTGTGGATCTCTTGTGATTTCCTGAAAATAAACAGAACAAAGAGTATAATGAAGGTGATATGATTTATACTGGGATACCACAGAGTTTTCACTGCCTCTCCCATGAGAGTCTTTTAAATTATCTCACAGTGCTTTAGACCCTTAGCAGTTCTCCCTACATCCAACATATCAGCACAGTCAAGCTAATAAAACATCCCAGTGGGCTACAAAACTGCCTTTGCATTGTTACATGGTTTTGAAACAGGAAAGAACAGAAAACAGTAATTGCAGATTAGGGTCATGAGACCATTTGTGGAGCTCAGAGGTGTTCCATGGACAAATAGTGATGTGGATAAAATATGTTTGTTCTAGTCTTGAAGAGACTCAGTACTCTTTAGAGTTTGGAAGAAGACAAGCCTGGAGTCTCTGAGAGAAACCTGCTTTTTCACTACCGTGTCTGTTAAGGCTTTCAGAGTCATTGCTACAGAGCCCTTCAGGTTACAAATTTAGGTAAGTTCTGTCCATGTTGCCCAATACTGCAAATACTGTGAAAAGAATATTGAAACAACATCAACAAAGCAGCTCATTTTATTTAGCATTTTTCATGAGAATAATTCATTTAGGGTGCATGTGCCAAAAAGCCAATTTATCTCATAGTTTAGTTTTAGTAACTTGTCAGAAAACATCTAAACCACAAACAGGATAGAAATACTGTACTCATCCTCTTTTCTTTCTGTTTGTTCTCTGAATTGACATTATCCGAATTCCCTTTAAAAAATGCGTGTCTAAACATCATTCTCTTAATAGAAGCTCTTAATTAGTTTTGTTAAAGCTTTTCAGTTTAGAAAATATTTAAAAGCACTTAAAGAAATACAGACAGTCTTCTTTACATCAATAGCTAAAAAGATTTGTGGTTTCAAGCATTTGTCCTTTAGACTAGACATTTGATTCCTTTTGTTGTGTGCTGTAAGTATTATAGATTTCTCATAGACCGAGGCTCAGGTTTAGTCAGTATATCTGGCTTCTTTGTAGAAAAATGTGTGGTTTTCCTTCCCTAGTAATGGTTCAGGTCACTCCAGCATCTCAAATAGTATCTGACGCTTTGTTTATTTCCAGTCAAATTTAAAGTGATTAGGAATTAGGTCTACTTTTAATTACATGAAGCAATCAAGGAAAGGATACCCTGTGATAACCAAATCCGAGTCCTGATCAGAGACATTATTGCGTAAAAACTTGTTGGGAAAGGGGATAATTGTTAAAGGACTGAGAAACAAATATCCATGGAATTTGTCTGGCATGAAAACAAATGTGTACTGAGCATGCAGTATGGGATAAATCACACATTACAGGAAAGAAATAAGAAAATTGGGAGTAGAATAATTCTGAAATGGCTGGACAATAAAGATGGAAAAGCTGCATTTTAAAAGACAATCAGTGATGAGAATATGGAAAAACAGATGGTAAATACTGTAATTTTCTTCTCTTATTTTTCCTTTTCAGTGCAAGTGTGCACACAAGTGAAGCAAAAGAGATGGAACAGGTGTTAAAACTCCAGATTTAATTGATCCAAGTAGGATGAATCGACCTAATGTTTATTATTCTATTCACATACATGAAGTGAACTAGATTTTAACTTCATGTAACTTTTAAAAATATGTTACACTTCTTTTTTTTAAACAACTGTACCTCCCACTCTATTTCTGTGTACATTTTACACTCAAAATTACTTTCATGCACTTTTAGGACAAAGGAAGATAATAGACCACTGAAAGATAACAAGGACAAAGGTACAGACAACTGCAAGAAGTTTCGATTTCCTTTAACTTTCTTCTTATATTTTAAAATTTCTTTCCACTATTACTGTTGTTGATTTTTATCCTTTCCTCACAACCAAATCAGTCTGATTTTCAGGAATCTTTTCCGTTGGGAGTACATGGTGACTTAAATCACTGTCTACTGCTGCTGTGCAATTTCTATCCATTTCACAGAATCATTTAGTTTGGAAGACACCTCTTGAGATCATCTACTCCAATGTCCACCAGCAGGGTCAGTTAGACCAGGTTTTCCAGGACTGTGTTCAGAAAGTCTTTGAATATCTTTGATGTTTGTGGAAGTGTAATTCTGTCTGCCATGAACACAGAATTCACCGATCTACCAAATGTGTAACAACCCATCTTTGCACATAAATTATGACTTACAATGTAGTAGCAGAACTTCACAGTGCTGGAATTTTTATAGTAGTCCAGCAAAAATAAACCTTCCAGCATGCAGGAATTAAGCCTATAATTTTTGTTGGGAATTTTTTTTTGTAGGTTGTTATTTCTCCTTGAAGAAAACTATATGACATCATTTTTTTTTTAAATGCTTCAGCAAGGTTATAGGGCTTTTACTGTCCCTGAAACTGCAAAACCAACCAAATATATGAAACAAAACCATGTATAATGGCCTCTATGTGTTTTTTATTGTTTGGTTTTTTTTTTTAACCAAAAATAAATGTTATCATTAGAAATATTCAGAGAAAATTTTCTGTATTCATAAACTGACTGGTATTCCTTATTCAAGTAGGGGTATAAATCTAACATTTAAACATGGAGGTAACACCTGGAGGACAGTCGGGGAAATATGAACCAGGAAAAGACTATGTTCTCTCTAAATTCATACAATAGCCAAAGAGGTAATAACTCACATACATGTGTCTAATTGCCAAGGAAAATTCTTTCATTTTCTTCCTGAATAGAACTTAAGTAATTTAAAATTGAGAGTGAAAAAGAACGATGTACAGACTTTTTTAGAAGAGGTACTATGCATCATTAACTATAATAATAGTAATCAATTCTTTGTGTATCTCACAGTGATTTTGATTACTTAATGAACTGAAAAAATATGTACTAGTCAAAGTAACTACAACCTGCATGCAATAAACATCAATAGCAGTTACAAAAATACAAATCTTCCTCAAAATAAGGCTAAACAATATGAAAGCCAGCTCATGAATTAGAATATTTTTCTGGTTTGTGTAACTTATTACCACATGTTTTTCTGATACACTTTCTTTTGTGAAATGCATATATTTATTTGCTATTCAATAAATAATAGTAACTAGTTTCCATATAGTCAAGAAATATTTTTTTAGCCATTGTTAAGATAGGGTTTATAAGATAACTCATTTTAGAACTTTCCTATACATTCTTATTCTTCCTCTGAAATCTTCACCCCCTGTTAAGATCTATTTTAGGATATTAACAAAAGTAAATAGTAGCATGTAATCTACATTTGAGGCCAGAGCTTTTCCTGTCAGCATGAATTGCTGCACAAATGTCAACATTAGACCTTATTTTCTATGCTTCAGCTTGGTTGCATAAATGAAAGTCTCTTTGGATTTTCCATGTTATTTATTATGAATATTTCTTTACTTAAAAACGTAATCACTGGCAAATTCTTTTAAAATAGTTTCCATCAATCTGCCTTGGTGATTTAGTCTGAGACAAAAAGATTTACAGATGATGACTTCTACTGGAATTGTACTCAAAAAGTCTTGGTAGTTAAACGTATTTCCTGCAACTTGTTTTAGATTTCCTGTTCAGAGTGAACAGGCACTAAATCACATCAGTCTACAGATGATAAAAACAGTCTCTTTCTCCTGACCTATAAAATATCTGTATAAACTCTTAGATAGTTACCACATCTGAGAATCATAATTATGCAGAAGGCAGAAAAATATGTACCAAATAAAAGCAATTCTGGTTACAAAGAAAATGATCTCTGATGAGAAGCTGTGTTATTCTGTAAATAGTTTTTATAACTCAAAGATGTGATGTTGCTGTGATTGAATCACTAGCCCTGACAGAACTCACATATTTTTGCTGATTATGAAAATGCTAGATTAAATTCTGAAGGCAACTGGCTTAACACAGTTACAGAGAATGGCTTGGGTTGGAAGGGACCTTTAAAGATCATCTAGTCCAACCCCTATACAACCTGCTATATAATCAAAAATCGTTTTTATCTACACTGCCCTGAACATGAAAAGCCTACATAAAATACTTCCATTTCAGTATCTCATTGTACCTGTGCATTTATCTGAAAGATTCACACAGATTCTTCATTTGAATATTAATATTTGATACTCTAATTCATATATACTCTAGGAAGCTGCACACGTTAGAGAACTGATTGAAATTAATGAGAACACGCAAGCCACAGTTATAGCTATTATAAAGCTTTTATTAATCAAATTGAATTTCTGTATTTCTTATTTTACTTTATTATTAGTCTTTTTAGATTAAATATTCTAACTCCTTTTAGTGATAACCTAGCAGATTCCTCAAGAACTATGAAGGCAGAAATGATAGGAAGACAATAGGAAGTTTGGATTCTAAGGCTATAATGAAAATGGTTCATAAACATTTGGTTTCACTCATTTTAAATTCCTGTTCTGATTCAGTCCTCTCTAAAGTAGGCACTGAGGGAAAAATCCTGTTAGTCATCCAGTGTCATCTAGAGCTGACAAACTTTTAGGACTGTTTTCTGCAAATACTGATTTACATCCATCAACCTTATATAGGTACCTTATATAAGCAATGTTGTCCTAAATAACAAAAAAAAAAAAAAAAAAAAAAAATTATCATCTTCTCACTACGTTTTACTCTGGTTTCCATTGTCTGCTTTGACTAGATTTCTATTAGGTAAAATGAAAACTAGGAAATCTAACTGAGGTTTTTATTTGTTTTTTGGGTTTTTCTTTGAAGATGCCTCCATTTAGATGTCTAAATCTTGAACCGGATTTTATTTTGTATATTTCTCCAGTGAGGGGCATTATTTTACCCATTTACACAACATACAAGGCAAAATTAGCAGAAATTAAGTTAATGTAATCCAACTAAAATAAAATAAAATAAAATAAAATAAAATAAAGACAATGGAATTAAATTGTTTCCTCTTTAGGTACAATAGAGCCCTTAATCAAAAGTTACTAAAGGAAGGAGATGCCATGTAAATGTAGATATAGAAATTCAGGGCACACCAATAATAGGGGAAGTTTTTATACATTCTGTGCACCTATGTGATCTCAGAAGAATTACCTCCTCCTTAAGATAAGGAGAGAAAAAAGTGCATGTACATCCCTATGCCAGGTAGCAGCATCAAGTTAATGACTAACCATTATGTTAGTCCAGTTAAAATAGTTCCCTTCTGACTTGCATTAAGAAGTCCAAGGCATTGTTCTCTTTGAATTGCAAATATTAACTCTGCTACTAGATGAATTAGAAACTATAGTTAACCTTAAACCCACAATTTTCAAATGGCATAAAAGCCTTTTTAGCCTATTGCCTGTAAGTTAGCTGTACTAGATCCTGGAAAATACAAAAAAAGATGCTAAGAAACATTATTCCTTAGGAACGTTTCCACATTTATTTATTTTGATTTATTTTTTAATATCTTGCATATTTTGTTATGTTTAATTTCTTCAAGTTTTCCTTTAAAATGTTGGGAAATAGTGACACATGCATTTCTATATCCTGGCATGCTTTTAACAGTCTAAGTGCCTATATATAACACATCTAAATAGAATTCTATTTTTAAAAAATCCTATCATATCTCCATTATACCTGTTTTATAACATAAATTAACTCATGTCTGAACTTCTCTTTCAAGGTTTGCCTCTAGCTCTCTGTGCAGCTGAGGTTACAGATGTTTATCTGGAAGGGCTATTACAGTAATTTCCTGAGTTAGTTTATCCCCTGCTCTTTTGATATTAGCAGTATTTATGTGTT
This sequence comes from Corvus kubaryi, assembly GCF_017639235.1. NCBI lineage: Eukaryota > Metazoa > Chordata > Aves > Passeriformes > Corvidae > Corvus > Corvus kubaryi. The sequence continues at coordinate 41,211,164 of NW_024580667.1, read as the reverse complement.
CTTGGCATTCTTTGCAATCATATATATTAAAGGGGAACTACTCAAAATATTTACCAGTATTATATCTTGATATTCCTTTCTTTAATGCTTCGGAAAGAATCATAGCCATCTCAAAAGTCTCCTGGAAGCTCTCTATTGTTATTTTAAGTATAGTGTTATTAATCTAGCTTGATATAGAATCATAGAATTATTAATATTGGAAAAGACCTCAACCAAAAAGATTATCAGGTCCACCCAATAACCCAGCACCACCGTGTCCACCAAAAAACCATATTCCCAAGTGCCTCAACCACAAGCTTCTAGAACACTTCTAGAGATGGTGATTCCACCACTTCCCTGGGCAGCCTATTCCTATGTCTGACCACCCTTTCAGTGACACAATTTATCCATTCTAGTCATAACCAAAGCTGTTATGACCATTAGAGGGTTGTGAGTTCTTCTGTTTATTTTTTTATTCACTTTGACTTCTTTTTCACTAGTTATGAGAGAATTTAATTATAAATGTCCTGTAAAACAGTTTGCTCAATGGTGACAATATAGCTTGCTTTTCTTGTTTCTTCACTTTTTATCAGCAATCATTAAAAAAAAAAGTGGTTAAGTAAAACAGAATATTTTTTAAATATATTTCATTTCACAGGTTTTTTAGGCACTATAATACTTAACATGCACAAGTGTAGCTGGAGTAGCAAGTCAAGATAAACACAAGAAAATACAGCAGAGTAAAAATAAAGCAAGCTGATGTTTTTCTGGAAATATAGGAATATATTCTCCTATTATGGATTGCAAAATGACTATTCTAAAACCACAGTAATTTTAGACATTGTATTTTCTTAAAATCAGAAGAGAAAAATGGTGAAGCTTCTGTTGCCTTGTTTTCCCTGAATTATTGATAAGATGTTTTTACTCTTCTGCTTTCTGACTGAAGAGTAAATAAAGTAGGACTGATCTTGAGGCTTTTCTCAAAGGCACAAGAACATCATGCCTAGATGGTCATGACAGAGATTCTTCAAGACATACAGATGAAAAGAATATAACTTGTTTTATTTGGTCATCCTACCTGTCTTAATCAGCATTGCCTCTGATTAGGGTTACTGGGACAGCACATAGAGCTACATTTTCATTCTGTTCTGATTCTGGGATCTTCTTTGATGCAGTATACATGTTTGTGCACTGATAATGTGCTCAGTGCTAGATCTCCATTCTTCATATGAGAAGATCATAGTGTTTTGTGGGATGTCTACAGCCATTTAGTTATTCTGTTGCATACTTTTCAAGACTTCTTTCCTCAGGTTTGCAGAAGACAGTGCTTCAAGTTATAAACACTAACTTTTAGAAGTTGTGAACCAAGTTTTTTATTATTGTTGTAGTTTTGAGGTATTTCAAAGTCTTGAACTTCACTACTTCAAAGCATAAATTGACAAGAGCTTAGCAAATGTATTCAAAATTTGAGAAGGCTTATATGCACTGTATCAATTCAGCCCAGTTTCTACTGACCATTGTAACACTCTCTGAAGTGATGGGACATAGCAGTCACAGAATGACATGTTATATCGTCCCTACCAGATCTCTTCTGGGCTCCTGAGTTTCTCTGTAAATACAAACAATACATCAGTATTTAGACTAGCAAAATTATGAAAAACAGAGAAGCATTCTCTAAACAGAAACAATCGAAAAGGATTTAAACACTGTTTCATTACAATGCACAGCAAGTAAAGCCTAAGAGTTCAATAAAGAGAGGAGAACTGTAAATAAGGTAGATTCTTGGCAAAAGACAACCCTTGATTACCTATTTTCTTTAGTTACAAGACCAATGTAAACCTTTTTTGGACACAAATGTGCCTTTTCTGTTTCAGCATTTGTGTAGCAGAAGGACCACTCTGGCCTGAAGAAAACCCCTCTGGTTTAATACTGTTTTCCCTTATTTGGCATTAAATAAAAAAATATATATAGACATATGATTAATTGTAAATAAGTCTGATTTTTTTATCCAGTCGTGAATCACAAATTAGTAGTGGCTTCCAAACATTGGTTATGTTTTTCACATCATTTTAATTTAGCACTGCTTTCCTAGGAACTAAATGATAATGTCAAATACTCTGTGGGTGAAAAAAAAATTTAAACCTTATAGATTTGCCAGTGCCACTGTACAACCTCAACGTATAAATATTCAGGTTTACTAACAATTTCAGAATGTGTTTGCTCTGAAGAAAAACAGAAATTACTGTCAAAATATTTAAATATTTGTGGATTAGTTTGGCCTGCAAACTTTCAAATTTTCAGTTTCTCCGGTAATTTTGCTGCCTCATGACTTTGACAGGGAGTGAATTACAGTGAGAGGCATTATTCTTCTATTTTTGGCAGTTTGAGAATAATTAGAACTAGTTAATTAAAAGCAATGAGAGCAAAAGGGGGAAGCACAAGGTTAAGTGCTACATCTCCATAACAGCTGTCATCCACTAGAAGAACGGAAATTTTAATCTCAGGAATGCAGTTTGAGTAGGTGGCTTCCTCAAAAATAAAGACTGAAAATCTGGAAGGGATAAGGAGGCTGTTTGATCAAAATAAGTTACAACTAACTTTAATAATTGCAAAATGAAGTAATATAATGATGACAATGACATAACAATCCAGGAGACCCTTAAAAACATATTTTAATGAAATGAAATGAAATGTACACCATCAGTGTTTTTTAGCATATCACGCCAATATATTGAAACAAATATTGACTTGGTCTGGTTTTGTAGTTCAGGTAATACTTAACGACATGCTATTTCATCTACTGATTAAAAACTATTTCAACTTTTGATAAAAATAGATCTTATTTCTTACTTCATGACAAATGTATAAATACAAACCAGTATTTTACAGCCCACTATGACAAAGTTTATATTTCCCTTAGTACATTAACTTGACTCAAAACTTTTAAATAGTTAAATCTTTACCTCTGTAAGGAGATAATTATCTCACCAATGGCACTGGACAGATATTGATTCAAAATAAAAGACAATTCTGCAAAGGACATAAACAGTAAAGGAGGTGTTAGTTAATCTGTTAGCACCCAGCTAACCATCAAAAAGTTAAAATAGAAGAAAACAGAAGTAAATTAATGAATCATTTGTAGCAAAACATTAAAAAAAAAAATTTAAAAAGTAGGTTTATACTTGTGCCCTGCATGTGAGAACTAATTTTAAAGATTTTTAAAATTTGATTAAAGATATGAATTTCTGCCCCATAGGGCTCCATGGGAGCACTTCTCTAATAAACTTTGTGTGAAGCTCCCACACCATTCGTGACACTCACCACTCACCAATCTCAGTAAGCCTTTAAGAAAATTGAACACATTCTTTTTATATCAGAAGTAATTAATGAGCAATAATGGTAACTCTCCAGTGAAACTAATTGGAGAAAAAAGTAAAATATATATAGTTTAGAAGAAAGAGTAAATCATGTCTATAGGTCATATTCTCAATGCATGTGGGCACAAAGATAGCTTTTTTCAGTAAAACCTTCCATTCCACTTTCGCTCTTGTCATATTTAAATTTGATTGGAAGATGTAAATATTTAACTTCTTAAAAGATATCTTTATAAATAATAAAAAATATTAATCCCATATAATATTCAAAGGAGAAAAAAAGAACAAATACCCTTCATCCGGCTTCCACAGCTATGCATGATTACAAGTAGTTACCTATGCTGTTACAGAAATGCTGTTTAAATTCCATGCTGCTCCACTGTGCCTACACTATAGCCCTAGATTTCAAAAGAAGAAACCAAAATAATTGCAGATAGTTTGAAAGAGGCATTTGGACTCCTCTAGTTCAGTGTCTACTCAAAGCAGGGACAATAACATGCCAATGGATCATAATTTTAACTATTTCTCTGCATATCATGAAAGTCTGAGCTGCACTTTTGTCTCTAAAAAATTATATTGCTCCAGTTAAAAGCATGATGTTAGGTTATACAAACATTTCAATACAGTATGTGAAGTTGTTGATTCATTTGGGAAACATTATCTTCAAAGAATCCTTTATGTCATTGTGCTGGTATAAAAATTATTACAATCTTTTGCTGTCTAACTTCCTTGCATTGTAAAGAAGGAATACCTAATTCTTATAACATGAAATATCAAAAGGTGATGGTTAGATTTGTCTCTGGCTAAACTTTGAAGGTATTCAAACTCTTCCTGTCCTGCTCATCTCATTTATCGAATACCTTTTTTCTTTATATGTCATAATCTTCCCTGTCATCTGTGTCTTACAGAGTATTTCTGGTATGTTTAGGTATTATAAAACTCATATCCATCCTTTGCTAATGTTGAGAAGAATAATTTGCAAAGAAGTAATTGCACTTCTGGTTGCAGAGATGAACTACTACCTACCTATGAAGTGTAGAATTGGAAAACTTACCAATTTTTTCTTCAATCAATAGAAGTGTAGCTAATCCTGTATTCTATAATTTTCTTTATGTTGTTTTTCAGAACAGTGATTAGTAGCAGCTAGTATGAATATATAGTAAGCAGTTACTTTTCTACCACCAACTTTACTAGATCATTATCAGAGTCTCTACCATGATCTAGGTGGCAAAGCAGAGAGTACAGGAGAGGAACAGTTCTTTTAGGTAAGCTGTTTCGAAAATCACTGATTTCCATGGAGAGGAGCAATGAGGAATATTTTAGAAAAAACTGTGAATATTGTGGAGGTTTTTTGTGGATTTACTACATTTCATAATGGACAGCATCCTTTAAAAAAAAAAAGAATGAGTAGTTCGTCTTGTTTTGGAACAAGAATTTGAACTCAGGAATTATTCTAAATCCTATTTTCTATTATTTCAATTATTTTATTTCAATATGAGTTCTAAATGCTGTAAAGTCTTTTCTAAATTGAAGAAATTGCTGTATATCACTAAACCAGAGATAATAAAGTTTTATTTTCTGCAAGTTTCCACTGTTTCTGAAGAAGAAATTTATAACAGGACTCAAGAAAGACACTGAAAAAGAGATGAAAGATTCAACATGAATTTAGGGCACTGTACATAGCAACATGCTGCTGCATGTGGATTTAACTCCCTAGACTTTCCTTTCTAAAAAAAAAACAGACTGTAGGGTCATATATTGGTTTAACTTAAGACAACATGATTGAGGTACTGATTGATTTGATTTACTTTCTCCATCCTCTTTCATCCCAAGTCCCATCATATATTTGTGCATCTTTTTCAACACTGCCCTCCTCAGAACCTGTACCTGATGTCTTTAATTCACCATTGAAATAAGCAGCAGTCATCAAAATGGTCTTCTAAATAATCATCAGTTTCCAAATGATAGCTTCTATGCTGAGAAAATGAGTGATTAATTTTTTTTTTTTATTAGCTTTACCATCATACCAATAATATTTTATTTCTCTTGGGACTGATGTTTAACCAGATAGAGTTTAGGACAGAAATTGCAGAGATCACAATGATTTTAATTAAATCTCTTTTGTGCACTAACAATGCGTGTCCTATTTTATATTACAATAACTTTAATAATATAGGAGCTCATTTGGATGGTACATAGGTATTCCTAAATACAGTCAAAGAACTTCAAATTCAATTCAGAAGCAATCTTCCCTTTTATTTTTTTTATATGGTTCTTATAATACTTATGATCATAACCTTCAGCAAGTGATGCTGTGCTTTAGAACTAATCTTTCCTTGACCACAGAGTGTAAGCTGCAGTCAGACTGCAAACTGAACAAAAAGGTTGAAATATAGATAACACTGCTCCTCTGTCTTTCATTTCCTAGAGCTCCATCTGTATTTGAGTCTGTGGGATTAACTGATTGAAGTCTGTGGTTCCTTCATACAGGAAGTCTGAATAGCCAATTATATTTTTTATGAAAAAGAATAAGAATGGCAGAAAAGTTCATCTATGCAGGATGAGTGGTTACCTCATTAGAGCATGAACATCCTACAACTAAGAACAGTTAAGGTCTAGTATATTGTCACACTGCAGTTATAGTAAATGCTTGCTATATCATATAGCTTAAAGTTCCAAACCGCCTACAGATGAACATGTCCATAAATAAATAGATCATGCATTAAATAATGAAAGAATATGTATCATCATGTTTTTTAAACAGGACAACATAATATGTGAGCTTGTGGGAAGGTGTATTTGTTTCTTGGTAGTTTTTGTTTCATTTTGGTTTTTACTGATGCATCTTTTCTTTCTTACATTTAGGAAAATGCTCACATACACAAAGTGCAGAAGTCTAACTCGATATTACTTGTAGGAACTAATTGTTGTCACAGGGCTGGAGAAGGGCACACCTACAACATTGCTCAGGTCAGCACACAGTGACCATGCCTGAGCTGAAATGGGGTCCTGGGCTATGGGTAGAAGTGGGAGGAGGCCACAGTGAATGCTGAGCAGAGGGTCAGGGTGACTTCTTCCTGTGCCCTCGGGACCCTGACAGAAGCCCCCTTTTCTCTCACCCAAGCAAGTGTTGTCCTCCTGCCTCACAGAGATCTGGGATCAGAAGGGACATGCTGTACGGTGTTCTGATTGCTATGGGACATCAGGGATCTATTTCACGGGGTGCAGAGGTGGGACACGGAACTGGAAAAGGGATGTGGCTCAGACTGGAGTTTAGATCCAGGTCAGCAACACAGCAAGGCTGTGCAGGGCCATCACAAAGGGCACTTGGGAATGAGATGGGGGAACCTGGAGCTGATATAGACACAGAATAGAGCCTTGGAGCTGAAATAGGGGCATGACACTGGGCATTTGGAGTAGTGTCAGGATAATGGCAAGGCATTTGGAGCTGGGCAGGACATCCAGGCTGTTCCTGATGTTCCTGGAGGGAGAGGACACTGCCCCTAAGGAGCCCTGAATCCCAGGAGGACCAGTGAGAGAAGGCTCACTCAGGTGCCTGGGGTTGGTCAGCAGTTTGGCTCTGTGGGGAGATCCAAAACTCAGGGTCAGGCTCTTCACTTTGGGGAAGCCATGGAGGCAGGGCCTTGAATTGCTGTGGGCCAGTGCCCATGGAATTTGGGTCAGAAACCAGAAATGACTGGCAGGGAACAGCCAGAATTGATGGCTCCCATGGGGCCAAGCACAGCAAAGACCCCCAGTTTCGCTCTAATCTGATGGGTGCTGTCTGGCAGGGTCTGAATGTGGGAGGAAGCACCAAAGGCACCAAGGAGCCCTACCAACAGTCCCAGTGACTTTGGATGAGCATGGAGCCAAGGCTGGGATTATTTCCCAGCAGGAGCATAAGGCTGCCAAATGGTGGTGTAAGAAGTCAGTCCAAGGGACAAATCCACATGTCCATGACTGGAGACAAGTACTTCAGTGTGGACATGAAGGGTCTTTCTAGGAGAGACGGATGAAGATAGGCACACCTACAGTGGTCTCACCACACCTGGATCAAATTGCATATCTGGGGTCCCTGGGTAGACAGGGTGTGTGGGGACTCAGTCAAAGCTGGTAAAAGCTGTTGAGATCCATTTGTTCTTCTTCAGACCCTGACATGGATGTTAACTTCTATTTCTGTTTTGAGCTCATTTTCTATGACTGACATTTTTCCAGTGCAAATATTTTTTCTACAGACAAGTGGATTTTCCCTTGGACAAGCCTAGGATTGTTTTTTCCTTTCAAAAATGAAATCACAGGTATGTCAGTAAGAGCCATTGGTTCTACAGCTTGTGACAGCATGTATATTATATTTATCCTAACACCTATCCACAACTCTGGTGCTCCAATACGCTTTTGAAATTAGTTGTAAAAAGCAGAAAAAAATGTGAGCACTATTCTGACTAAGAGCTTTGGAAATGACTCAGAATTTGTAGCTGTGTGTCTGCCAAATGAGAACATTGAGAATACAGCCCTTGTCCCCAAAATAATGAGGTTTCTGGACTACCTGACAGAAACTTGACAAGTATACTTTTTCTATTATGTACATTTTCCTGCTAAAAGTTACATTAATAGAATAAAGTTTGAAAAGGTAGAAGGAAACATGACCATAGAAAGGTCAAAGGAAAACTGGATGAAAGCTGAATGAATTTCAGAGGTTCAAAGATGCAGTAGAAAAGCTGGCAAGAAGATGTTCAAAGCCCAATCAGTACTTTTATTTTCTCTTTTTGTTATGACATAGAATGTTGAAACTGGCTGGAATCCTGCCTGCTACCATATAATGAAGGCTTCCTGTAAGGATTAGGCACAGGAAGGCTGTCAGAAATACCAAATTTGGTTATGAATTTAGCTAAACTGGGGAAAATTGGAAAAACGTAGTTAGTGATGGGTTTCTTTAGAGGGAAAAGGCTTGAAGAAAGGGGATCCAAGTGGTTCATAGAAGTACAAGTATAGAAAATGGAGAGAAGAAAGGAATAGAAAGGGATAATCGTATGCAAACAAGCTGCTGAGCAGCACACTTGTCTGACTGAGCCCTGTACCTGATCACTGCAGTCTGTCCTATCTTGTTATTAAATCATGTTCTTCACAATTTTCTGTACAGTTTCACTCTGTGTGTATGTACCTAGAGGCTAGCACCTGGAAAATGGGACAGAGTTTACAGAGAGTACTCAGGGATGCCTGCAGCATGTAGAGTCTGGAGTGTATTTTTCCATTAGGGAATTTCAATCCTGTGAATCTGTATGTGTTTACACTGGTAATCTTCAAGCTTGACTAGCAGAATAAATGACAGCACTTGCTAGCTGTGTTCATGTATGTGAGAGCTGGAGGTATTTATGTGAGTGCCATGACAACAATGTTTTCTGTCTGTGTGGTTTCTTCTGGCCAGACAAGCTGGTGAGGAGTGTGCGTGTGTATGCATGCATGTACCTCTCCAGCTGTATCTCTGGAATCCATGTTCAGTCTTTCCATTGCCCAGACCTGCCAACAGGAACAGCAGCAGCCCCATCCATCCCAATGAGATGGAAGAAACACCCTGGATCTGATAATGCACAATTTTCAGCGCCAGGGGCATGGGAAGGCAGTGTCCCCATAGCCCAAATTTCAATAGCACACAACTCCCCTAAAGGGGTCTGTTTCTGGCAGTCTGCTCTAAAGTTAAAGGAGCTGCATATTCAGACAGCAGGATAAGCTCTGAGAATGTCAACAGTAGTCTGAAAACTAGTAAAACAAGGAAGATACAAGCATTTGTTTCAATGGCATAAGTAAGCAACTCAAGTGCCAAAGAAGTTTTCTCATGCAGCCCTCGGCACACCCCTGTGCATACAGAAGTGAGCACACCAAGACAATCTGCAGTGCTTGGTTGATCATTTGTCATTGTTCTTAGACTGATTCATTAGAGTAATGTGAAATTGCAAAACGTTCCCATGTATAAACTGTGTAGTAAAATACATTTTTCAATATCTCAAGTTTCTTAATTAGTAACCCTTCTGTCTTCTTGACTGTGATATTTTCCTGCTTATCATATCCAACAGATCCCACATGGCTAATGAAAAACACAAATGAACAAACCTTAGTATAGACTAAAGTTAGCAAATCCAGAGTTAATATCTGGGTTCAGTGTGGCTGATGGCTCCCTGTAAACTTGTCAAGGGTACTCCAGGGACCCTGCAGCTCTAGTACATGTGGTGCAGTTGTGGCTGCCAGAGTGGCTCCTGGATAATCTAGCAGGGAAGTATTCCTGAACACAGATTGTTGCAGTGAGCATACTGGAACACACATATATCAAACCAGGAGTCCTGAGGAAAGGAAATATATATGGACAGATAGATTCCTGATAGATGTTTCAGAGAGATGTTTGTGCCTGCCCGGCCCCAGATAAAAGGTGCAACAGATAAAAGGTGAACTTAAAATTTCAAGTTTAGAATGATTATTTTGAGATTCTGGGCTTTGTTTCAGTGTTGTGTCTCTCTTCTACCCTTTCCAGAGACCAAGTTTGATCAACTGTCTTCTTATTAAGCAGAAGTATATGAGATGACTTGTTTTGTTAACACATATTCAGAATAAAATAGAAGACAGCTTTTTATACATTGGTACGGACACCAAGGGACATTTTGTATTATCTCACTAATTTTGTGCTTCCAGACTGTTTCTTTACTATCGATCTTTCCTAATATGCAATGCAAATTTAAAGTAACATGCAATCCATCATGTGAAACTGCTCACTATAGAATAGACTTTTTTCCTTGGTAATGTTATCAAATGTTCCCCATCACTCACCAGAACTTGAGTTAGGGCTCTGTCTAGTGGTCTGTGAGACAGACTGTGGTGTGGGAGATGGATGAGTACAAAGCCTGCTGCAGATTTTACAGTAATGATTGTTCTTACTTGGAGGGCACTCAGAATTGATGGGTAGCAATAAAAAATTTCAAAGTTAGATAAAAGAAGAATGGCCCATGGAATGGATGGGCAATTTTTTAATGACTGTGTCCATGAGACCTTTATAGGGACAATATAACAATAAACTTTTTTTTTGTTTGCTTTGATGCCATGAAGATTTTTGCCTTTTCTTTTATACCCGTTATACCTTTTTACAGCTTCTGTATTCCTAGTGCTTTTTGCCTACATTCTTGGACTTGTTTGTTAAGCTAAGAGACTAAAAATTTTAGAAGCCTCGTAGCTAGGGATCAGTGTGCCCCAGACCCCAAGGTCCTCTCCAGAACACATTCTGTAAACTAAGATAGAACCATCCAGGGGAAGGTTCCTTGGGGAGGGGGGCTCACTTGAACCTCTCATTGGGGAATCTTTGATAGATATGCTAATTAGTAAAGCCTATAATGTTATACCCAATGTTGGGGGGAGACACATGGAAACACGCGGAAGAAGAGAGACACAGAGACACAGGGAAAGACTCGGTGGGGTACATCTTGATGCATATGACCTGGACGTGTACACCTAAGGATCCTTAAGAATAAATACCAAGGTAAAATCCCTTTTCCCCTTCTAACCGTGTATGCCTCTTGATTTTAAGTCCAGGAAAAGGCATCATATATTTTTAGTATTTTTAATCTGAAAATACCTTTGCTAGTACATAGTACTATATTCAGAAGTAAATGGTTTACAGTTGTTGATAAAATAACTTTTTTGTAGCTCTTAAAAGCCTTGTTTAACATTCTAAAAACCTTTTTGATTCAAATCTCATACATCTGAAAATGTACAGGGTGCAGATTTTCAGGAAGATCAGAGAAGAAAATCTAAATATATACCTACAATGAATATTCCTTAATGTGAACTTAGAACATGCACATTTCATTAAGAAGATTTTAATAGCTCAAAATTTATTATATTTCTTCTGGTTTTTGTTCTTAAATTGGTACTCTTTCCAAAACTAGAGGCTTCATTGTAAAGTTTTCTGACATACATATTTCAAGTTATTTTATTCAAACTAGTTAAACATTCATAGGTGCATTTGGTCTGACCGAGGTAAAGCTCACAGCCCTTACAGTGCTGTGCTTTGCATTGGTAGCTGGAAGGTTGTTGATAACAGACCAGTGTTTCAGCTACTGCTGAGCAGCGCTGTCCCTCTGACATTCCTTCCCCCACCAAAGGGGATGGGAGTGGGCAAGATCCTGGGAGGGGACACAACCAGGCCAGCTGACCAAAATTAGACAAAGGGGTATTCCATACCTTATGACATCAGCTCAGATATATAAGCTAGGGGAGAGAGGAGGAAGGGGGACATTCATGAATTTTCAGTGTTTGCCTGCGAGAGGAACTGTTACGCGTGCTGAAGCCCTGCTTCCTGGGAAGTGTCCGAACATCACTGCTGACGGAAAGTAGAGACTGGCATTTTTTTCTCTTTAGTTCACATGCACACAGATCTCTGCTTATTCTTTTCTTTTACTGTACTAAAACTGCCTTATTTCACCCTTCTGGTTGTGCTCCATCTTTTTCTCTCTCCTGTCCCAGTGGGAAAGGGAGTGATAGAGCAACTTAGTGGGCATCTGGCACCCAGCCAGGGTCAACCTGCTACAACAGACCACATTAATCTTGTGATCTATACATTACCCTTCTATCTTGAAAGATGTTATAATACTAAATTATTATTTTTTAATATATAAATCTAATCTAAGACATAAGGATGGATAAAAAGAGACAAGATAGTCTTCATATTTTTCATTTCCATGTGCACTGAAATGGGCAAAAATATGTCTTGCTGAAAACTCTTAAACCATTTTCAAGCCATGTATTTCAATGTATTATAGACTTATTTAAATAAGAAGGAAAGAATCATTAAACTCATTTTATAATAAGAAAAGATGAGCATCTGTAGTTTCAAGACCAAAGAATTGCTGTGAATTTTAGTTTACTGTTTCATACTGGCAATCAATAGAATGGCATATTGATTTTATTATTGATTTTGCTATTGACCTAGGACCAAATTCAATGCTCAAATAAAGATTGTCTTATTTAAGGTTTATTTACAGATTCAATACATGCAAAGAATATTTAAAATTGATTGAATACACTTCATGAGCAATGTGTATTTGACGTCCTGTTGTTTAACAACAGGATGGCTTACTGCATATGCCGTAGAACTGAGTCACGTTGTGCTCTCATGTATTTGTCTTTGAAAAAGTAACCCTTATTTTCCCATTGTAACCTTAAAATGATGATTCTTAGTTAAGAGGTGTGAAAATGTACCATGGAGGGGCAGTATTTTGTGATCAAATATAAAAACAGATAACCCACAGATTTTTAGGAGTATCCTTTCTTGGCTTTGCAGAAATATATACAAGAAGAGGAAGATAAAATTTGAGGAATGTTGAGACCAAAGGGTAGTAGATTAAAGAAGATTAGAAGCTGGGGGTTCATTTGAAAATATCTGTGAAATAAACTGAATATTCTGTTACACACACATATCTCTGTGATAACTGATACATCTCTTGAATTACAGACAAGAAAAAGAATGATCCATGGATTGCTGAAAACATACTAACTTATGGATTTTTTTTCCAATTATGTTGTCTAATGTTCTTTATTTTCCATGCTATTAATTTTCTATTGGAAATAAACGTCAAAAAAAAATCTTTCTAAATATATTGCCAGTGCCATCCTGCATGGAAAGAAGAGAGAATGTCAAGAAGTTGAGTCCTATTTAACATTAGATATTGCAGCAAGACAATCATGATCAAAGTGTCTTTCTGCAAAAGAGAGAGGTTGTGTCATCTTTATATTTAGAAAAGTGAAGCCCTTTCTAGCTCTAGTAAAATAAAATACCTGTTCTGCATGGTTGCTGCAGTGAGTGTGGATCACTGCTCTGAGAGGTCACACAAATTCTTTAATGCTTCATGAATTTCAGCTGCATCATCACCAGAGGTCTTTGTCTCAATGGGTAACAGATCATTCTTAAGGACCCTTAATAGCAAAAATATCAGATATTTAGCTGTTGCAAACAAAAATCCTTTAGTAGGAAAGATTTTCAAAATTAGGCAATATAGTTCACACAAAAAAGCCCTAATAAATTTAAAACTTAAATATTATCTGCTAGGCACACCTATTCCAGTCTCACTGTCCCTAGAGATGTAGCTTCTGTGGCCCTCTGAACCCTAACTCTAACCCTAATGGAATGATGACACTGCAGCTGAGGTCCCCATGCCAATGGGTGTCCCACACTGGAAAAATCTGAATGCAACGTTGTTGGTGACCTGCCATGATCCCCTTGGCATGCCTTTTCCAGCCCCAGTGTCCCATGACTATAGGCTTTCTGCCCCTCTGAACCCAATGTAAAACAGAATAGTATTTATATTATTCCCAGATTGGAATAATGTTGAGGCAGCCATGTTGGTGCCCTGCCATAATCCTCTTGGAATGCCTTTTCCAGAACCAGTGTCCCTGGAGCTGTAGGCTCTGTGGCTCTCTGAACTCTAACCCTAACTCTAATGGGACTTTGGTACTACAGATGAGTTTCCAATCTCTATGGGTGGCCATCATTAGAAAGGTGTAGAGGCAGCAATGCTGGTGCCCTGAAATTACACCATTTTCCAGCCCCAGTATCCCAGGGGCTGTGGGATTTCTGGCTCTCTGAGCTCTAGCCATAAAGAAATCTTGGTGCTGTGCCCAAGGTACACATTGCTATTGCTGTTCCAGTTTAGAAAGATTTGGAGGCAGCAATACTGTGTCCTACCATGATCCCCTCGGCATGCCTATTCCAGCCCTAGTGTCTGGAATGGCTGGTTCTGTGTCTCTCAGAACCCTAACCCTAACTGAATTGTTTTATAATGTCATATCTTCTGGTGCTCAGGTTGGATGTCTTTACACAAAATAAATTACCATTACATGAAAGTAAGAGCTTTTTGCAGTTGGGATTTTGCACAAGGCCAGGATATGCTGCTTCCTATCACCACCAATATTCTTTCTTGGTTGCATGAAGAAAAACGTTTTGTGGCTGAATTAATTTTACACTTTTTTCTTTCCTTTTTTAGCTTTTTCTCTATTTAGGATTTATATCTAGTATAAAATTGAAGTCACATGCTTGTGATTCAGAGTAATAATTTAGAACATATTTATTCTTACAGTAATTACATTTAGGGAAATGTGTACACCATCCTTCCATGTGAAGTGGTTTAGAACTTTAGAAATCGAACAGCAGTGAGGAATTCACACATGGATTTATCTGGCTGATGGAAAAGACACAAAAAACTATAGATAAATCTTAACTCTTAAGAAGCTGGGTATATAAAGAATGTGAAATCTCTTGCTTAGTGTTTTGCATTTTTAATTTTCTTTTTAATGTTTTCCTCTTCAAAGATACTTGAATAAAAATCTGGAAGTAAAAGAATAAAAACAGGCTTAGGTGTTAACAATAACCAGTAGAATTCAAAACACCTTTATTAAAACCCTAGGGTCCTACTGCTTTTTTATTTATTTCCTGCTTATTATTCAAGAGAATGTTTGATTTTGTTTATTGAATATCCTTAACAATAGCTTCAGATAGTATTTCAATACCCACAGCCCCCTCTCCCCCCCATTTTATCCCTCTTCTGTTGTGGGGATACTTCTTATCCATTATTGTAGTTAGGTAATGGTCTCTGGTTTCCAGTTTTGAAGTGTGCTACCGCCCAAAAATTCCACAATACTCATTTAAGAGTAAAATTTAGAATATAAAGTTCCAGATCAGGATAGTTTTATGTCTAGATTTTTTTATTCATGACCTTGAAATTGTTTTTGTACTTAATTATAAGGTCTGTGTAGTTATTAAACATGGTTATTACTTATATGCACTTGTTTTGTGTTCCAGAACTTAATGCAAATAATACATTAAATGGCATACCATTTCAGACAGGTGCTAATTAGCTAGCGGATCCCTTTCTATGATTTTTACTTGAATGACATTATTTAAATAACTGTATTTTCAAACATGGATGAAAGTTTATTAGACCTTCCACAACATACTGATAGCATAGTTCAATCCTTCAAGGTGTGAAGTCACCATCAACTTAAAGAGCTAAACTCTGTTGTTTTGAGAAAACAAACTTTTAATGAACTGTGATATACAGACTTAGAATATTATTTTCTAAAGTTGGATGGCTACTGATCTGAATGACTGGAGAACTGAAATGGCATCAAACATTAGACATCTGTGGAAGCATATGCTTTAAAATATTCACTCTCTTAATTAACCTGTTAATCTTTAAAATGTGTTTTTGTAGTCTTTTAAAATAAATATTAAATAAGAATTAGATAATAGGAGCTCAAGTGTTCATTTCTATCATACCGTCATTGTATTGTCTTTGTTTGTGATACTTGGACATGTCTGTACATATAAATATATACATATACATATACATATGTTTAACTATACATTGTGCTTTAGTGGAACTCATCATTGATTGTTCATTTTGAGATTTTTTGTTTTGCAAAAGTGCCATGGAGGAGGAAAAGAAAACATCAGGATTCTTCCATCATTCCTAGGTAGAAAAGCTGAGCATTCTTCCTAGAGATTGTGAAATTATTAATATGAGAATTAGGAAGAGCAAAAACTTTCATAAAACGTAGTATTTGTCTGATGAATCACAATTTTTTTTTGAGTTGTCAAGAAGTCTGATATTTTTCTTAGAATTTTGATTTTTTTTTTTTCTGTTATAAGGAGCATGCATTCAGGACTAAAAGTTTTCTACCTCTCTACTTATTTACAAGTATATACCACATTTATTATTTCTGTAGGCTGAATTTTTGGTTTTCAGAATCAGTGGATCTGGTTTGATTTCTTAAATGCTTGTGGCTGGCAATATTACCTCTAAAATTTATGTTTTTCTTACATTGTGGGACCTGTAAATACATTTTAAGAAAACCATTTTCCTAAATTGTTTCTCCAAACAGAGATTTCTCTTTGCCTGTCTTACCAATAGTCATTAGGAGTGACTATTATAAGTGTCAGAATGAACCACCTTTTCTGCCAAAAGACACCACGGTGTTTTCATTTCTGTATAAAGACAGAGACAACATAAATTACAATGGAGACTGGGCCGCAAAGTGGAGAAGACAAAGTAGTTTACACATATGGTCTTCAAAAATAGAATCAAATACCGAAGAGGAAATTTTGTAGAGAATTCCTCCCCAATCCAGAACTTGTACCAATATTTTTCCCACAAGTTCACCAGTGTTTTTTAATCAATTAAATTAGAAAGATGAACTTCAGTGACCAGAACTTTAATCCGGATTGACAGAGGAAGCAAAATACAGTGCTGCTTGGAGTAATTTGATCAATATTGTGTTCCCAGAGCAGCAGTTAAGATTAATGAGTTTAGGAGAATCCAGAAGCAAGGAAGGAAAGAGCTTCGTCTTTCACAATCTCTCTTGCCTTCTGAGCAGCTGTACTGCCTTGACTAGGACATGGATAAGGCAGATATATAGTGCAACATTATATATTCATACATTTATTATATATTCACTATATATATATATTCAGTGCACTATTGTTAATGTGTTTCATCAGGTGAAAAAATGAATCTGTTACATTTGAAGCATCTACTCAATGACCTTCTGGGACCTGAGATTTGGAAAGTTGGAGAGATTCTATGAAAAATTGAAGCCTAGGACTTAAACATGGGTAATTGGTTCATTTATTCATGGTATTGAATTTAATTCTTACACTCATCTTGTATAATCTCTTTCAGAGGTAGCGAGGCTCAAAAATCCAGTCTGGCATCCCATGAATTCCTGACATCTAACAAAAATGTGTGAGCTAATGAACTCTGAACTGGTGTCAGAAATATGGAAGGCTTCTTTAGCTGTTAATTCAGTAGGAATGGTTCATTACCTGCTCTATGTCTGCCACCTTTGGCAAAAGTTTGGAAACTGAAACTGAGATTTTTGAACATTTTATAAAGGCTGATAAAAACTGTTTCACACTTTTCAATTGTGGTTTGACAAATGCTTGGCTCTAGTACTTGCAGGTTGTGATTCTGTGGGTAGACAGAGTATTTATTTCAATTTTTTTACCCCTGTTCAATTCCACTGTTATGTGATAGCTAAATAAGATGTATTCCTATTTTAATTTCTTGGCTTCTTATACCGGGTCCAAAGCTGTGTAGAAAATAACAACAAGACAGCTTTAAAAGTCCCAAAATAGATCAGAAGAAGTAGTATATAATCTTTTTGCAGATTTTATAGTATTAAAAATGTATATATGATGGATCATAGTCTGTAATGCATACATATATTTGCAACAATGCATCCAAAAATAACAGAATTGCTAGAAAAGATGGGAATTAGTTTGAATATGGACAATACTTTCACTCAGTATATACTTGCTATTTTGACACAGCAAAATTAGGCAAAATAATGTGTTCCTAAAATAATCTTTAAGTGACAACCTTAGTGGACTTTTAGTCTGGAGTTAAAAGAACACTACCAACAAGCCAAAATAAACAAACAAGTCCCATAACTTAATTTTGCTGTATCATTGCAAACTCTCTGAAAAGATTTACTTCCATTTTAATCTGGAATATACCATACATATCACTGCTACTTTTCTAAATTTGTGCAGATAAAGAGTTCTGCATTTGGCTCTGAGTTGTCTGAAACAGTAGACATTTCTTTATGTGAAACAAATCTGTCTCTGATCTATACTAATGTATAGGTGCTAATAGTGTAATCATCATTGTTATCTAGGCCACTTATTTAACAAAGATGTGTGGCTAAACAATCACTCAGATCATTATTTTGTGAGTCGATGCTTTACTATACTATTTGTGTTGCAAGAGCAATTTTTAGTTGTATGCCGGTGTTTGAACAGATGTAAAATAGAAAACATTCTAAACCAAAAATGTATTGTGAAAAACAGAAGTATGTCTCTGGGTTTTTCCTCTGGTTGGCTATTAGAGGACCATCTGTTGTGGAATTTGCTGGGTTTTTTTTCTTTTATATGTGGTAATAAAGGCATAAATTTGGGTCTGTGCTTCATAATGCGATGAGATGTAGAGCACTTCATGACCTTCTGATACAGACATTGATGGCAATACAGGGCCTTTAACTCAGCTTGCCAGCCAATTCACTGGCAAATGCTCCCAGCAGATTTTTCTCATTCTGAGTCTCAGAGGGACAATGCTGGCTACTAATGATGTCTAGAAGAGTGAGAGAAAGAGTGATTAAAGATAGAGAATTCTCTTGACTGAGATTTTCTCACACTGAATTACTATGCTGCTAAATTTTCTAGCATAGAAAGGAAAGCTGATAGCAATGCAGTCAACAGTATTATGGTAACAAAAATAAATTAAAGTGTTTGTCTTCCTCTTGTCCTTCTATGCTATAACCTTACATTTTATTACAGTCTGACCACGATCTTTAAAAATTTAAACCTCCCCAGGTTTTTTTCCTGTTGAAGATATTTAAATGTATCTTGCTTTTCTCATCAAGTGTGTGCTCTCAAAAAAAAAAAAAAAAAAACAGCTAACACTATCAGCATAGCTATTTGATAGGACACAAATCCAAGACATCAAAATGCAAAATTATTTCTGATCAAGCACAGTAATTTTTATCTTCATTTTCTAATAATTTTAATCAGCATGATAGGATTCTCTAAGTACAAAGGTATAGAACAGATTGAAATAGCTTTAAATTTCTGTGTAAATAAGGCCTTAATCAGATCAGTACTGATTTTAGTCCACATGCATTTTACCTTCATTTCAAAAATTGTCTAAGTACATTCAGTAAGTGGAGAAAGATCTTATAGGAAATAGTCAAGCAAGGGGTAGATTCAGGAAAATATTACCCTCATCTTCAGAAAAGCAAGAAGGAGGATTTAAGGAAGTGCAGGCCAGTCAGCACACTGTCAGTCCTAGGAAGATTTTTGAGGAATATTTCTTGTAAGTATGTCTAGTCACAGGAAGAAAATAAAGAGTTCTGGGAACAATTAGCATGAATTTACCAAGGGCATACACTGCTTGATGAACCTGACAGTTTTCCATGATGAGATGACATACTTAGTGAATAACAGAACACTGGATGTTTATCTTAGAACTGTAGAATGGTGCTACAGGTAAAGAAAACTCTATGAATTTGTTTTAAATTATAATAAAACACTGTTAAACTCTCAATCAAATTAACTTAAAAATACATTGTTTTATTGTCAAATAAATTACCCACCATAAACAAATTCAGATTTTAATATATTTACCTAACAATCTGAAAGTATTCCAATGTAACAACACTATAGACATTTGCTCCAATATTCCACTTTTGATTTGTTTACCTATACAGTCTCATATTTTGGACAGAAATTGAGAAAATATCAATCCCTTTTAGTTTTTAAATCTAGAATGGTTTCAGATGCCATTCACAAAACTGTTGAACAGCAATTACAACTGATGTTCATCTATCTATTTTATTAATGCTTTTCCTTGAATGTTTAGAGGTTATTTACTTCTAGCTCTTGAAAGAAGAAAGTGTTTTTAAAAATTTTCATTTAAGATATGTTGACTAAACAGGAGCATTATTTATTAATTATATGAAACATCTACAATTTAAGAAAGGCTCTGTTATGGCCCCCTGGTGCACCATTTAAAATGTGTATCAAGCTGTAAGATTATAAAAACAATCAGAGTTTTATGGAGCCACAGTCTCCATTAGACTAGAAAGCATTATCAATTATGTGCTACTTAATTTGCTCTTTCAATTAATCTTCTAATCTTCAGGCAATGCTGAAAAGGTCAGCTTTAAAACAAAGCTTCCTTGAAAGATTTAGGGGATATGTGTTGATGGGTGAAGATGCTGATGTAAGTAGCCGTAAATGTTAGAAGGGAAAAATTATTGTACAGAAGAAAATGTTGGTCCAAAAGTATGAATAGAGAAACTGACTGTCTGCTTTTGTTCTCTGAGCCTAGGATCTAGGTCTGGGAATCAGAAAAGTGCAGCTAGAATCTTTGAAGTGCAGCTAGGTACCAAGAAACAGGACAAATCCTGAGATAACATTGATAAGAGTAAAAAATACAGAAAACTCTAATAACAATTTATCCTCTGAGAAAAGTGGAAACAGTATGGGAAAACAAAATTGCTCAAGAACAGAAAATATTGTCATCTCTTGACAGTTACAGATGAAAACTTGAAGTTATCAGCATTTATTAACTGTTCAAAGTGTTGATGTCCTAAGCCCTCTTATGTCTCTGCAATATAAAAAGAACTTAATTTTTAATCAAAATGAAGCTTCCTTCTGTAAGAACTTCCCATGTTACACATACTTTTTATTTCCTGAAAAGCTGAATTCCACATGAACTTTTTCCAAGGTCTTTACATAATCTGGATTCTCACCAGGGATGCCAGGCTGACTCCTAGTTATGTTATGTGAATCTGTTATTTTCCTTGTCCTCCTTTGGGCCTGCTTTTGAGGCTGTTCAGATTGGCTTCCTACCTCTGGAATGGCTGAGTTCCACTCTGGAATCAGTTTGTTCTTGTCTCTGGGATGGTATGGCCCCTTGACTCACTTGATACTGGTATTATATATCTATATAATTGATATACCATGGACATATCTGCTGCTATATTATTGTGAGTTTCTTCACTAATGATAAGTTTATAGTGGCCTGTAACATTCTATAATGACTTAGTTGTTGCTATTGTTGGTAGTTACTATATGATTGTTTGCTGCTAGTACTAATTGCTGCCCTACTATTGGTAGATACTACATCGCTGATGGCTAATAGCAGTTTGCAATAGCCTGAGATATATTATCTTTATTAATCATAGATCTACTTGCTAGCAATTATTTTTGTGATAATTTGTGATCACCACATGTTAGTGGTGATTTTTGTCATATTTGTGGTACTCTGTTATACAGAAATTTAGAGGACAGATGCTTCTGTGTTCTTGTGTGTTACAGAATCCTACAAACCCACAGTTGTGTTCTGTCATAGAAACATGAATGTTGAAGAAAACCTCTAAGATCGTGGAGTCCAACCACTAACCTAACACTACCAGATTCACCACTAAACCATGTCCTTAAGCACCACATCTACGTATTTTCTGAACACTTCCATGGAAGTTGGTTCTACCACTTCCCTGGGAAGCTTGTTCCAATCCTTGGGCATCCTTTCTGTGAAAAAATTTTCCCTATTATCCAATCTAAACCTCCCCAGAATAACTTGAGGCCATTTCCTCTTGTCCTATCACTTGTTACTTGGGAGTAAAGACCAATCCCCACCTTGATGCTCCTTTCAGGTAGTTGCACAGTGCAACAAGGCCCCCTTGGGACTCCTTTTCTCCAGGCTAAACAACATCAGCACACTCCTGCTCCTCATAAGATTTGTGCTCCAGACCCTTCACCACCTTTTTTTCCTTTCTTTGGACAGGCTCCTGCAGGTCAATGTCTTTCTTGTCATGAGGGGCCCAAAACTGAACACAGTTTTGGTGAAGTTGCAGCGCCACCAGTGCCTACTTCCTTGTTACTACTGGCCATCTACCTGTACACACCTGCAGGCTGGATAACCCTCTAGGTCATGAGAGATGCAAAGGGAAATGGACAGATTTCTGCTTTTGTTCTGAATTTCAGATTAGAATTACCTCCCCAGAGAAATTAGGACTGATGAAAATTTTAGCACTTGATTGCTAAATACTTCTGATTGTTTAAACTTGACACTTATTTAACAATTACGGCTCATTAAGCTGTGAAGTACTAAACTGGGTTAAAAGATTTGATATAAACATTTTTACAACCTTTAATATTGCTGTAAAAAAAGTGGCTTAAGAGAGGATTCTTGTGGGCTTAAAATGGAATTTAATAGTTGATGTCTCTTTCCTGTAATATTTTCAGTGAAACAGAATTTAAACTCTTACTGAGCAGTGACATGCAACCTGCCTAGGCAGTGGGGCTGCAGAAATGTGTCAGCCTGTAAGGACCAGAGAGATAGAGCTTGGCTATGAAACACAAAGTAAGCAGAAGCAATAGTTGCCATTTTTATGCAAGGACTGCATCTGTTACCTCTAAAAAAATGATGAAAGCTGTTCTCATTTCAGCATTATGGTAGTTAAATTACATCCAGAGCTCAAGTAACAGGTATAAACAGTAATGAGAAAGGGAACAGTTGTGCCCTTAAGGCAAGCAAAAATATGGAACTGTGGGGTCTTTTTGAGTTTTTCCAACATTCATGTAAGAAATACAAAAATTAGAATTGAAAATAACTCATGATGCGGACAGTTTCAGTGCATAGAACAGTGAAAAATACAGTTTTGATTTCATATTTGGCAAGAGAAGACATAAATTAATAGGGTTTTTAAACAAAGTTCTTTACTAGACACCTGCTATTTTTTCCATTTTTTTCCAGGAAGGACTTTGATTTTCTATTTTTTAATATTTATTTTTTCATTTCAGATTAGATGTAACCTTATCTGAGAAGATGACTAACTATGGGTATAATTAAACATAAACAAGAATTTAAAAAAGTCTACATTTGGATGAACAACTTGAAAAGGCATGTGAAATGTTCTGTTAATTTTTGATTATAGGGGAAAAAATATAGTTAATATCAGAAGTCTTATGCCAAAATTGAAAAGATGTTTTTGTTTCCTAGTCTTAACTAACTCTTAGGAAATGTATGGATATCATAAATTTTGTGGGGTTTTGATGTTATATAGAATTTTGACACTCATTTTTTAATAAACCACTGGAACTAGAGGGTCAGTTTCCAACCTTTGAAGAATTTTCAATTCAGGACTGAAACTATTTGACTGAGAAAATCACAGTGCAGAATGAACCATATAACATTTTGAACTTCAGTGACTTTGGACATAGATGCATCACCATCTTTCAGCTTTCAATATGCAGGAAGAACAGGCTTTCCTACTGAGACTGAAGAGATGACATATTCTTTTGTGTCCCTTGTGGAACTCTGAAAAAGTCACCAAGGAAAACAATCCTTAGAGTATCTTCAAAACTACTAACACTGCCTATGTGCCGCTGTCTTTTTAAGCACATTCTCAAGAAAAACAAAAGTATTATTGCTGATGGCTATTGTGACTCTTTCTTGAAAAAGAAAGCAGTTTTCAAACAGGATATAGGATGTGCTACAGCTCATCAAAATTCAGATATCATGTCTCATGAAGAAATAATATTTCAGATGTATTTTAATAATGACACTTGTAGAACTTTCATGGATGAGTTTCTGCCATAGAAATATTTTTATTCACAGACATGTTGATTAATACCAAGATCTTCTCGTGTGAATTTGTCTCCAGTAATGGCAGTCAAATAAAGCCCTTAATAATTTCCTGGAGACAGGCAAATCCTAAAGTACAGGGTAAAAATTTTCTTGTGTACAAGAAATAGTACAGATTTCTACAACAGACTGATGGGTTATTTTTTACACCAGTTTGATTTGACACTATTTGATTTGAGCAGAGAGCTTCCAAATGACAATCCCATCCATGAAATTCTAATCTCAGAACATATGGTTAAGACAAATTTAATGATAGTATAAAGTTCTCTACTGTAAAACAGATAGATCAAGATTTTCCTTTTTCTGGTGATGGAAGACAAGCTGACTGTTCAGATTGGTTTACATTTATTCTGAATCAGTTTTGTGTACTGAAATCATCTCACCTGTTAGTTCTGTCTTTTTGCGAGGCATCATTTGCCCCACAGTCCTCTATATCCTCTTGTACATGGTGGCATTTCAGCTAAAGTCAGGGTCCTAGGACTCTGTCCCTCTGACTGCTGTCAGAGATCTCAGTTTTGCCTTTTGTCACTTGTAAAATACTCTGTTTTTTAAAAAGACATTAGCTTAAAACCTGCTGAGATATTGTTTGTCAGGATTTCTCTTGAATTCTTTGTCCACCTTTAAACTAAACAAAAATAAAGCTAATGAGGAATAACATGGGAGTGTCATTTTTGCATAATAATTCTTTACTTCCACAGTACTACTTGGAAATGTCTTTTCTGCCTAGCAATGTAGCAGAGTATCAGTTGTGCCTGAAGACTATGCCCGGGCTATAGAAGTTAGACCTGCATTCAGAATAATTGAGCCCTTTTGCTGAAGTTTTTTCTTAAGAAAATCCCCTATTTTATTTTTTTGCTTCTGAGACTGTAATAAGTAGAAAATTTTTTTCATAGTTTCTCCAATATAACAGAAAGATGTTATCTAAGAGTGTTCGTATGGCTAAGTTATTATCACTATTTTTTCCAAGAAAAAGAATGATTCTGCTATTAATATATAATAATGGCCTGTGATCCAATTGTCTTAGCCTTTATTGAACTAATCAGATAATATAAAAGAAGTGATATTACTGTTCCCAATTGAAATTCTGGGCAAATTGCCTGTTTTCATTACTTCTTTTAGTAAGAACTCTTTTAAAACAGCTATACTTCAATTCTGTGCTCATGCAGCACCTAGCATAACAGCTTCTGGCAGATTTTTGACAAGATAATACTACTAGAAATAATAATTATAATATTTACTACAGTCCTATTCTTATGTCCTGACCTGAGGCTGACTACATAAGAATGAAGCTATTAAAAAAAACAGCTTCTCGCTTAGGGATAGTAACCTTATAAAAAATAACTATGTTTCCATATACTGTTTTGGAAAAAATTGAAATGCTTTATTCACCAATGTTAAATTAACCATTCTGTGCTAAAAATTTCTGCTATTTGCTGAAAGTACAGCAAGTTCAAATATTCTTTCTCCAGAGGAAGCTAAGCTTTTTTTTCTAGTCAATATTCAGGAGAAACTGCCAAAAATGTCAAGCATAAGAAATTTCATTTTAATTTGCATATATTTGTTTTTCTACTCCTGTGTAATGTTTTTACTGTGTTTAGTTAATGATCAAAATTATAATTTTAATCTTGGCATTAAAGAATAAAATACATTTCTAAAGTATGGAAAGTAAGATCACGATAAATATCAACACCTTCCCTAAGAAGTTCAAGTATATGGTACTGATATACACATTTTGTTTTAGTTGTAGTTCTGTTGCACAACTGTGAGAAATAAGAGAGGACCAAACCTTCTTTTATGTCTTCATGTTTCAAAAAGAGCCAAGAAGCTGAACGGTTCTTCCTCATGTATCCCCTTTAAGGAATTGGCATCCTTAGGTAAATTAAGTGACTGTTATAAAACCTGTACTTTTATGATGTCCTTTAAAAGTGAATTCAGAGCAACGGAACTGTCACTAAGTAAGCACTGTTGTTCTTTTGAGAATAACTTATGTTCCTTTTATGCATAATTTGATACCTGTGGTTTGTTTTATTCCTGTCTACCCCATTAAATGACTGTGGTTTCAAATACTTCCACTTCCAAGCAGAGCCAAATTCCTTCCCATTTTATCTTTGTACTACTAATGTAGTAGGACTGCATCTGTTTTATACGCCCTTTTATGCCTCAGCATCTACAGTCTCCTACTGCATATTTAACCTTTCATTTAACCTCTCATCTTAAATTGCAGTGTCAGGGAATTAAGAACAAGGACAAAACGAAATTGGTTTATGTATGTAAAATTTGAGTCTTTCTTGCTTTCCTTACTCATTTTCTTATTTCACTGTGTACTTTACTTACTTCAAGTGTGAGCATAACACACATCTCATTTTGTTCCTAATTCCGTATTTTCCAGTCACTTGTCCTCTACACATAATTTTCAATACTCCTTTAATCTCTCTGTTACATACTTAATTCTTGTGAAGTGTGATTAATATCCTTTTATTGAAAAAGTTTTGCATTTCAGATACATAACTCTGCAAGTGATTTTCTTCTGTAGAGTGTAAGTTACAAAATCTTAATACTTAGATTTCTCTAGTTGCCTCTGAAGGTTTGTGTGCTGGAACCTAACATTAGGAACTTCAAAGATCTTAGAGAGCCTGTACTTTTCAAAAAAAAGTTTATTTCAATTTTCAAAATGTAAATCTTAAGGATTTTTGGTAACATAGAAACACAATTTTTTTTCTCACTATTTTTCATAAAGATAAAGATATGTCGCATAGATCCGAATTGAAATCTCTTCAGTGAGATTAAAATCTGGCCAGCAGCTGATTATGTTTTCCACTGCACTTCATGAAGACTTTCATTGTCACTGTTCTTTGGTCACAAAGTGGAAAAGCTTATGAGTAAGCTTATTTGTCTCACACTGTTTCTCCTGAATTGAATAAGATTTTTAATTTTTCATCCTTGTCCCCATCATACATAAAATTAAATATATCTCTGCAAGAAATTTAAACTTTTCCCTTAAAATTGCTTCAATTAGATAATTCTACTTGAGACAATGCATCTGCATTTCAGTCTTTTTGAATGAATAAATTGTCACTTATACATCTATCTGTCAGAAGATTCTTTATAGAATGATAAAAGAAAAAAAGAATTTTCCAGGGGGAATTGGAGGATTGGAGATTGGTCCAGGGGATTGGAGATTATGGACTAACTCTTCAAATTTTGGTGGAATATTAGTAGAACAAAGTATTAAACAATCTATCAATAATCAATTATATTTAAATAAATCCCAGAAGTAAACATCTAAAATAAAGTCAGTTACATTTTCCTGGTTTGGGGAGAAATTAAGAAACTAAAATAAGCAATAAAATTTTTACAACATGAGTTTGATAAGGTTTTCAACATTCTCTAAAGGGGAACATCATGAATAATGTAGGGAAGCAGGGGCTTTAAGAAATCCTAAAACAGACATGAAGGAAAAAGAAAAAAAATAATATAACATCATCTAAAAACCCCAGTACTTCAAGTCTAATTAGAATTCCTTGCAAGTTTTTCAAGCTGGATATGAAGCAAGTTTGTTTTGGACTTCATTCTGGTCAGTACTTTTTCTGCAAACAGCTTTCCAGTTGTTAAAGAGAAAACATATTTAGATAATATCAATATATGAAGAGTTGCAACTGCAGTAAAAATGGTCAAAAAGGCAAGAAACACAGTTCACTCCATTAAAACTATATGTGAATTCCTGTGCTAAGAGAAATCATATGAAAGTAAAATTGATATGACTAAGCAGTTTTATAAAAATTGTATAAGATGTATTTAGGAATAGAGGATCTTGGTTTTCAATAGATTAAAAATAAAATATGGCTATACTACATGATAGTGTTGTAATAAATTAATCAGACGTAAAAATATTCTTTGGAGTATATACACAATCATTTTGTATATAAGTCAGAGAAGGAAATAAAGAAGTAATCTTTTATTTTTACACATTGTGTTTCCTTATTTATTTATTTATTTATGTAAGTATTTTTAACCTTGGAATCTGTTGTTGCCTGTGCCCACAAGGGATCAGAAAAGTAGTTCTTAAGTAGTTCAAGAAGGGCACTGAAATTTATCCTTCAACACATGTTTTCAAGATCAGGTTAGACACAACAGTCAGGAACAGTTTAGGGTTGTTTAAAGAAAAGGTATATTTCTCTGATTCTCCTTGACCTTATGACTAGATTGTTAAACTCTTTATTGTAAGGCTCGATATCCTCTCCAGTATAGGAAATTTCTAAAGTCTCTAAACATAGTGATAACCTTAGGGTCTTATAGCCTTTTAATATTTGATCACTGGGACATATATACTAAAACTTATTTGGAATGACAGATCCCATATGTGTGAACAAAGAAGTAACTTTTTGTATTTATGCTTGAGTGACTCATATAAACTGGGAAATCAAGAAAAGACTAGTACAGACTTTGTGTTTAGTTTTATAAGACAAAATCAGATAAATGATATGAAAATGGATAAAGTGATACTAATAGCAAAATTAATTAGAAGTAGATTTACATTTTTTTTTTCACTATTTATCACAGGAAGTGAAATTTAAATCATTGACAGGATTTAGTTTAGTTTTGGTTAGATATATATTAAATAAAAAGTGCATTACGGATGTAAGAGACTGTGAAGAAAAGCATCTAGCTTACCTAGAGTAGAACATATTCCCATAAAATCACTTTGGAAAAGAATGTTGAGACAGTCTACTGAGGTTTTTAGCGACTTAGTGTGATGGGGATAAATAACATCGTTGACATGAATTCTTCTATGAAAAATTTTAATTTTCAGAATGTTAATTGGAAAACACAAATAACAAAAAGGGAATGCCATGGATTTCCCAGTAAAAAAAGTTTTCATCAAATAGTTACTGAAACATGAAGAAGTGATGCTATTTTTGACATATTTTGGGCTTTATTTTTCTAATGATGAGATTAGAGAAGGGCTATAAAAACCCAATCTTGGACTGTGTGTTGAAGTTTGATTCAATTTAAATTAAATGGGAAAAAAACCCCAAACAAACCAGGTCTGGAATTGATACTTTGGATTCAAGTAAAGGGCAAGTTTGATACACCAAGAGAAAGAAAACATAAATTGTTATATAGACAAGATTAACTAAGAGAAAGTGTTAAAACTGATAGCGTAGTTTTACCAGCTAAATAAAAGTAGCACCTCTACATTTTATCTGATGCCTGCACTACATTTATTACATCCCAGGAAGCAAAGAAAGGAAAGAAAGCTGTCACTACTTCAGTTTGTTAGGTAAATGACTGAAAGCATTTCAGTGTTTTCACATCTGCTAAAAAAATCAGGAAGCCAGTGGAAGTATTCCAGTTAAATGTTCACACCCCCAAAACAGGGATTTGTTTTCTTGCAATTACGCTTTGCACACTGTGTTTTGATATTTGAAAGAAAAAATCCAGCAACCTCTACAGTGGCTTTCAACTAAACATATTAGAAGCAATGATTTATGATCCAGGAGAAAAAGCAACCACACACACTATGATATAATGATTTTAAGGTGCAATGAAGGTGTCCACATTTTAGTAAACACCAGATTCACATAACTTAAAGGTGCCTAATAATAAATCATGTTGTCTCGGTGTTTGTGCTTATGGAACAATATATATGTATGATCTACATTCACTTTAACTCTGGTAAAACATTTTTATTCTTTATAAACAGTATTTGAAGACTACTAATAAAGTTTGTTTTCTGTTTTCTAAGGTGTTTTGTTTTGTCCTATGGATTTATGAGTAATCAAATTTTGTTGCAGAGGGGATTACTGCAACAAGCATATTTCAAACCAGGAGTCCTGTGGAAACGAAGTATATAAGGACAGATTTGTGGTAGATGTTTCAGAGATGTTTATTTCTCCAGCCGCAAGGCCGGAGCTCTGCTGAGGAACTGTTCCAGTCACGGACCAAGGGTCCTTCTGCCCGCGCAGGGAACACAAACCAACCAATGGGAACGAGGCTGAGCAGGGGCAGGGAAACCCCGTGTCTGTGCCCTCAGGGCCCCTCTCCCAGGGCTCCACGGCAGGGGAGGGACCCCAACACCTCACCCGTTTTATTTTAATAAAAGGAGAATGAAAACAACTGGATAAACATAACACGAACAGTTTCAAAACAAAACAAGCCACCCTCCTGAGTCTATAAATGTCCAAACAGATTCTGTGGAACATCTTAGGGCTGACAGAAGGGAGACAGAACTCTCTGAGCATGCTTTGTGGGGAAACTGAGGCAGGAGAGGGTTTAACTTCTTCCCTTCCCCTTTTCATCCCCCACTCGGCATTGGAAAGGGATTTTTGGGGAAACAGTTGGCAAAAGCATGGTTTTGTGAGGAAAACCATGGATGAAAAAACGGATTGGGAATACACTGGGGGTAATAGGACATAGGGTAAAAGGGAAAGGTGGGATTAGGAAAGGGAGACTGTAGGGGGGACTTACAATAGAGATACTGGCTAACATGACTATGATTTTTTGCATATATACTGCCTTTTACAGGAACACCATCAGGCCCAGTGACCTGCGATGCTTGTAACCCTTTTCTCCCTAGCAAAATTTTGAATTCCACCACCTCTCCATCTCCCAAGCTTGGGATGCATTTTTCAGGGTTATTCTTTTTAATAGCAGTTCTATGCACGAATATGTCTTGCTGGTTGTCACACCTTGTTATAAAACCATAATTTTGCTTAACATTATACCATTTTACTATCCCTAAGGTCTTAGTTACTATGATCTTTTCCTTTTTCCAAGTGGCTGCTGTTTTCTGTCTCGCTGCGTCTTTGCTCTCTCCTTCAGTCGCTCCCGTGTTGGAATTGTCGGGGCTGCTGGTGCCTGCGCGCTCTTCCCGGGGTCGCGTTCGGGGCTGCGCGGGCCGGGCCGGGCCGTGCCGCTCAGTTCTCCGTGCGTCGCCTCCTCTGGTCGCAGCTTTGCTGCCGCTGCCGGGCGCTGCACCCACGTCTCGGCCGGGCCCCCGAGCGACGACCCCCCCGCGCCCTGCTCCAGCGCGCGTCTCCGCTGGGCGCGGCTCCGTTCCACCGCCACCGCCGCCAGCCGCTGCCCGCGCGCCGCCCCTCTCGGCCGGGCATTCCCAGGGCTCGCTCCACCACGCGCTGCGCGGGGCCGGGCGGGCACCGCCGGGTCCCGCCACTCCCGCCGCTCCTCGCTCCGCCACCGACACTGCGGCTCGCTTGGCTCCGCCCGCACGCGGGAACTGCCTCGCTGCTGCTCGCAGAGCGCTCGGTGCACGTGGCCTGGGCCGCACGGTCCCTGCGCCAGGCTTCCCTTTGCCAAGACACAACTGACATTGCTCAACAGTCTCGGTAATTAAATAATATTCACGAAAATATTCTTCCATCGGCATATATTTTGACTCCAATATTAACTGTGTCCAAACGGTTTTCCAAAAGCCCTTGGTAAGAATTAAATCCCAAGAAACATAGAAAAAGTCCTTAAACAACCATGCCAGGAAGTGTTTCAGTTCTTTATGAGCTTGAATCAAGCTAAAATTTACAAATCGTTGTTCAAGAATCATTTTAAGTTTAAGATAAATGTCCATATGCGGCTCTGAGAGCCAAGAGTCTTCCCACCGTTCCTCCATAGTTTAGATATGGAATAGCACAGCAAAACCAAGAAGAGGAATCCAAAGTTTCCAGGGTTTACTCACACAAATCAGTCGCTTAGGGATCGGGAATTGTTCTGCTCACAAATCTCCACCATTTGTTGCAGTGGGGATACTGCAACATACGTATACCAAACCAGGAGTCCCGTGGAAAGGAAATATATATGGACAGACAGATTCTTGATAGCTGTTTCAGAGAGATGTTTATTTCTCCAGCCGCATGGCCGTAGCTCTGCCGAGGAACTCTGCAGTCACGGGACCCGAGGGTCCTTGGCCACACCACGGAACACAAAACAACCAATGGGAAACAAAGGTGACCAGGGGCAGGGAAACCCCGTGTCTGTGCCCTCAGGGCCCCTCTCCCAGGGCTACATGGCAGGGGAGGGGCCCCAACAGAATTTCATGCATCTCCAGCTTTAAAAATCTTGAATGGTCCATTACGATATTGAAGCATCACATTCCAGTGTATATTTTGCATCCATAAACCAATATCAAACACACACGTATAGAAAATAGAATTGTCAGCTTCTCTGCTAATCATTAGGTGGTCTAGATATTTTGTCAAATTTTATTACTCTACCTTTAAAAATACTTTTTTCTCTGTAATAATAAGTTTTAAAAAGTACCTTGCAAAACACCTCCAGAGGAAAACTGTTTCCTGGAGGGTATCAATATCACATACATGACAGAGTGAATGGCATACTATGTGCTTACACACTCGCATGAAAATTTTATGCCTTTACAATTTTTGCTCTCTTCTTTTTTCCTTTTAACAGATTTATTTTTAAATAATTCATATTTTCTTCCTCCTTCTTGTCTTTTTTATTTGCCTTATTAATGACGTTTTAACTAACTTGCCCCCATTCGTGTCCTATTCCTCCAAATAGGTTTTTTCCCTCCTCCTTACCTGCCTTTTGGCAACTTCAGGGCTACAGAGATTACTATTTTCTAAGAACATGTCTCAGTTGATTCATGTTTCTAGGTAAAAAATGCAATATTGAACATGAATTGTTTTATAAAAAGTTTCAAAAGACAGTTATCTAAGAAACATTTTGATTATGGTAGGTAGTATGTGAAATGGAAAGTTACCAGAAAACACATACTGGATATAATCACATTAATTTGTAGACTTTATCTGCATATCTTCAAAACCTGTGTTCATATTATCATATGCAAATGGTACTGCCTTGCAAAATTTCAAACTAATTGCATAGTTATGCTCTTTTAAGAACATTT
Organism: Corvus kubaryi; assembly: GCF_017639235.1. Taxonomy (NCBI): domain Eukaryota; kingdom Metazoa; phylum Chordata; class Aves; order Passeriformes; family Corvidae; genus Corvus; species Corvus kubaryi. The sequence goes on along the minus strand of NW_024580667.1, from coordinate 41,178,684 downwards.
TCAAATATCATTTGTACAGTTGCTTTTATGACTTGAAAATATTCAAGAAATAATGGCCAATTCAAATACAAATTCACTATCCATGACTTTCTAGTTTTCATGCTTTGAGGCACTTTTGCATGTTGTAAAGAATATGTATTTTCCAAAACATCTTGAATTGTTTTCTCAGTGGAAAGAAGAATTAGTTTACGGTCCATTTAGCAATATAGAGAGACTTTAGATTAGCAGGTTGTATTGCTTAAAGTGTAGTTGAAGCTTTAACTTTTTTGGGTTGTGCATTTTTGCATTTTTGGGTGCATTTTTGGGTGTTGTGTTTTTTTAATTTGTTGTTGTAAACAATTACTCTATGTACAAACACATTGGGGACAATCATGGACAGTACTATATTTTGCTTTGTATTTATGCACTCCAAAGTAAATAGTCGATAATACCCGGGGAGAAATTCAGCCCCAGGTTAAGACATTCAGGTTGTCTCTAACATCTCTCTATTAGTTAGATGTCTTCATACATGTTCTATTTGGTCTATGCACTCGTTTTGAGAGAAATGTTCAGCTCATTCTAAAATGCCTGTGCATGTTTAGTGAGTAGTACACATTTTCCAGGCAACACTGGGCTCTCTGTATTTGTTCATACATTCCCATCTACTATTGTTGATTTGTCCTGTGTTTTCCTACTTGATCCTCATTTGCTGCAGACGAATAAAGTTAGGTGTCTTAAAATCTGAAATTTATTTCTTAGAAAGATATTGTGGCTCAGCTTTGGACTTAGACCCTAAAATGTGGACTAGACAAAACACATATTGTTTCATGGAAGTTGACATAGATAAAGTGCTCATATCATCAGCTCTTTAAAAAAGAAAAGACGGCACTTCAAACATATTTTCATTTCAGTGGTAATTTACTGTTTTATTATGAGAATTTTTCTAAAACAATTCATAATTCGGGGACTAAAAAATAATTCATAAGTGTAAAATATGCTGTCCAGGTCAAATAAATACAGATTTATCTAAAGGCAGTGGTTGGATTTGGGATAGAAAATGAAAATAGAAGTAGAAAATGAAAATAAAATTTCCAGGAAAATAAAATCAACTCCAGATATTTAATTTGGATGACAATGTTTCTTGTGGTTTCCCTAATGTTGGCTGTCCAAATTATTTCATCTTTAAGTAGCATAATGACTGCAAAATTTAAGACATTCAGATGCACAGCTTCTCTTTTCTTCTCTCTTTTCTCTTTGTTTTTATGTGGTTAGCATATCAGTTTCAGCATTTTGTGCCCCATGCTGGATGTTTTTTTGTAAATTTTGATGAAAGCATGCTCTTTTTCCAGTCTTTCCCACAGGACTGTGAGGATTCCCTGCAAACTCTCCATCTGATTTGAACACACAAGCAGCATACTGTGTCAAAGCCCCCTTAAACACTGGTGTCCCCTTCTATTTCTAAGCTACTGACATTGACTAAAATAGTTCAGGTCTCTTTTGAAAGACTTGCAAAATTTCTCCTATCGGCAAGAAAGATTTGGCATGTCATTGTGCTTCAGACTTCACTTACACAGAGAATGATTTGGATCTTAACAATAAAACAAATGCTATTTTAGATTTTTTAACAGCACATTAAGTAAAAAAAAAAAAAACCCAAACACCCTGGAGGCATTCCTTCTTGCCCTTATTTTCATTGCTTGAGTTATATTTGTTAAAAAACCTCAGTCTGAGTAATGTCATTTCTTTAAGAAAAAGTCATATACATGTTGGCACATTTATAATTGTTATTTCAAGTATGTAAATCACTGAAGTTGTAGAGTAGAAAAAAATCTTTATGTTCTGTAAAAATGCAAGTTTGTGAAGTTGAATTCTACATTAAAAAACAAAAATAGTCAATTATTTTCATTGCTTAATGTTGTTTTGAAAAAAGATAATTTTCTGATTGTCTTGTGAGAAATAAATAAAATTAAAGGATATTTTAAATTAGACAAACTCTTGGAAAATTACATAGAGAAACAAATAAGACAAGATCATTAGTGTCATAGTTTCTCAGCACAAAATAATATAAGAGCATCTATAGTTTTTCAACTCTATTCTTAAAACTTCATATTTTATCTTACACGGCATACCTAATTAGTGATGCTGATATATTTACTCAGGTAAAATCTTTTAGCTTATGTGAGTGATTTATGCATTAGTAAAATGAACTCTGCTAACACAGCGAAATAATGACAGTTATTACAAGTATTATTAATAATAACACTAATAAAGGCAAAGGAAGGAGAACAGAAAGAAGGGAAAGTAAAGGAGAAAATAAGACAAGAGTTCTGTACTTGATTTGCTACTTATATACTAGGAAAAATCTCTACAATTGTGTCCTAAAATATGACACAGACTTTTTATCTTCTGATACAGTGATACCCATAAACATTTAGGTTTATGCCTAATTGTGCATGCAGTTTACAACACACTCTAGCTATGAAAAAGTAGAGTTTTTAAGCAAGCATTCTCTGCTTGGCTTTGGAGAATAAATCATGTCAAAATATTACACTTCTGGTTTTTATTCTCAGGCCATGTTATACATCTTTTCTTATTATACCTACATGAGGTATGTTAATGTTGGTTATTCTGACTTACTAGAGCTCTACATGGATAAAACTCTCATTCAGCAAGAAAACCATATTTCTTGTTGTTGCCAACTGATTGTACACTTACAATAAGGCTTTCAAAAAAGGATTTTAATGTTTGAAAAAATCACTTTCCTCTACTGTTTAAGTTGATATAATCTGTGGACAACTGAACTATTGCATCAATACCTTCTGAGCTACCAATTACATGACATTTGAGATTTACAAATGATATTTGGAATTAATATTATGATTGATTTTTGGGGTATGTTATCAACTTTTTTTATCAAGTGAATATAATCATGTATTATCAGCTGAACTGTCTTCAGTATGTAATTTAGAGCAAATGTGATATTTGGGGCTTCACTACTCTTTTCATTCCTTTTCTTCAAGGGTAAAGGTAAGGGAAAAAAACCCAACAACATAAATTTCTCATATGGTCTTTTAATTCTGAGTCCATATTAGCTGTTGTCATTAAAGAAAAAAACATTATGATATCTGAGATGAGGGAACTTCAGAAGCACAATGTATCACCATGTTGAGGCTTGTGTCCCAGGAGCATTTCTCTGGCCCAAAAATTCTCCATGTAAAAATCCTCCATGAAAGAAGGTAGTATGACTAGCCTGTACCCTTCCCTGCAGTTACTGCATAGGCTGGATGTCTGAAAAGGGTTGTCATGGATTCTTTATTGTTTCTTATATGGACAAAATCCAATATAACTGACAGAAATGACCTTATGACTTTTATCACTGATAGCCATATTGTCACTATCTACTGCTTTGTTTCTTCTGTTTTTTGCTTGCTGGTTGTATTAGTCTTCCATGACAATAATTATGAATTCCAATACAGTTCCAATGAATAGTTTTGTACCTTAAGAGCTCCATATAGTCTAAATTACTTTTTTTCCCCCACAGCTTTCTCATTGTCTTAAATCAGTTTTATGGAAAGCACCTCAGAGGAAAACCATGCATCCGTTCTGGAATTTAATCCCAAACCATTTTGAAGGCAATATAACTTTCTTTTGCACAGATCAAATAAAAAGAATCATGTGCTTTATGGCACCATTCTGGGTAACTTCTCTATTTTGGCATTCCTCTCTGAATTATCAATACAAATTAACAATACAAATTAAATCTTCCAACTCTCACCATAAATCCACATACCTTTAATACTGAATCCCATGTTTTGATTTCAAAATGATTGGACACCTGCATTATGATTTGTTTCTCTAATGGATGGAATTAGACTCAGTTGTGTATGAAAAAGAAAAGGATAAAATTAACAAATAGCCAAAATTCACATTGATATTTACATTTAAAAGATTGTTTATAATTTTTTCACTCTATCATGAAACTAATTAGAAATTGTACCTACCTATGAATGTTTTTGTGCTGATTTTGGGGATAATTTTCTTCACAGTAGGTAGTATGGGGTAGTATTTGGGATGTGTGCTGCAAACAGAATCAATAATACAGAGGTATTTTTGTTGCTGAACAATGCTTGCTCCCCATCAAAGCCTTTTCTGTTTCCCATACTACCCCACCAGCTGGGAGGCAGGGGGTGCACAAGAAACTGGGAGAGACACAGACAAGATAGCTGACCCCAAATGACCCAAGGAATATTCCATGCCAAATGGTGCCATGCTCAGTATATAAATGTGAGGGAAGAAGAAGGAATGGGGGATGTTCAGAATGATGCCGCTTGTCTTCCCAGGTCACAATTAGGCATGATGGAGCCCTGCTTTCCTAAGGATTGCTGAACACCTGCCTGCCTGTGGGAATCAGTGAATCCCCTTACAATTCAGAACGCACTTGCAGTCTTGCCGTTTCCTTCAAAGTCAGGTCATAATTTAAATAGAGTTCCTGGCAATTTTATTGTCTAAGATATGTTTAAGAAGTCACTATTATTTCTCCACAGTTTTCTTTTCTCAGCAAAATATTAAACCTTATTTTCATTTGACCATTTTTCCATTTCCTTTTTATTTTGCTAAAGAATATTTTTTTTTCCTTGGTGCTTTAGGGCTGATTTAATAAACTTCATATTTAAATGAAGAAGATTTCATATTAAAAACCAAGAAAATATATCAAAAAAAGACATAAGCCAGACTCCTGTGTTTTTAAAAAAAAACAACCACACATATTTTCTTCGAGTTGTGGAATTTGCCTTTTGAAACTTTCTGTCTATGACTTCAACCATCTCAGGAACTCAGATAAGTTATTGAGAGAAAGTGGTTTAGGAGGGTTCTCTTACGTATAGTTAAATCTCTCTCTCTCCACACATGGAGTAGAAAACACTGTTTATTATGGGTGTTGAGCATGATTCTTGGGTCCTGCAGTTCCCAAAGCTCTGTTACAACAAGGCTCAGGGACTGCTATTCGTCATGGACTGAAGGTGTGCAAGGAAGAAAGAGCAAATTTGCTTCTTGTACTGTAGCCTGTCAATGTCCGAGCCCACCTCTTGATCATGTGTCATTTGCTAGTACAGACACAGCTGCAAGAACAAGTTGCATATATCAGCTGTGTTCTAATTTGTTCTGATTAGGTTCAGATGCACTCAGCTAATGACTTGTAATATATTGCCTCTGTAGCTGTTGGTGTTCCATTTTACACAGAGCACTCTATCAAGGAAAAATTCAGGATGAAGTGGTGGTAAAGAAATATTTCTTTGTCTGTAGAAATACCTTTCTTTCTATCACTAATTTTCTCAGATGTCTCTTTGCTGCAGCAGAACACATTGAATGACTACAGGATAGCCAGTATGTGCAGTAAGCGGGGAACTTAGTATGCAGGAAAAAGATTCTCTCTACATAGCATCCATAAAAATGGTATATTATTTCATATACAGAATTCTAAAACTTACTTTTTTTCTGAAAGGGCTGTTATTTCTATGACATATACAATGCAATGATGTTTGAGATACTACAGACTCAGATGTTGTCTAATATACCAATTACTTCCTTTGTTGTTACACTTTTTTTTGCTTGTCTAGATGAAAAAAACAATCACAATAATCATACCAACTCAACATTAATCTGTGAATGAGTATGGAACACACAGAGTTGTTGAAAATGGTTGATTTAAATAATGACTTTAAGAAGAGCAACATTAATTAAATAGGCTTTTCCTCTTTTTTTAAGTATGTAGGATTTCTACAGTACTGATTTAGTACTAAATACTATAAATTATTATATTAGTTATATTTAAACAATGGGTTTAGTTCTACAAAACATCATAATTCCTACTTCTGTTGCCCAGAGGGGAATTTAAAATCTATAATTTCACTGTTCAATTCACTATATAATCAATGAAGAGTGATAATCATCACGTAGAAAATCCAGAAAGAGCTGAATGATGAAGGGGGAGCCACAATCTTCTGCCTAAAGGGAATGCTAAACAAATTAATCTTTCTGAAGTATATGTTTATCCAAATGCCACTGCACTAACTTCCCACATCCAGTAGACTGGGGAGGTTTTAGCCAGCTGATCATGTCTAGATGCATTGAGCATGCACCAACCTGGGCTACACCCTCTCCTTTGAATTTCTTAAACTAAAAGAAAACAAAAAGCAATAGTTAGGCTCAAAAGTTAATTATAAAACATGGTAATGTAGGTTCCTCTCCTTGATCTTAATGATTTTTGCTGTGCTATATACCTATTATTATCTTTTAAACTCTATAGTAGACTATTTTCATTACCACTGTATGTAAAACGTGGATAATGACATCGATTTACACTTTCCCCTTACATTTAATCACAAATGTTAACCGGACTCTAAGTCACATCCTGTTCATTCAAACACCTGTCAAAGCAACATGTAAGATGTTAGGAAAGCATTTTTGAATGTCATAGTGACGACCTGTAAAGATTTAAAAATCATTTATTATGCAACGTTGATTGAGAGATCAAAATTTAATATTGTGGTATGGATTAAAATCCTGTCATTTTTATAGAAAAAAACCATGGGTTGTCTATGCCGGCATCTGTACTCTTTGCATTCAAAACTATATCTGGTAAGGTTGTTTACACTTTTCTTTGTACCACTTTATTCTGAGAATTTAGATCATAGAATCACAGAATGGTTGGGGATACAAGGCAACTGTGGAGGTAAAAATATTCTCTAATTGCCTAAACCCTTTGTATACAATTTTTAGAAGTGGCTATTTTAATATCACCACAGAGGGTAAAAGTAGGCACATTTGAGACATGGTTCAGTTTTTCTTACTATAGAATTGACCCTTAAAAGTGTCTTAGCCTTGACTAAAAGCAAATATTAGCTGACTAGCATTATTGTGCATATTGAATCTTTGGGTTCTGTTTCAGACCCTTGAAATCAGTAAAATAAACTTGACTAAGGTGCTATATATTGTTAAAGTAAATAGCAGAGCCTAATTCTATGTCTGCAAGCTAAAGCAACAGTTTTTTCAGATGTGATCTCTAACACTAAGCATAAATTCTGTGACGCCAGGAAACTCTCTGTAAGGTTGGACTTTTTTCAGTCCATACCAAAGGATTTTTCATGTACTGAATTGAATGACTTATATGGATTCCATTTACTGTTTGTCTGGTTTATTTTTTGTTGTTTGGTGTTTTTTCATTTTGTTTTTCTTTTGATGGAAGCTTAGTTCTCACTTCAATGCTGTTTATTACAGTTTTCATCTAGTTTGGCCATTCAGTCTCAAGCACAGAACTTCTGAAACATGCAATTAACATGTCCTTGCACAGGACAAGAAAAAGTGAGATCTCTTCCTGTTAGTCACACCATATCAACCCTAGAAATTCCAAATCTGACAGGATCAATAGATGTCTACACACAATTATTGCAGGTTGAATTTTTAACCTGTTCATAAAGCCAAAATCTTTGACCACCTATAGTCATGGACAACCAATGTACGTACTGGATAATACTCTCATTTGAATAAGACCATATATTAATGAAATTCCTTGCATCTGGAAAGTAGCACAAATAGTAGAAACTTTCTTTTAAATTCAGGATATACCTAATTAAAACAATGCCAACAGATGACTTTATTCAAAAAGAAAAAACAACATTTCAAACATATTATACATGTATTCTTCTTTTTTGTTTTGCATTACATTCTTGATTCATTCAAGTAATTATTATAATTTTTAAAAGAAGCTTTTATTTCTATAATAACTACACTGGAGAGCTTTAACAAAAAATAACTTTTGTATGTAAGTCAAGATTTTTTAAAAAATCAAATATAATTATTATCTATGTGTGTTGTATCACTTCCAATGATAAAAGAAGGACAAAAATAAATATAGACTGGATTAAAGAAGAAATAGGGAATGTAGTGTTTTGATTGATAGAATTTTTACTATAAAAGTAGTAGAGAAAGAACAAAAAAGAATGTGATTTAACCTAGGACCGTGTCTTTGATCATTTATGTGTGTAGCTTCAGGCTTTGTCAAAGGAGGCAAAGTAAGAAGTAATTCTGAAAATATTATTGTAGAAACTGTTCACTTATCAAAAGTATTAACAAAGGTAAATGAAAATGTCTAAAAACAGAGCTGTCAGTGGTGTGACTTAAGCCAGCTACAAGACTAGCATGATAACCAACAGTATTGTGATCCTAAGCTCATGCCTCATGGCATGCCTCATGGGATGCCTCTACTGAGAACTTTTAATGAGTCACTTTGAGCAGTCTGCTTTAATTTGCATCAGAAGCTTCCAAATTCTCTTGAAATATTCCCTTGTTGTTGTTTCACCCTCCATCCTATGCTACATTTGATTTAAATGAGCACATAGATCTACAACATCATCTAACACGGTTCTGAATCCCCTGAAGGAAGTAGCATTTCTAATCTTTGAGATTAGTGTCAAGTTTACAACATTTAAAGGAAACTCCTGCCAATTTATTAAATACATATTCCTAAGAAAACTCGAGCTTTAAAATACGTGAATAATGGTTTGACTTGTCAAAACTACACTGAAAGGTACTTGGCCATTGCTGTATTCTAAAGTAGGTTTTTTGCCTCAGTTTATTTTACTTCATTAAACTGAATATGGGAAAAAGACTTGAAATTGCTGAAAGAGTGATGTCTTGTTATATCTATTATACTGTAGAATTGTGTACTGTGTATATTTGTGTATTTTGTATGATAGGTAGATAATAGACATGAAAAGAGGGATTCCTAAATTCAATTATTTGGGATTGATAGAGCCCAAACTTATATTTGTTATTTAGACTTCATGCAAGAAAACTGAATCCCCCTCCTACTGAATTATTATAAAAAATCAGGTAAACCAAGGAGCAATGTAACTGTGCATTCCAGCAAGCAATGTTCACTGTAGGAGTTCTGGCCTCCAGTCACTTCTCCAAGGACTGTGAAGATATTTTACATCACATTTCAATGGAATGGTGCACAGAACTTCCCCTAAGGAACCATCCTAGTACCAGATCTACAGCATCATGTCTTTTGTTTACTTTCTTCTGCAAGGAATTTTCAGGTATTTCCTGCAAATTTTTAAAGTTTCTGCACTCACTGTAGAACAGCCAGCAATTTTACTCAAGAAAACAACTTGCTTTTCCTTATTGGATTTGTGAGTCTAGGGAAATACCCTGGGGAATTTTCTGACATCCTTGGTTGATTTCATACAAGAAAGATAGTGATGGTTGCTCTACATTCTAAACAAGAAATTTAGGATGTTTTTAACCCTTGAAAATAAATGTGGTGATGAGTTTCCAGAGAAAGTGGAAATATAAAAGTAGCAAACTCACATTGGGTGACAAGGGGAAATTTCAATTTTTAGCAGTTTTTAGAAAGTTATATATATACACCATTAGTCTTATTTTCTAACTTAAATTGATAATATGAAGAAAGTTTTTGTATTCATAGGGAACAAGGTTTGGTATGATAACGGAAGGGGGAAAAAAATCAAAAGCAAAAAACTAGATAGAAGATAGAAACACACCACGAGTGGCTTAAAGATAAGGCTTTTCTGTATTCATTCCATTCAATATTTAGAAACTGCGTGAAAATTACTTGCAGGACGTCTGAATTAGAAAAATAAAGAAGGTTATAACAAATAGCACTGCAAATAAATGCCCCTCTTTAAACCATCTGAGTGAGGAAAAAATGAATCTGTGCTGTTTGAATAAGGTGTAGACAAATGGAAGAAATCAAAACCACAGGTCAACATGGTTTGAGTTTAAAAAAAAAGAACATTTTTTTCTGACTGTTGCCATGAGGCAAATGCTGGACCTGACCTTGGTGCTGAACAAAGTTCTCTTTGTAAGGTTAGAAATGCTCTACAGAGTGGAGGAAATTATCCTGATTGTATTAATCTGGAAAAAAAAAGGAATCAACTCTTCTCAAAATATTTCTTAGCATCCAAGTGCCTAGCCTTTCCCTAGCTTTATATTTCAGTGATTTTGGTAAGGAAAGGAAGGGGGGAAAAACAAGGAACAGCTTGTAATTCAAAATATGATCCTTAAATTCTGCTGAGTAAGAGACCAACTTGGCTAAATTGCAAGTTTTTTTCAGTCTCAAAGGGAAAATACACAGAATCTGTAACACTTGCATCTTGAAAACATGAATAGACAAAATAAACAGGTCAGGGGACACATGAGATATCATTAGCAAGGGAGTAAGGACAGTGTTTTTTTCCCAGATGCATATAAGCTATAATATATATTTTAAAAAAAAAAAAAAAAAAGTTAGCTTCCTGCTTCACAGAGAGATGAAGAAAAAATGTTAAGTATGAAGCATTTGATACTTTTTTTAATTAGACTTCAGAAAGTCACTTTTGGCTTTTATTTCACTTAGAGTTTTCAGGTTCTGTGAAAACTCAATCTCGGCCCATAGTTATTATGTGTACAGGAATCTGCCAGGGGTGGGGAGGAGAGGGAATCAAAACCCAACATCGTTGTAGAGAAACTTACTCATGTTAACACACTATTACCACAATATCCCACATTGTTTCAAAGATTAGCAGCATGACCTGAGCTAAACTGGTGAGAGGTCAGACAATTTTATTTCAGACATCTTCATTAAAGACTGAATGTCCTTACCCAGCCAACAAACTCATCACAGTAACTTGAATAGCTATCTTGTATTTCCGCTCTTCAAGATCTAATTTTAACTTACACTTTGCCAATATATTTTTTAAATGAGTTATGTGACTTGATCAGCCATTCTCTACCAAGTTTGTAAAACAGCTGCACTGAAAACTGAAAACTTATATGAATATTTGATGAATTAAGAGCCAAATGGAGATAAACACAACATATTCAAAGCTAAAGTCTTTAATTCAAGTTTTTCTTCACTTTTTCTCAATTTTTCAGTCATTTACTGCCTTATGCTATCTGGTACCTTCATTGTTAACAGTATGCATCCATACTCTTTAAAAGATGAAATCATCCAAGTTCTCAGATTAAGGCCCTCTGTGCTTGTACCATCTCAGCAATGAAAGACCACAGTAATTGAGTCAAACTCAAACTTAAATGAATTCATTGCCAAAAATTCCTGAAGAGAACTGGTTGTGGAACGCCATCTTCTCATTTTTAATTTCAGATTCTCTACTGGCTAATAGAGATTCCCTTTATTTTATTTTAAATAGCAACTTTTAAAAAAATGCATGCCTAAAATGACGAGCTTCATATCTGTCTACTAGATAGAAAGGAAGCAAGAGTAAGACATGCAGATACGCTGTGCACTGAAGTAAGATTATTTGTTTTTGTTAAAAATACACTCACTTAAAATTCTAAAAGCATAGTCTATGAAATGCTGTGGACAGATAAGTACTCCGAAATTTTCCATTTAGCATCAAATCAGAGCAAGTGTAAGAGTTATCTGTGTTTATTCAGAATGAGCCAGTATTAGTTTCTAAGCTGACAAACATGATCCTTGACTGAGGTCATTTTAGCACTTAATAAGAATTATGTTTTATGCTACAACTCCCTTCTGCAGTCAGCTTGCTTTAAAGAAAATGAATCTTTAAAGGAGATGGTGCCTTGATATCTGACATGTGGGAAACACTAATATTTTTCTCTTATCTTCTAATAATTTATTTGGATTAGTATAAACCACTATGATCTATTTATATGAAACATATGTATATGTTTTATCCATTCATAATAAACAGATTTTTACAGAAATCCTGAGCAAAGATCTTATCTTAGTGTCAGGAGACTACTGTCTCATATTGTTTTTTACCCACATACTAAGCTGTCCCCTCAGGCATTACAAAGAACTTCATGTTTGTGGTATAGTTCACACTTTTAAATACATCCCTTTCTTTTTCTTTAGTGTAGGAAGCTGCTTCAGCTGTGATTTGATCTCTCCTTAACACCATATAAGTTACTTAAGACCTCAATTTACATATGAAAATTCATTAAAATGACTTTTTGTAGGATCCAATTCTGGTCTGCAACTTAATTTCATTTTGTCTTTAACAATATTTTTCTAAGTACATTCAAGATAGATAACAAGAGAAAAACATTGCCTTAAAATCTATGACTTTATGTTATGAACATTTTTCTAATGGAATGATGGGTGGAAAGAAGAGACAGAGATCTAACATTTTAGCTGTGTTTGCCAAAATCGACAAGCTGGTAAGGAACATGTGTAGGCTAAAATTTTATACTGCTTTGTGTGTACTATGCACACACACTTTTTATTTTCGTCAGTTCAGAACTATCCAGACATGTGCTGTGCTACACAAAGTTGACTTATGCTGTTGTATTTCTTACAAAATAAAATAATAAACACATATAATTTAGAAGTTTACTTAATGTTTTGAAATCTCAAGACATGTTCAGAGAAACTGAAAACAATAGCTTTTTATGGGTGACATTTAAGGAAAAATCTAGAGTCCTTTAGATATATTGAAGGTAAAGTACATCACAAAGCATGTGAATATCCCTTTCTTCTACAAACAGTACTTAAAATTGATTTTCCTGACATTTTCATTTTTCTCAAGCTAAACAAATATGTTAATTGATAACAAATATACCTCCCATGATGTGATCTCTACAGAAATTACCAGGTATTTTGCATTCCCCTTTCTGGGATAAATTTCAAGATGAATTTGTTGTAAACTCTGTTCATAGGAAAAATAAACAAGGAATTTTTTTTTCCTCTTGGAAAGTATATATTATTATCACAGATATAATCTTAGAAGAACCCTTGTAGCTGGCTTGGACAAAATTTGTGTGCTTAAAATTAGAATAGTTTCCTTATAAAGATTATTATTTATACCTTGTAGACTTGTCCCCTATCTTCTACAATTAGACTAACTAAATTTGAGTATGTGTTCTGGTTTTCTGCAAGAATATAAACTTTATTATTTGACTTTTTAAACTGTATTTTTGAAACCCTCTCAGAAGAACACAGGGATCCAAATAAGGGTAATCTTCCACAAAGAGTATCTATCTTAGAAGCAGAGTTTGCCCAATAAAGAAATGAATTTATGAAATCCAAATAGTAAATCAAAGAAATTGAGGCAATTAAAAAATATAAAATAAAAAATTACTTATGGCAACAAAAAATGGTTGAATTAAATTACAATCTCTAATAAAAATAGTGTTCTAATCAGTTGTCTTGAAAAAATGCTTTAGAAAACAAAAAGTGGAAGTTGTGAAACTGGGAAATCTCTAAGTAGTAAAGCAGCCAAGAGGACACAGAAGAATGCTCAGTATTTCTCCCTTGGCATTGCTACTCATTTTTCTGTGGAGCATAACCCCGCACCATTCGTTGTGGTGCACCCCAGGGGAAGTCAGTCAAAGGTACAAGACTAAAATTTTTTCTTCAGGAGTGTCTAGTGAAAATCTCCACTTCATTGCTATTTCCCATGTCATAGCTGACTGCTATCTAAAGCAACTATTTTAAATAATGTAGATGAAAACTTTTGGAAACTGTTTAAAAGTCCATTATCAAGATTAAATTAAACTGCTTAAAACAGAGTAGATTAATTATGTATAAAAGAAAATGTACTTACTACAGTAATTTAGTGAATAATAAAGGCATAATGCCATATTTTGAAAAGTAGAAATATGGAGTAAAATAAAAATGTGTTTACAGAGTGGTTTTCCCTCAATTGTGTTTAATCAAGAATTTCAAGTGTTTGGAAAATTGTGTAATTCTTATTCAGAATTCAATTAAATATTCCTGAAGAATATGGGAAATAAACGAATAATATATAAAATAGCAACAAAAAATTTACATTATAAGTATTTGATTCAGTTCAACGTGATTTTATCTGAAGATTTTAAGTCTTCCATAAAACTAGTGGCTATTCTAAATCACTGTTAGACTGTTATCGTCTCCTCTAAAGATGTGTCTTATACAAGTAAAAACCAGTGACTGTGTGCATCACTAGGACAGAGAAGCTACTAGAGGCCTATAGGAGGGGTGTAGTCTGGGAGCATTTCACAGGTCCAGAAACAACTTCCAGTGACCTTTCAGCTTCATCCCCAACAGCTCAGTTTCTGAAGGAAAACAAACAAAACATAGCTGATGTATGACCTGGGAATGAGGACCAGATTCCCCCTGGTTCAAATTTTAGACAACGGGGACCAAGACACTGTGAAATGTCTCTGCCTTGTTTATATGTGAACAATAATACTGTTGCTTAGTATTCACTTCAGGCTCTCAAGACAGATCCTAAAATATAAGTCCTGTTTCTTCAGGACTTGTCCTCTGTTGAGTCACATTTATTCCCAGCATGTTGCTGTGTTGACATCAAGAAAACAGACTGAATAATAAATCAAAAAGTAAGATTATGAATTCCTCACTGCAAAACGTTATAAAACTTATGTAAGTATCAGGATTCTGAATACAATAATTTCAACATGTGAGGGCAATTATTACAAGATTTGAAAACATGTTAAAGATGCAGTAAAGAAGGAAGGACAATCATGACATTGTAATGAAAAATATTACTCAAAGATACTTTTTTATCACAATTTATTTTGTTTGTTTGTTTGTTTTGCTGCGGTTTTGTGAATGCATGTGAAGAGATTAGGGAGAGTGTGAACTGTATGGTTGGCTTTTATTTTTCTTATAAGTCAGGGGAAGGCAATAAATAAAACCTTTAAATTACGTTAGATATAATGTTCTTATAATTGAAAAAATGTGAAAATTAGAAGATGTGGCATAACTACTGCTGCTTACGTGCAAATGTCAGATCCAGAACAAGATTTTATACTCCTTATTCCTGAACTTTAGGCACCTTTTTTTGAATAGTGCACATGTTCCAAAAGTTATCAGCAGTATGTGGCTAAGAGATGCTTAAGTTTTACCCATGGCTCAGAAACATTCTTCTGGGGCAGTTCCAATGTCAACTGCCTGCACAAACACAAACTCTCCTATAAAGCCAAAAACATGAGACTGGTAGGGCAGATGAAGAGCAAAACTAATAGTCAGGAGTCTCCAGGTCTGTCAGAAAAGTATCCACAAATCCCAGATTCTGGAAATTAGCATATGATGAAGGAAAAACTGGTTCAGGGAATCTTGCCATGTGCTTTCATTCGAGTCAAAGTGCTTATAAAAATTCGGTTTGCTCTGTGTAAAACAGGATTAGTTACATATTTGTAGCTCACTAGGGTGCTATTTTTTTTCAGGAAAGCTTAAGCATTGAAACAATACTGCAGAATATATTAAGTCCTCAAAGTTACTGTACTCTAAGAGCTTTCATTTATTTGTCAAATGCTCTTTCTATTTTTCTAGGGGACAGAGGAGGACCCTGAAAATCTGTATTTGGTATCTCTACTATCTATTTGTATCAAGTGAATCAGTTAGTCTGTGCAGTCTGTTATATTTTCCATCATCTAAATGAGTGGTTGTGGATCCATTAAAACCATCGTTGCTGTTTTCCTATCTAGACTGGATTTCTGAAACTGCTCATGATGAAGAAGGAAATGAACAAGAAAACAATGATTAGGTTGTCTTACCACAAACAAGTGATCATTGCTCCTGAAAGAGCTCCTCCCTAAGGCTGAGATAAAATTACCTGTGACGAGAATGACTGAGGGATTGAGTTAAATTCCCTGTATAAAGGGTAATGTTTGCCTGTCTCTCACCTCTGAACTAAAAGCCTATTCTTTCACCTGCTGCTCAAGGTCAGAATACAGGTTATAGTTTGCCTATTTCTTACTTATTTAATATTTTATGTCATTGATGGATTATTTTTCTCAAGACTAAAGAGGAATCCCCTGAACTTCAGACTGACTTTTGAGTGGAATAAGGAGGTACTCTGTTTTCTCACAGAAAACTCTGGACTTAGTATAAGATTTAGCAAGCTTCAGGTACTAATTTCAAAAATGGAACTATTTCCTAATAGCACTCAGAAAAGGGCTGAGACAATAGTGTCTCACAGGAACAGCAAGGAGCCGTGTAACAACTCATGCATGAAGGTTCCTTTTCCTTGTATAGCAGAAGGTTAATGTGTCCTAAGCACAGGCTGAGAATAATCTTTCCTGTGAAAGGAAGAAGTAAAGAAAGGAGTGAAGGCCTGCATTATTACATTATTTGGTGAGAACGCAGGTTAACAAGACAATGTCCCTCACATCTTTTCTTTTGACTTGCAAATCAGAGAAAATACCAGCAAGAAAACCAAAGCCATTCTTTGGAAAATAAAAATGTTTGGGCAGGTTTGAAAACACTCCCTAAAAAAAGTGAAAACACTTTCTGAAGGGTATAATTTTCTTTTTGAAATGATACGTATTCTTAAACCATCAAATTGAAAGGCTGATATCCCAGCAGACCATGTTTGATTACTTGCCCAGAGTGCAACAAAAAGATAGGCTTGGAATTCTTTTATTTTCACAGACTAAAGAGACATAGTCAGTGAGGAGCTGAGTGCTTCACTTACTGTATTTCAAAATATCTTGGGAGAAAATCCTATCCTTTAAAATTTTGGCTCTGAGGGTTAGTAGGAGGACAATAGGACTAATAAGAATATAAGAGGCTTCGTGACATACCCATTTGTGTGGGATTTCACATGTCATTGTTTGTGAAAAGTAGCTGGGTTTTGATCCGGTTTGGTGCATGCTTATCAAAGAACAGTTAAAAAGATATGTTTATATATAAGATACCTTCTTTGTCTCTTCTGAGCAGTGAAATCTAATCCTACCTACTTATTTACAGACTGAGACAGAAGTATTCCTCAGTGAATTACACAGAGAAGCCTGGGCATTTTGCCAAAGAGTACTTGTAGGTCTTCCAACTGGAAATGTATATATTTTTTTATAATGCACATCTACTTTTGAGGAGACTGCTTGCTGTTTCAAGGTTATTATAAGTTATTCAAGTAATCTTCTTGCTCCCTTGTCTGTACCATATGCAGAACATCAAAATTACAAGTGGCTGAGCACCCTATGCTTTGAACCAACATTGCTTGTGCTTAAAATAATAGTCATGCAAAAGATAATAGAAACAAAATCAAATAACTAAGTCACTAAATGTATTTTGAAATATTTCAAGGTAATTTACACAATTAAGCTTGTATTATGGTGTTTGCTAAAGAGATGATGATAAATGAGCTATGACACGCAAAATGGCTGCTTCACTTAAAAGAACAAACAAAAACAAAATTTAAAAAAATGTAAAGTGGTCTTAAGTAGTATGAGATATTTTTAATGTAAAACATTGTTTCCTTATATTTTGAAGATCAATTCAGATATTTTCATCATTGTTTTCTACATTTAACAATTTAGATAGAAGTCTTTTGTTAAATGAGACTGAAAGAAATAGTTTTCTCTAGGTGAGTATACCCATGTACATTTGAGAAGTGAAATTCTACATGTATACTAATAGCTTGGTCAACCAAAAAAGACAAAATGACAGATTGTTGGTTACTGTCCACTATCCGTATTTACAGTAGGTTTCAATTCTATGCAGGATATGAAACATTCAGAAAAATATTGGGTGTATATATACAAAGGGAGATGATCAAGGGACTGGAGCACCTTACCTACGAGAACAGGCTCAGGGAACAGGTGCCATTGAGAGTGGAGAAGATTAAGGCTGTGGGGGGACCTTATAGCAGCATTCCAGTACCTAAAGGGGGCCTACAAAAAAGCTGGAGAGGGACTTTTCACAAGGGCGTGTAGTAATAGGATAAGGAAGAATGACTTTCTTAGGGGAATAGATTTAAATTAGATATTAGGAAGAAATTTAAAAATATTTACTATTAATGTGGTGAGGCACTGGGACAAGTTGCCCAGAGATGTTGCGGATGACCCATCCCTGGAAGTGTTCACGGCCAGGCTGGATGGAGCTTTGATTAACCTGGTATAGTGAAAGGTGACTCTGCAGGAGGGTTGGAACTAGATTATGTGGATGCAAAAAGGCAGGAGCAGAGGAATTTTCCAGCTGCTGAAGCATTTGTGAAGTTTTTCCTTTCTCATGCTTTAGCTGAGTAACAGAGAAAGATGGTTTGGTAAACTATCCACAGGTGCAGGCTGTTGTGAGAACAGAGGAATTGTTTTCAGTCTTGTGAGGATAATATTTTGAAATGGGTGGTTATATCGCTCAGCCACTCACTGTGGTGGGTGGCTAGCCAAGGAGCCGATCATGTAATTTCTCTTTTGCAATCCATGCTATAAAAGATGGGTTTTTGGCATTGAAGGGGTCTTAGCTCTGCTTTGGCCATATCATCTAACCTGGACTTATGTCGTGATTTTTGCTGTCTCTCTGGGGATAACAGTGACAGATGATCTTTAAGATCCCTTCCAACACAAATCATTCTGTGTTTCTAAGATTCTATGTATATATGTGTCTATTGGTTTATAAAGTTATTTCACTGCTGTCTGCTACATTTCATCTAGCATTTTTTGCAAGATACTGTGTATCCATGGTAAAAACTATGTTTCTGAACATCAACATACCTGGTTTTATTTCCTGATATATGACATTCAGAAAGAACATCTAAAACTTCTATGGGTTATTTACATTATTCTGTTGCACAAAATAAACTGGAAGGAAGAATCTGTATTTACAATTTTTAGCTAAAATATTTTTAGGACTATGGTTACTCAAATATTTATTCTTTCTTATCATCATTTAAATTGAAAATGGCACAAAGAATCTGCATTAGCATGAAAAATGAAGGTTTTTGCTTTCAGTATAAAAGAATCTAAACTTTTCTCAACCCTCTAATGTGGAATGTGAGAGTGATCTTGATTTTCAGGTTTGATTGGATAGAAAAATTAAAATATCATTTAACTTGGAAAATGGCAATAAAAACATTTAACTGGAGATGATCTCTGTTTTGCAGTACCTAAAATTCTACTACCATTGCAGCATTTTCTTATAAGATCACTTGTACATGAATGAGGAGAGCTGCTATGTGTAAGATTAAAAAAAACAGAAGAACACAAATTTTCTTGTTAAGTGCACTAAGTGATTGGCTATATCATCTACTACATAAAGAATAAAATTTAGTACGTAATGTAAAAAGTATAATTGCAAAGTTTCTTAAACATGGATCTTTCTCTTCAGTCTTAAAAAATTCTAATGAAAGTTTGGGGATTTTTTGTATTTGCATTTGCAGTTATGTTGTACTTCAAAATTAAATTCAAGGAGGTTTTAGCAACTGTCCATATAGGCCAGACTTTATGTATTGCATGTTGGAATGAGAAAATTAATAAAAAGCTGGAAACCAAAATATTGTTTTTTTACATTCACAGAAGGTACTGAATTCTAAAACTAATATGTATTCTAGACAGTTTTTAGACGTCTATCTGTATCAACTACATCCAGTAAATAATTGTGCGACTGTTGTTTCGTTTTCTTTCCAATGCAAGATCCTATTAGTAGGGAAAATACATTACATTCAGGTAAGTGAAATGAATACAAGACATAGGTTATTCAAAGAAATATTGGTTGGAGGGGTTTTTTTCCTTTAAAAAAACTCAGTAGTTTGTACTTATTAATTGATTTTGCATTTTAAGTATCATGTTTTCTTATAAATTGTTATTGTGGTGATGGTTTTTAACTGCTCCTGACATTTCCAAACATATACAATTGGTTGTTGTAAGGGAGAGAGCGGGGAGGATATGAAATCTCCTCTCCTTTCTGTCCAAGAAGGGAGTTATGAACAGTAATGGAGTCTGACAACTTTTTATAAACTAAACTTCACTGAGGCAGTAAGAAAAATGAGCAGCAATGCACCTGTATGGCAACTAACCCAATGCCCTGACTGCATCAGACTGCCAGGACACTTGATGTTCTGTATCATCTGACAGGAGCAGGCAACTGTGCAAATGCATTTTGAATGCAGGTAAGACTCACACAACCCCTTGGTTCCAAAATGTGTGATTTGAAACAATCCTACCACATGGGTAACGTGGCCAGCATCTTGCCTATACTGACAATGTCATCAAGGGGCAGAGGGGCAGAAGGCAGGGTGTCAGGAGTGTGTGATATTGATCAAGGTTCAGAGTGATAAGATAAATCATTTTTTGGTCATTAAAAAAACATTTTCAAATAATGAAGAAATGAAAAACAGAGGAAGTGCCCATAGATATTAAGTACATTTAGATGTGACCAATTTCCAGAGTGCAGACTATTTTTGATATCAAATAGGTCCCAAAAGAACCATAAGAAACACTCTAAACTAGGCAAAAATAGCTGTGGCAGCCTGAATTACTCTATTAGGTAACACTCTGTGACTACTGAACAACAACCAAAATAATTTTGCTAATGAGATCAACTAAAAATTTAAAAGTGTAGAAGGGTACCTGTTAAAAAAATGCTTTTTGAGCTAAACTCATGGTTGAAGCTCATGGGTAAAGTTCTCAAGCTCTTTATCATGCTTACAATAGTCTAGCCTGTGTAGTAAAGCTATTGATTCCTTTAACTATAAAAAAAAAGTCTTTATTTGAAAGATTAATCTGTTTATAAACCTAAACTACCAGAGAAATATGTCCTTAATGCACAGGTAGTTGCATATTACCATGTTTTTATTTAAAATTCTCAGTCACTTATGCAATTATTATGTACTTTCTTTATGTGTATGTATAAAAATGAGCACACCTGTGTGTATTTTCTCTGCCATTTTCACAGTCAAGATCAAACTCTTTATCTTGCATGGCTTATAAAAGCAGCCAGCCCAATTTTAATCTTAAAATTGATTAAATAATTTCAAGTCAATTTATATTTGCTTAATAGTCATTCCAGGAGTATTTGTATCTATACAAAAAAATAATCGGTATAAAGGGATTTTTGGAAAAGAAGATATAGAGACCTGTCTTTCTGCTACATGTGTACATTATAGATCCTGGTAAGATATCTGCTCACTGGTATGAGCAGTCCTATTAATGTGTTTTGCTGTCTATACAACATTCATAACACTTTCTATGCTGGATTTAAAAATACGTAGATGTGAACTATGCTTTTTGGTTTATGATTTAATAGCAATCAGAGTAGATTTCATTTACCTTTCCATTTTTACTGGTTCTGATCACTCATCTGGTCATCTGTCAATAATAGACTACAAATAAACATAAACTTCTGATAAAGCTAGACAAAAAATAACCTTCCAGTTGTTCATCTTAGGATGTTTCTCTGTGACATTGCCACTCTCCTTTATTTCACTGTAAAAGAGTACATATTGTTTCCTTTTACTTTCCCTGTAGATTCCTCTAGTGTTACACCCCTCAGTTTTTAAGAAAAGAGCAGATGCAAGAAATCAAGCCTTGGACTATTAGTCCTTCTTGCTTGTCAATGTAGGAGTCAATGATACTGCCAAGAGAGACCAATCTGAAATATATTAGGGCTCTGGGACAAGGCTGAAGAGGTCAGGTCAGGAACAAAGGTAGTTCTCTATTATTTTGTCTGTAAAGCAGACAGGCTCAGCTAGGAGCAGAGGTATCCTGTAGGTCAACATGTGAGCACACAGCAGGTGTTAAATGCAAAGCTTTGGTTTTTATACCACTCCACCTTCTATGAAGAATGAGCAATTGTTGGGAGATAGAATACACCTGACAAAGTAAAACAGCAGCAAATTTGCCAGTAGGCCTGCTAATCTACTGAGATGGACTTTAAACTAGGTTTTCTGGGGCATAGTGCCTAACATCTGAAGAAAAGTTTAGACCCAAAAGACATTAAGGACAGCATAGTTGGGGATGCTGTTCCAGGCTGCCTGTAAAAAAAAAACCCCAAAACTATCACTGAGGATGAAATGAAAAATGCCTGTTACCAAAAAGCTGCAACATGGAAAACAAACAGTTGGACTTAGAACTTTGTGACCAGTCACAGAACAATATTTGCTTGTGATTACAGAGCCATTGTGGGATAACACTCGTGACTGAAGTTCTGCAGTTGATGGATAAAAGTAATTTCAGAAGGACAAGACAGGAAAGCAGGGACTCTTTGCCTTGAAACTGGTGATGGGCCTCTCAAGAACTTACTTATAAAGATCTGAGGAAAGATTTAACCACATTAGTATCTGCTCGAAGGAAAACAGTGGTCACAACTAGGAAGATTTCTACAAAGGGTCAAGGACAATTTGTTTTGCAGGTGATCAACAAGGTTTCAGGGGAGGCATTCTACTTGATATGCTAATCATAAACAAGGAAGAACATTTTAGGATGTAAAACTAGAGGGAAGACTTTACTGCAATGAACTTGAGGCTTAACATCCTAAGAGAAGTGAGCAAAACCAAAATAAAATTGGAGCATACTATTTGAAAAACATGCTTAATTTTATCTGAGAAATGCCTACATTTTAACTAAAATGAAAACTGGAAAATAGTTTACTTTTGTCAACACTGCTTTATTTTCTTTGCTAAGGAAGAAAAGTAGAAAAGAAAACAAATTTCTTGAATCTGCTTGGAATCTCCTAATTGTGCAGTTCATACTTTATACAGATTTACCTTTTGAAGATAGATATCTAGAGGATGATAAAAAGAAGAAATGTAGGTACAAACTGGAGCAGACCATTCTTGGAAATATAGTTGATATTTTGTCGGAATAAACTTTTAGATTACAAGGTCTAAAAAAATAGTTCAGGACATTTTCTCAATTGACAACCTACATATTCTTTCATTATGGTAAACAGAGTAAAGATCCCATTGCATCCATGTGTTTTAATACAAAAGAGTAGGCAGCAGATCTCACGACAGGTGAAGTGAGGAATGGGGTTTCTGGGAATTGCAGTTTATTCTGACAATCATATCACATGAATTAATTGCATAAGAATTTGAAGACAGAGATATTTGAGGTTTGACTTGGTTTTAATGAGTGCTGCATTCTGGTAGTGGTGTTTCATTGTGGATTCTAAAAATAAGATAAAATTTAATAGTCTCTGTAAAAAGGCAAACAAATAAAGAAAACAACACCCTAATGTGGTCAATGTCTTCCATTTATAAGTGCCTGCAGCATTATTGTAATCCGCAGATTACAGATATATGTAGAAGTTCATTCACTTCTTGATTTTCTGATTGAAGGAAGAAATCACAACCTTTTTCCTTTGAGTCAAACCTTGTAAATAGCTGAAGAATGACAAACATCTTGATATTTTGTTGTTTCCCTTCTATATGTAAGAGCTGAATGTTTATATTTTGGCCCAGCTGATGACTATCTGTCTGTTTGGTATGATCAGTTTTGGCGTAACCAGGTTTGGCATGATCAGTTTTGTGCAAACACCCTCTAAGACAGATTTTACTGTCCTGTTCATACAAGCTACTGCATCCACATTTGGATCTTACCAGACATAATTTTACCAAGAGGTAGCTCTCAGGTCAACCGTGCAAAGAAAGTTTGCCCTGAGAAAGAGAGGAAAAGAAGGCAAGATAGAAATTTTAATGGTGAAATAAATGAAATATACCAAGACCATAAAATAAACACTTAGGAAAGAAATATCCTGAGGGGAAAAAGTTTTATTAAGAGAAAGATAACTTTATAAGAGAGAGGTCTTTTGTTGCTTAAAAAAAAGAAGTTAAATGAGAAACTTTGAATTCTTAATGTAATTTATGTTCTCTATTTTGTCTTTAAGCTTGAATAGAGAAATGTACAATATTTGCAAAGAAGAAGGATCTGTGAAAGAAAACTGGTAGTACAACTAAGTGTTGAATAGCAGTTTCTTGACTATTATTTGGATTACTTCATGCTCTGAAGATGCCATAGGATTTGCCACTTTCCAAGGTTCAAAGTGGCAGAGTTCCCCAGTGAGTCAGATTCCTTTCATAGACAAGAGCTACATAGATCTGGGACCAGAGAGTAGTTTGGATGCGTCTTAGAACATATTTTTGCATAAAAAGAAAGTGCAGATTCTCAAACAATGTGTTGAACTTTCAATTTTCTAAAAAATCCATTCCAGATGAAGGGAAGCTTCTCTGTGTTATGATCCAGTTTAAACTCAGAAAAGCAAAGAAAGCTAAGTCTCTGTGCATAAACAAGAAGGAACTTAGAAGGTTCAAAATATTCCCAGAACTGAGATCAAAACCAAACGAGGTTAGATGTTGATGCCAAAAAATTGATGTATTTCATTTAATAGTAAAAGAGGCAAAGAGAAGGAAAGAGAAAAGAAAGAGAGAAAGAAATGAAAAAAAGAAGTGTGCGTGGGGGTGGGGGGACAGAGAGAGGTGGCAGGGGTTAGGTGGAAGCATATCACCCTCCCGAGGGTGCCAGCGACGTCTCGTTGCTCCCCTCCATCTGGTCTGCCCGTGGTGAGGGTCCCCTGTCGCCACTGTGGCCACACCACCACATGCCAGCACACGCTGCCACACACTGCCACACCACACACACCAGAGAGTACAGAATCCCATGGATTAATATACACTTTGGGCCAGGTGGGAATGCCCACGTGTCTCCCCTTCCAGGGGCCAGCTTGACACTGTCCCTGGCAACACTGAGGGTCTGTTGCATCACCTCTGGTGCTCTGGTGCAGGGTCTGGGCACCTCTTTGAGGGGGCCCCTTTGATGGGCCATGTCACCCCCTTCTGCTGTGGATAAGCTTCTCCTCCCCTCGCCCCCGGTGAGGACCCCTCAGCTGGGCTCCTCTGCACAGTGGAGGATGGGCAGTCACTGCGCCTCTGACCAGAGGCTTTTCCAAGATAACCAAAGCCTCTCCTCCCCCACCCTTTGATGCAGGGGGTCTGTTTGAGCCTGGCAGCTGATAGCCCTGGGGCTGTGGTCTCCACCTTGGAGGTGTTAAGCTTGTGCTCAGTGAATGTCCCCAGCCCTGAGTTACTTTATCTTATCTTCATCAGGGAGCGGTGGAAGGCCTCAGTGAGGGCCCCATTCAGGGTGCAGTGGTCTTCTCTTCAGCTTTTAAAAGTCCTTTAAGAAAATGTTTAAGTCATAAACTATAATATTTCAGTCTGACACTGTGTTGTTTGCATGTAGTTTTTAAGATGATTTGTTGACTGTTGGAGCCACCAATTAGTGTTGCACAAATAGGACAAATAATGGATTTTTCCAAAAGAACAGAAATATTAGGTTTTCTTAAATCCATAAGTAAGTAAGTACTACTACTTAAACAGCTTCACAGGGAATTATGTGTCTATCCATAGATTTTAGTGAAGGAATAGTATATGGATCAATATATGTACTGGATACTGCAAGAAATATTTTGGTGCAAGTGCTGTATTTTATCTCAAAGAATTTAACAGTACCCCTAACAGCTGTGTATAGTTTATAGGAAATATACTCTGATTTTTCAGCAGTTTGCTGCATTCCCAGATGTTCCCAGATGCCTGATACTTTGAACAGAATGTGTCATAGCATGTTCATCAATTTGTATACACAATTATACATAAATTGTCTTTAAACATGATTAAGAAAAAGAGAAAAATTAGGAAAACCTTAAATGTGAATACATCATTATGCATTTATACAATGTAAAATATGTCTTCAGAAAATAGTTTAACCTGCCTGAAAAACACTCATCAATGCCATATTTCAGCAACATTTGACATGTGAGCCTGTTGATAACAATGGCTCCATAAAAATTGTGTTGAGGAAATTGAATGGTTACTTCACTGCCTTTGACTAAAGTTTGCTGATGTGAAGTTTCTAATTGATAGCTCTAAGCTTTAAGAATCAGGGTGGGTCCTTTCTTCTCCCCAAACCATCACCAGTAAATTGGACCTTGTCAGCCATATTATGGTCTGAATTATGCATTTTTTTTCCTACCAATTTCCTTCTTCAATAACATTCCAGAAGACTTTTAATGCAAAAAATGAATGTCTCATGGGTATAATTTGGGTTCTAGGATACTGACTATTTGTGAAATCAAGCTATATACAAAGAAATTAACAAGACAGTTGAATTCAACTGTTATGGTGAATATTTTAGCAAAATTATAAGTTAAGTCCAAAGAGTAAAGGAAGATCTTGTGCCATTGAAGAAAAAGGAGGGTCTATTTTTCACAGTTTCCCACTGTCAGCAAGTGAAATCATTTGGCTTGGAAAGCTTTGCATTTACTAGCACAGCAGAAAAATAGTCAGTCATTTATTATATATATTGCTTCACAGTATAATCTCTTATTGTTTAGCAGTAGTAGAACTGTCAGATTAAAAATAAATATTTCATGACTTGTAACAGTAATGAGTTCTTGCTTTGATGTATAATCCATTATTAAACTCACCAAATGTTTTTTCGGCTAACTTATGTGGGTCAGCATTAGGCCTTTGTAAAATACAGCTTTCTAGCCAGATGGTTAGAGGTTGTCATTAAATTAGCCTGAATCAGTCAGTATCCCATCAGTTAATCTCATGTACTATAAATGGCAGATGAGTATTCTTTGCACTGATTATGCAACTTACAGCATCTGCCCATTTTCTGCTTGGCTGGGTCCTGTCTGAAATGGTCATTTCCCCAAACCTGCTAGAGCCAATCAAAAACCTGCCCAGTCTGCAAGAAGACTGTAGGCATATGGCTATTTGGCCTCTATTTTCACCATAGGGTACTTAGCCATTATGTATGAGTATGAGAAACTATGTACGATAAAGTCATTAAAGTGCTGAACGTTAAGAATTATGGCCATGTTACACATAATGACAGCACTGCAGAAGATGCTCATCTGTGTACTTTTTCCAATTGAATGGTTATTTTATGAATGGCATTTAGTTTCTTATGATGTGGGAGAAAGCTGTCATTCTTGAGTTATTTGATTCATATGTATGTAGTTAAACTTTCTTGCAATCATAATGTTCTTGTTATACCATTCAGGAGCATAGATTTGTAGTGTACCCATGGATTCCTAAAATAAAATCCCAGATTTTGAGAACAAAATTACTTGAAAAATAGGCAAAAAGCTGGATGCAACCATCCTTGGGTCATTACTATGTAAATAGCACACCAATTATTTTCCCATATTCCTTCTGCAGGAATATTGAACAGATGAAAAACTGCTATATGGATGCTAAGAGTACCACCTTAACAAGAAAAGTTGCAATCTTATTAACAGTGATAATCAAAAGTACTCTCCACATTTTATTTTCCTTAATAATAATTCTTAAGTAGATGTTAAATACCAAAAAAGGAATTTGTGGAATATGTCTTCTCTTATCCAAATAACATACTTGACACTATGGTACAGTAGATAGAGTAATTGCAGTATGGTGCAATCAGTAGTGGTAGTGTATTAAGGAAACATATGTAAGACAAAACTGTTGAACTCCTAGCAATAAGACTAACAAGAAAAAAAAAAAAGGTAGGTAGTCCCTACTTATATTTCTATCCAAGAAAACAAAATAAAACAATGACTTTTGAGTAGGATGTCACGGATAGTTACAGAAAAGACTGTGGTTCAGAGTTCTTAAGATTTATATGTTACATGGTAATGTTACGGCTGCATGCTGTAAGTGTTGTACCTGCTTTTCATTAAATGACTGGAAATAGAAAGTAAAATTTCTTTCACTGCACTTCACCTGTGCAGCATAAATTGCCCATAAATTACATTTAGATCTTTCATTCATATTGTTGAACAAATGTCCCTATTTTCTTAAGAAACAGAAACAGTCACCTAAAGAAACATTCTTTAAATTCATAAATTCCAGAAGTAATTTCAGAGTTAAATAGAAAATTCTTAGCACAAGAATAGTCTTAGGCTGCATGCACACTGAAAATATAACTTCATTTATGCCACTGCGTTCTTTTCTGTGGCAGACCAATTATGTGGATGAGAAGTTTCACAGAGAAATGCTTTTATCCAAAGCACAGATTCATAGAACAGTCTGTCTAAAGAAGACATTCCTGACTTCCAAGTCATGCCCTTGAGTTGGAAGGTTAATAACACCTGTGATTTATTTTGTATATTTATTATAAGGCAAACCAAATTTCATTTCCTGACAGTTTGCATCTACATCAAACATCCAAAAATGGCGAAATGAGACACTGAGGAAAAGATGTTCCTGTATTCCTTTCCATATACTTATTGACAGAGCTGCAGCACACTCCTTCTGGAAGCCTTTACCTCCACCTCAGGGATATCACAATGTAACTAATATTCCAACTACAGATTCATACTTCCCCCAAAAATCAGTAGTAACTTAATCTGCTGATACAGTAATGAACTTCCATGCCTATCCCAGGCTGGGCTGAAGGTGGAAGGGGTATGAGGAGGCATGAGAACCACAGAATCATATGATAGCTTGGGTTGAAAGGGACCTTAAAGATTATCTAGTTCCAACCACCCTGCCATGGCCAAGGGTGCCACCCACTAGAGCATGTTCCTCAGAGCCCCATCCAGCCTGGCCTTGAACATTTTGTGTAGGAGACCTGCATGTGAAGGAGTTTTTGTGAGCTCTT
The DNA here is from genome assembly GCF_017639235.1 of Corvus kubaryi. NCBI lineage: Eukaryota > Metazoa > Chordata > Aves > Passeriformes > Corvidae > Corvus > Corvus kubaryi. The sequence continues at coordinate 41,150,355 of NW_024580667.1, read as the reverse complement.
CTGTTGCACCACTAAGGAAAGTTCTAAGGAAAACAGCCACTAATCTCTGGCATTGATATTGAGAAAGCTTTCCCCTCTTTTCTTCTTCTGTCCTTTGTATCACACTTCTACTGCAATTCTAGGGTGGTTTCCAGAGGTATCTACTCACGACACAGAAGGGACACATCCTGGACAGTTTTCCTAGGAAAGAAATAGATCATGAATACAGCTGCTTTGAGAAGGGAGCCCTGAGGGAACTGGGCAGAGACAGCCATGTCTGTGGTGCCGACAGGGTAATTGCAGTCTGAAGTATAGGAATGTGCAACAGGAGAAAATAAAACAACTAAGTTTATTGAAAGTGACTAAAAAAAATCAGTGCATGAAAAATCATAAGATACTTTAACTGTTTTCCCCAACTGATTGAACAATTGAACCTATCTGGAGAAAATGCTTTTTCCATAACATCCACAGCTTCAATGATTGCTAGCTAATATAAAGATGTACATGTAATGTAATGTAACCAGAACTTCAAAATCAGAAATGGTGTGATGCACAGACAGAAACATGTTCCAGTGTGTTGTCAACAGAATATGAAAATGGATTGTCATCTGTAAAGCAATGCCACTTAATAACAGCACAACAGCACACAAATGTCAGCTCTGTTTCAGCTAGCAGCGTATCAACTAGTCCTGAAACCTGGTAGTGAACAGTAGAAAATAGGGACCATTCACTAGAAATAGATAAGCCCCTCTTTGTCCTGATCCAACTCATTTATATTAGGAGTGTACTTACCCAAGACATTTCTTGGATAACTCTGTTTTTCATATTGATACCTTTGATTTTTTTTTCCCTAGCTTTGTGTTGAGATTCTTTTAATTCATATGATTATTACACCTTTTACCATGATACAAGTTGTTATCAAGAGACTCAGAATTTTGATGGTTTTAAAAAGTCTCCTTTCCTACTCATACATTAAATGAAATAATGAAATGAACTTCAGCAAAACTTTGTTGTTATTAAGTATATACAAAATTTATTGGAGCTTTGTTATTTTACAGCTAAATTCACAGAGACCTCAGGACTTAGAAAAAGTCTCATCAATAATAGAGAGCAACCAAGAAAACCCAGTATCAGCTCAAAAGATAAAAGAAAGCAAAAGAAAAAAGTTACTTTCTTTTTGTCTGCTGAAATGAGGAAAATGACCTAGATTAAATTTTTAATGAAAAATTATGAAATATTAAGTTTTTCTAATTTCTAGGGAGGTATATTTAAGCTCTGTCATTTTTCAGGAATATATGTATTGACAGCCATCTTGGGTGAATCTCAAGTGGATCTTAACACTATTTTTAAACCTTATCTGGCAGTTAAAATAACACATAAATAAATGACTTACAAGAATGATCAGGAAATGTAGACAAGGTCTTCCCTCCTATTGTCATTCTTCCTACGTATTTTCCTCACACTTCACACTCTAAAATATAATATTGATCAGGATTATGGAACATTATTATTTCAAATTATTTTTCATAATAATAATTTATGGAACATTATCTCAAATTATTTTTCATCTGTGTGAGGCTTGAATTAGTCCACTTAATTTTAAGCTCTTTATGAGTGCATAAATTAGAAAGGCTCAAAAGGGAGACTAAGGTGACTAATAACAGGAAGCAGCTTTATACTATTAGACAACAGTTCAACCCATCTAAGATCTCATTTTCCCTCTAAAAGTGATTTCTTTTTCTTCACTAGGAGAAGGTTCCAAGGACAATGGTGTTTTTTTTTATTTAAGTGCCTCAGCCAAGCATTTCAAGGTAGATGATTCACTGAAGTGTGTTCACCAACAGGGAGTGATTCTATTACAATATGATTGCATTAGGGACGTCAATACCACTGAGAAAAGTTTTTTCCAATGAAAATTCTCAATCTAAAGAGCAAATGAAAAGTACTTTTCCTGACTTTCAAGAAGACTCTAGAAAAAACTCAAACTGCTAGAAAAAATTCACAGGTTGCGATCATGATCAGCACTGAAAGTTAGACTTTGGGCAATACATGTGTATCACTGCAGCTGGAAGAAAAAGGTGCTGAAGGTGGGCTGGGTCATTCATGTTTGTTTCACATGCAGTTTGCCTCTATCATTTATTCTGTAAGAAATTAGGGCAACACCCATCTGTACACCTACAAATAAAAGCCCTCATCAATTAAGTTATGCTCAAAACCTGCCATTATTATTTTAATAATATTCAATTAATTTAATTTTGGAAAATTGTATATTTATTACTTGAAAGTTTAGATTTGCAAAGGGTAGAATTTCTAGTGTAATGTCAGTATAATAGACAGTCCTTAAAGTTCTGCGTCAACTGCTTTAACAGGGTAAAATTCCCAAAACTCAGCTTTGCTTCCAACTCAAAGCAATAGCTACTCTGAGTTGTTCCACTAAAACCAGAATTCACCAGTGACTGTAAATTCTCAGTGACAAGGACAATATCTTGATTATCCAGATATGCAAAGTCAATCATATTACAAGACTCCACAATATACTGAGAATCTCTAAATTATCTTCTTTTCAAATGTTAGGTAAGACAATATATGAATACATGAATTTACTAAATGGACAACATATAGAACCTTTAATACACTATTCGGAAGTGATATTGTAAGAGTGGCAATCATTGAAATCTTTATTCTGACGCTCATAAATAGAAAAGACCTTATAAATTATCAAAGAAATGATCTTAGGCTACAATAGCATAATCTTGAAGAATGGAATGCCAGAAATTTTAATATTGTTATGAGATGCTATATTTAATTATAAAAATACAAATAATATCCAGTACATTTATCCAAATTACAAGGAAAGCATGCAATATGGCAGGGCTGAATACATACCTTATAGAGATATAAAGTGTATGAAAAGTAATAAAAAAGCAGTGGAAAATATTTTAATTGTCAAATTTCTTGAAGCTTGAAAAGTAGAAAATAAAGTAAAAATGGCCAATTATTTTGTTGAACAAACAAGGAAAACCACATGTAAGTTTTCAGATTCATTAAGAAGAGAAGATACAAATGGTGAAACCAGTCACAGTGAATGGAATAGGATGGAGGTTAAGCCAGATACAGAAGTACTACAAAATTAGTATTTTACCTCACATGTATAGGTAATATTTATGCACATGTTAAATTATGTGAGTATAAAAACCTGAAACCTGTTTCAAAAGACTGGAATAACTGCAATTGTGTAAAACAGATGGAAATAACATTCATATTGTTTAATATTACAAAATAAATCCACTTACAAAGTCCACTTACAGAATAACCACAGGGACTTTTTATGAAATAATCAATGTCTACTGCCTTACTAGAAAATCACAAATATTTTATACATATATATATCCCCTGAAAAATTACAATCCCATGAATTTGATCTCAAATTTAGCACAGCCCTAGAATGCATTTTGAATCATGAAGGACTAGATCAGCTGGGCATGAAGAGAAAAATAAATTGCCCCCAGAATTTAAACAAAAGTTGATGACGTTACACTAACCTGTGATTGCTCTTTAATACATGAATATATTAGTAATAGCAATCTGTCTAAACTTAACTGAAGCTACTGAGGATTCAGCCATACTTTCAGAGTGGCAAGTAAGTGACACTTCATATAGTGGATTCCTCATCACAGTTGGATGCATCTTCTCTGGACTTGTGTAGGTACAGTTTGCATAAATAGTCCTAACTTCACTTATTTCACATTCCCAAAGAGCATCTTGGGAAGTTCAGAGGCCTGGGAGTCCAAAAGGCAGGATTAAGAGTGGAAATCTTTTCATATCCAGGTTCTTGGAGTAACTGTTTTTGTCTTTCACATTTCTAATCTTTGGCTTATGTTCAGTATCTCTCTATTCCTGTTTGGCTGCTCATTCCTGCTTTCACCTTCTGGGAAAGCTCCTTTTTGATTAAACTTTTCCTCAAATTCCTTGCCCATGCATGCTGTCTTTCAGTCATGGATGCATGACTGTATGCACTTCAGAATGTACTTTTTAATTCGCAAAGATTGTCCTTGAAGATCAGCCCTGGCTTACAGTCATTGCAGTCAAGACTGCACTGTCTTCAATCAGTTCATCCTTTTCCCTTTCTGTGATTAATGGCCCATGTTAGTATTCTTAGCTACTAATTAGTAAAGCATGTGTATTTTTCATCAGGAATAACGTCACTCTCTTTCCCTATTTTTTTTAAACATAGTTCCATTCTTACCACAATATGCCTGAAGAGAAAAGATGAAAGCCCTTTACAGGCATCTCCTCCACAATATTTCATATTGGCCTCATTCTATGTCTAGAATTAAAATTTCTAAAAATTCTCTGGCTCTGACTTGTTCACATCTGGTATCACTGCACATAACACAAGGAATAAAATAACAAATAAAACTATAAAACTACCATTATGAAAAGAGTTCTGTTGGCATTCTGTGGAACACATTTTTGTGAACAGTTCGCCCTTCCTTGGATTTTTTTCCTTTACCAGTTTCTCCCTCATTATTTGTCTGCCTAGAGCCATCAAACTGCTAAAATTTTTGCTCATTTAAACTGATTGTTCTTACTGGACTGAGATCCACAAAAACTAAGAGAAAATAAAAGGAGATAAGTTTAAAGGTCTTTTATCTCTGGAGTTTTTCAGTAAAAATCAGCACGTATCTGTTAACAAAACCCAAATTTGGTCCCTTTCCTAAACTTATTTTTTATAATTGCAAATAAACAGGAGTTCCAATGAAAGGAAAGCTATAATGACAGTTAACTCTTATGTAATCATATTTGTTTGCTCATCTTGTTTGATAATGTCTGCAACCACTTGAGTTTCAGGAACAGGTGCTGTCTGTACCTGTCCTTGCTAAGTATCTCTAGATGGATGCACTTCATAAGATTACTACTTTATTAACAATACCTCTAACATCATAAATTTGTAGGTGGCATTGGTACATCTTTTAGGGACCACTTCTGTTAAAATAAAGTACAGGAAAAATTCATATGTAGATGTCAGAGACTGAAATATTAGTCTATGACTTAAACATTTTCATGAAGGACTTTTAAAACTATATTACAAAAGCTGAAGAGAAGACCACTGCACCCTGAATGGGGCCCTGACTGAGGCCTTACACCGCTCGCTGATGAAGATAAGGTAAAGTAACAACTCAGAGCTGGGGACATTCACTGAGGACAAGCTTAACACCTCCAAGGTGGAGACCACAGCCCCAGGGCTATCAGCTGCCAGGCTCCCACAGACACTCACACCAAACGATGGGGGAAGAGGCTTTGGGTATCTTGGAAAAGCCTCTGGTCAGAGGCGCAGTGACTGCCCATCCTCCACTGTGCAGAGGAGCCCAGCTGAGGGGTCCTCACCGGGGCGGGGGGAGGAGAAGCTTATCCACAGCAGAAGGGGTGACATGGCCCATCAAAGGGGACCCCTCAAAGGGGTCCCCAGACCCTGCACCAGAGCACCAGAGGTGATGCAACAGACCCTCAGTGTTGCCAGGGACAGTGTCAAGCTGGCCCCTGCAAGGGGAGACACGTGGGCGTTCCCACCTGGCCCAAAGTGTATATTAATCCATGGGATTCTGCACCCTTTGGCATGTGGCAGCATGTGGCAGTGTGTGGCAGCATGTAGCGGTGTGGCCACGGCAGCGACAGGGGACCCTCACCACTGCAAGACCAGATGGAGGGGAGCAACGAGACGTCGCTGGCACCCTCGGGAGGGTGATATGCTTCCACCTAACCCCTGCCACCTCTCCCTGTCCCCCCACCCCCCACGCACACTTCTTTTTTTCATTTCTTTCTCTCTTTCTTTTCTCTTCCCTTCTCTTTGCCTCCTTTACTATTAAATAAAATACATCAATTTTTTGGCATCAACATCTAACCTCGTTTGGTTTTGATCTCAGTTCTGGGAATATTTTGAACCTTCTTTCTGGTTTATGCACAGAGACTTAGCTTTCTTTGCTTTTCTGAGTTTAAATTGGAGCATAAGAGTAGGCTCAACTAAGAAAGGGAAAGCTAAATATTTATTTGAATATTAGTATCATATACAATTTTCAGAAAGTTTAGTTTCATGCAAATTGCACTTCATTAGCATATTATTACAGACAATATATTTTACATTGAGACATTTAGTTTTTCAATCATTGCTCCTGTTAAAAAATTTAAATGTAATTTAAATTTAAATAATGTAATTTAGAATTTTGCCAATGGGACTCCAGCTTTCAGGAAAAAGTGGGCCTTTAAGCCATGGACTATTCCCTCTCTAAAACAAAGTTTCTTTAGTCCAAATCTAAGACCTAAAAGGCTTTAAAGGAAATTGGAAACAGTGAGTATTGGAAAGCATCTTTTATACTACGTTAATTTCAGTGCTCGGAATTTTGAACTATTTTCTAAAAACAAGTAAAACTATGGTTTATAGCCATGACTTCAGATATCAAGTCAACCTAGGCAAGAAAACAGGAGGCCAAAATAGATTAAATGATTAAGCATCTGAATTTCTAATTCATATGTAGATAAATATGCATGAATAGGTAAAGAATATTGTGTGTGGATAGGTGTGTACACGTATGATTATTCTTCTGCTTGTGTCATTGTTTGTGTGCATAACACAGTACCACGATACTATTTAATGTTGCTTACTACACATCTATGATTAAATTACTTATGCTTTCAATTTTGTACCTTTTAGTCTGTGCTATGCTGTGAACAGTCTATTACACTTTACTTTAAAAGTTATCTGGCTGTGGCCCTAGTTCTACAGCGTTTATTTTATTTGTCTTGCTTAAATTTGTAGACATCATATACACATTGAAATGCTATACTTTGCTGAACTGAGATTTATTTATACATACTAAATGCCAACACTTCAATGTCTGCTTATATTTATACTCAAAGCAGATTTCATATCTGAAAGTAAACATTGATAGCTTGTTATCAAGTGACGATTGATCAATTAGAATCAGATTTTTTTTCCTTCTTCCCTTTTCCAGGTATGATGCGCTATCATACAGCTATTATCGGATTAGTAATACTAAAAAGAAGAAGCATTGAATTATTCTTTTATGAGTATTGTATCCAGCATATTAAGTAATCAAAAAAGAGGATTATATCAAAACCAATGACAGAATAAAGTTTAGAGGCTGTCTTCTAATAATGCTTGAGCGTATATGTTCAAGTTCAATCAGTCTAATTCTGTTCAGTTAAATAAATTTTATTTATTATGTGGTTCAAATATCTTGAGATACACAAGAAGTATTTGACAGAAAGAAATGGTGAATTAAGAGTTTATTCTTTAGAAAAAAAAACTTCTAGGCGGCAAACACTATAAGGTTAAATTTATAGATAATAAGGCAATCCAAAAGATATTAAAAACCAAATCTTTTCCTTTGATGCCAGATTAAAATTCTAGGACAGAAATTCAGGTCAACACATCCAGGTCTGACAGAGACCCTGAGGGAATCTACTGTCTTAACCAATCATTTATTTGTTTTTCTTCTGTGATATGGGAATGTCTTGATACATAATACTTTAAAAAATGAAGACACACAGGAGAACTACCAGTAAGTCTGTAATGTAAAGTTTTTAGCTTTGACTTAATAGCCTGAAGACTTTAGTCTAATCTTCAGTTCATTTATTTTCAATGCCAAGTGAAGAGAAAAATGGAATGAGTTTGAACAAAGATGCCTGAGGAGTTGCTTGTAAATGCTTGCAGTAGGAAGCTACCTAGGACACAGACTTTTCCAGTCTTAAGATACCTGCTATGATAAACTTTATTCATGTTGCTGTGGTCACAGGTAGGAACAAAGCAGCAAGAATGAAACAAGTAGTTTTGACTGTACAATTAAAAGTTTCCTTTGTAGAATAAAAAAAATAGATTGGAATGATCAAATTAAATGTATCAGCTAATGTAGTAATTGATCAAAACCTCAACCTTATATGACTGGAATAACCCACCACAAGCTCCCAGACTTGGAGAGCTAAGTCTGACATGCTGGAAGGCAAACTATTATGATGTAGATACAGTGAAACAAAAAATTTGGAGCTAAAGCCAGTATTTGGCAAAGTAGCAATACGCTTAGTAGTTGCAAGTACACTCCCACATAGCAGAACTAGAAAACTGTCATACTAGCTGTCTTTCAATGCCAGGTATTGATCTTGCCATATGATGAGATGCTTACTGGATCAGTTAACAACAGAATTGGGTTTAAATGCAGACTGTCATTTTTGATTTACATATTCATATGATGTATATAATTTTCATCTTTTAACTTCTATGATAAATAAAAGAAAATAAAAGCCATTAAAACTGAAAAATGGCACATTATTAGGTGGTAACATCTTTAGTCTAGTGGTTAATGGCAAAACTTATCTAGGACAAAGAAAATGAATGCTGATAAAAGAAGAAAAAAAATCTAAGGATAAAAAGGAAAAAAACTGTATTCCTGAAGCAGATTACATGAATACTTAAGCACTTTTTTTTCTGTAAAGAATATGAAAACATGTTCAGACCAAATGTATTTTTTCTTTATTCTAAATAGAATCGTAACAAGCTTATTTAGTTCTATGAAGCCAAGCCATAAACATTGCTATATTCCAAGTTCTCAGTAAGCACAATATTTCTACATTTTAAAAAACTTCCATTTTTTACGTGCAACATAATATCTTACAAATACTTATCAATGTACTCTTAAACATTCCTTTATGAGAGAGGAATGCTACTTGATGTAAAACTGGAGGTCTGTTTTATGTCTACCAACATCTGTTTGCAACTGGATTCAACAACAAGATGTTGTTGCTGTATTGTAACTGAGGGAAAGAAGCATGAATACATTCTTCATTGTGTAAGAGTTCATATAACAACCCAGACCTCCTGAGGTTGCAATTATAAGGAACAATGCAGAAGGGAATTTATTCATATGAACCACTATGAGTTACATCTTTGTAGCATGAAATTGAAATGCTCAGTATTTTTTCATAATTGGGTGCCAGACATTTAGTGGATATATATCATGTGTTTTGATAGTGGTAAGCAATGCTCTGTCTCTCAGAATACATGAGCTGGGCATCTCAATAAGTAAGATCCTCTACACTTAAAATGGGATTTCCTTTCTAAAAGGAGGTAACTGTCAGAAGAAGAAGATTTCTCTAGCTGCTTATTTATATCATATTTGAAGGCAGAAAGGAAGGAATACTAGGAATCAGTGTAGAAGAAACTATACTCTCCAAATTTTGTGTTGGAGCCAGTATATTTGCAAAAGGCATGAAGAGCAGAGTGAGACAAATAGTTTGTCCATAACACAGTAGTTGTACTGGCAAGATGCAAGCTTTTGTTACTGACTTCCTGTTACCTGACATAGTTATACATTAAAAAAAAAAAAAAAAAAAAGGAGAAAAGCAGACAATTCTAAAATAGTATAGACAAAATACTCAAAATATTGTATTATTCCTCATAAGAAGCAAGCAAAATGACCTCACAAGAGCTTCAGACAATTAATTGCATTATTTTTCATGTTTACAATTCCCAGATTAATGAAATCATGCCCTTCAATCATAATTGCATGGTGACAACACTTTTCAAGTTTTGTTCTAGCCTGTTTTAAAAAATTAGACTATCATATTTTCTATACAGTGTATCTTTCTATAGAATAAAGCTCATATTTTCAGATACAGATACGCTAAATACTGAAATGATAAGTCCTTGATTTCTAACCCTCTTTGATATGAGGCAAGCAGTATGTGCACTATTCTCAGGACATATCAAAGCCCAAGGAAAGAGAAAGGCTGTGAGATTGGTGCCAGGCAGCTATTGTAGAAAATTCTGTGGTTTATAGGTCATGTTTCTGGAAGCAGTATCAAAGTGAACTGTTTTCAGTTTGCCTGCTATGCCTTAGGCTCAGAATGAGTTGATTGTGAAAGGGTTATTCAGTCTGTAAAAAAATCCCCAACCCATTGTGTCTCTACAGGACTGAGCACATTTAATTAAAGAAAAATAAAATTACCATAGGGAGCAACAAAAAATATTTCTTACTCTCTTGAGAGCCTTAAGAAAAATAGATCGTTGAAGTTAGGAGTCATATAATCTTTTTGTTAAAGAAATTTAAATAAGTTGAATATTTCAATTGCTTAAATCACAGTTCCTATGTTTATATGAAAAGATATAATCTTAACTTCATGTGGAATGTGCTCCATAGGGGAAATAGAAAACTATTTCCTTTAAGGGATATAAATCTGCCAAAGCAATGTCAAGAAAAAATTGTGAATAGAAAAATTAATAAAATTGAATTTTCAAAAAAAATTGAACTTCCAAAATTTACATTCCCTTAAATCCATAATTTAAATTTAAGTTAAACACCATATGGTATTCAGAAGTATGGATGACATTGTTCTAAAGAACTAAACAATATCATTATGGTACTGAGCTAAGCTTTTTCAAAGCTTTATAAAGTATATAAAATGTCTTCAAGTGAAGTATTTTTTTTTTCTTTTCCAGTATATAAATAGATATAATTGTTCCCTGCAGCAGTTTACATATTTCTATTATTTGGCTAGCAGCATAATCTTTTTAATTTCAATGTAATACAAATATCCATGTAGCAAACCCCTATGTAAAGAGGATAGGAGCAGCAGAAAAATAGCCTTCCTAAAAAATTAAATACTAAAATTTAAATGCATTAAGAATAATACTAGGTTTCTGTTTTAATCCTATAAAATATGGACATTCTAAATTACTTTTTTAAAACAAATTCTAACAAGATTTCTTTTGCAGGAGAACTTCAGCATCAAAAAAAAAGAAAAAAAATATCGTATAATATGTTGGAGTGAAAGCTCCTCTGGACCCAGGCCCAGAGAGAAGCCAAAGCACAGGGGTTGAATTAAAACCTTTAGACAAGCTGAGATACATGAAGTCACACCAAAGGGAAATAGAAATATAGATTTTTAACTTTTAGTAGAAATATATGCTAAGTGCCTTAAACATTAAAAAGCTGCAGCAGAGATCTTAAACACAGTCCTTGCTGCAGCAGTGTTACCTTTTCACAGAATTTCTTTACTTTAGACAAAATATAGATAGAACTATACTGTTCACATTTTTTAGATAGTGTTCACATAAACAATAAGAGCTGATAGAAACTGTATACACAAATCTGTGTGATACAGATGTAACACTTGTGTGAGGCTTACGAGTGTTAGAATTAGACCAGGATAGGTTAAGATAAGGAAAACTAGAATTGTGTGTTAATCTTATTGGTCAATTAACAAATATAATCCACACTTCTGTAAGAAGATATATATAGTGTATAGTATATAGTGTATAGTGTATAGAGCATATAGAGTATATGGAGCATACAGAGCATATAGAAGAAGCTGGTTTTGCCTGCTGTTTGCTGTTGCTGCTTGGCTTTATCATGTAACTCCCTTGAACTCTGCCTTCAAGAAAGCTGTGAGACTACGAAATAAAGAACTTAGCAGAACAGCAGCCTCCTCTGCTCTTCTATCCTGGTCTGAGAAGGAAGGGTACCCCATCAAAAGCTCAACAATAATATATATTATATATAGAGAGATTCTATTCTATATCTTTGTGAAATTTACAGTCTTTTTTAAGATGATGTGGCGTTTAAGATTTTGTGGTGCTGTTTAACAACAAATTAGTTCAAAGTGTATCAGTAGATCAATATACAGATGAACCTTTTTGCTGATCTATCCCGCCAACAGCAGGTTGTAAATAGTGACTTAAAGTTCTGAAGATAAAATTATCCTACTTGAATCTAAGGACTATCTCATTTACACCTGCAAGAAAATGTTATCATTCCCATATGATGAAGGATTTTGCTTTCTTATTTATTTATTTATTTACTTAGTTAGTTTGCTTGTATGTACTTATTTATACTGTTTTGAAGGGTAAATGTATCTTTAATATTGTCAAAATTGTTATCATATTATAGTGGTTTACAGGTCTTAGGTGTTCTGGTTGAGAATTAAACTAGAATCTTTACTAATTTATTGAACTTTACTTCCTTTACCAGTATTTTCCTTGCTGACTTCAACTGAATAAAACGTTTTCCCTTCCATCTCCTACTCCCCTTCCACTCTCCTCTCTCTTTTATAATTTTTTTCTCTTTGTCATGAATTCTAAATTCTGTTGACAAAGAGAATTCCTGCTATGCCTTGCTTGTGGATATATTCTTTTATCATCAAATTGAAGAATTATGTTATGTCTTAAACAACAAAACAGGCTTTTGAATCTCAAATAATTGCACTTCATTTTATAGAACTGCATTGGCAATATTTCAAAGTCTCATCTGGAAGCTTCTTAAAATCTTTCATGCTGCTATGATATGATGAATAAAAACTTTGTGTGTTTTGGCTTATCTGAGAAGCAGGTGGTCCATTACTGCAACTTTAATTACTACCTGAAAAAATCATCCACCTGAGAGCGGTGAATGAAAGACTAGCTTTTAGAACTTGCTGTCATGAGGAAGAAGGAAAAAAGAGTGAAAGTAAGATTATTTATGCAAGAAAACTTTAACAGGATGGATACAAAATGTTTGAAAGTTTTTGCTTAATTTTGAAAATCTTTAAATTAGCTACAGACTTGTTTTGACAGTCACCATACAAAGGTCTGCTTCTCTAATCTTCGTACTACTGTGATTTAGAAGAAACAAACATCTAACTAGAAATAGAGATGTAATTCTCTTATCTTAGTGATACTTTAAATATTGCATCTAAGATAACTAGCTTAGTATGCTCTTTAAGTCCATTGGAGAGAACAAGATCACAGAATCGCAGATTGGTTGAGGTTGGAAGGGATCTCTGGAGGTCATCTGGTCCAACCACTCTGCTCAAGAAGGACTACCTAGATTTAGCTGTCCAGGACCATGTCCAGATGGCTTCACAACCTGTCTTGAGCAACCTCTGCAGGGTTAAATACCCCTAACAGTGAGAAAGTGCTTCCTGATATTTAGAGGGAATATCCTCTGACTCAATTTGTGCCCGTTGCCTCCAGACCTGTCACTGAGCACCTCTTTAAAGTATCTGGCCCTGTCTTCTTTCCAGCCACCTCTCAGGTTTTTGTGCATGCTGGTAAGATCCACCCAAGTCTCCTCTTCCTCTTCCTCTTCCTCTTCCTCTTCCTCTTCCTCTTCCTCTTCCTTTTCCCCTTCCCCTTCCCCTTCTTCTTCCTTCTCTCTTATCTAAGCAGTCCCAGTATCAGCCTTTTCTCACAGGGAAGATGCTCCCAGTATGTCCATGTCTCTTATACTGAGAAGCCCAGAAATAGACACAGGACTCCAATTGTGGCCTCATCAGTGTTGAGTAGAGGGGAAAGTTCACCTCCCTCAATCTTCTAACATCACTCCTAATGCAGCCTAGGATATCATTAGACTCTGTGTGGCAAGGGCTCATCACTATCTCATGGTTTGTCTCCTGCTAGACCTCATCTAAATTTAGTATGATAAACTGAATTCTAAAACTTCTTATTCTCTCCATTGCCAATGAAGAAAATTTAGAGTAAGTACATTAGTAGATATTACATTATGTACACCAACATATTACTCTAATGCCTTTTGGAAGTTTGCCTGGATTTCAGAGTATCTCAGGTGGGATTAAACATCTGTTTTTAAATGCTGAATGTGGTCAGTTGCTTGTGTACAGAAATCTCATGTCTGTACTATAGGCACCTAAGATACCTGCAGGAGGGCATACAGGTCTATTGTCCTCTGGAAAGGAGGGTGGTAATCAAGTAAAATATTCTAGATATCTAAAATGATGTTAGGTCTGTTTTTATGAAATGTGTCTTCATGCCTGGTGTGCAATTCCAGCAGGTTACAATTAATATTTCCAACACATATCAAAATTTAATCAACATCCAATTACACGTTCTGGAGAAATATTATTTCAAAGACATCCACTGAACCTGGAAGTTCTGAATCAGGATTTGAGTAAAACACTTGATTCACAACAAAGAAACCTAGAATAATATTCTAGGATCTATTAAATGGCATTAGACACCACCAGCACAAATAAGTCAATCAAGGCATAGGTATTCATATTATTTCTAGATAAGGATCAATCATAGGAACCTGGCTGGCCTTCAACAGCTGCTCCTCTAACAGCTGCTGCAGAAGGGCACAAGCTTAACATAAATCTTCTGCTGAATATATCTTGAATAATCCAGACATCTCAAATAGCACTAATGTTTTAGTCAAAAGTGCATACATAACCAACCCTATTTGCCATTTCATTTTTCCCTAGGATATCTGATACAGGACAAGAAGATAGTACGTGGTATCTATGAGAATATCAAGGGAAGGATTTATCATGAGTGAAACTTGGCTTTTAGGCAGAATGCCCCAAATCATCTTAAATTACTAGAGTATATGTGATTGAATGAATCAAGCCTGTAGCAAATACAGGCAGTAAAGTAAAAGGTTTTCTTAAACAGTTTCATCAGAGAAACTACTTACAGGTCAGTAGCAGCTTTGTAGAACTGTTGGCAGATGTTAATGTTAGATTAAAACACTGATGTTAGTTGAGGTGTGATGGATGTTCAAGACCACAGAACATTGCTAGACAGAAAATTAGGATTTGCGGGAGTGCTACATTCTTCTGGGCAGCAGCTAGAGGTTTGATAGGATAGCCCACCTCACCTGAAATTGCTGGGAAGATGAAGTTTAATTTTGCCTTAAGTTCATTTCATTGCTACTAGATACCTACAAATATTTATTGATGCTCAAAGTACTGACAAAGCAGGAAGTCAGGTGAATTGCTTGTAGACATGACTGCACAAATATGTCTCATTTCAGGTGCGTTTCTTTAGACCTGAATCCAACCCAAAATCCTACGTATTTGTATTTCTTCAGAAGCTGACAAGGAACTACTTTCTTATGTATCAAAATCTTTACAAAATCTTTTGTGTGTACCTACCTTCTCTACCTCACTGGAAAAAGCATACATCTGAAAGATATATCTTTTATTCTATTACCAGAGGAGTTGTTTGTATGCAATAAGTGAGATTAGTAGTAGTGCCAACACGATGGATCTAATTGCAATTTTTATTGCAAAAAAATGGATTTATGATTTGTGTGATGGATGCCATAATTGCAGAGGTTTTTTAGTTTTGAGGTTTTTATCATAAACAAAATTATCTCTTCACATACATATATATACATATATATATGCCTATACGTAGGCAAGGGAAGATGTTAATTTTTCATTTGACAGGGACAAATTTTTGGATATTTCTGTCACAACAGATTTCTTTAGACACTCTTACTATCTTGTCTAATTTTCCAGAAAATACAAGTACTCTAAATAAAACAATAAAAATATTTTTTTTTTTTAAATGGCGACATTCACTTCCTTGTATTTCAAGTGACAGGTGCTAATCTTGCTTTTTAAAGGCAGCATGTACATGTTAGCAGGTGTTTGAGTGAATTGATTTGAACTGTGCCAGTTTTAGTAAAGTAATTATATGACTGTGGTTCTTTTGATGGCTACAGTAACGTTAATTAAAACAATATTTCATTTTCTCATATCAACAATTACAAGACAAGAAGACATACAAGTGTTTTAAGTGGCACTACTTATTGTCTCTAAAAGTGCAAATACTTTCATAATACATGTATAAGCAAAAGGCAGAATTTGCTATGTGAAAATTTTCATGGTATGTCAGTCTATTTATCCTGAAAAGCTCAATTTGGATAGAAAACACGCTAAACAGCATTGTAACTTTAGTCCTTCCAGACCAGTCCTTCCGGTCCTTTAGTGTCCAATTAAGAAAGTATTAACTGAACAGACACATGAGAATGTTTCTGAAATTACTGTCCATTTTCTTGAGCAGATACCTTTGTGGGGCCTCATTCTAAATATTAACAAGCCTTGAGGGGCTGAAAATGCATTTTGAGTAAGCAGAATTCAGAAGGACATTTTCAGATGGTCATTTTATTACTGTAAAGTTGGGAATGCCAAATGGAACATGAAACTTGGGAAGAATAGTTCATATATTACTGAAAAAGCATAAGCAAAAAAAGAGCAATAAATATGAGGTGATAGGAAATGTTGATATGTAAGTACACAAAAACTCTGTATAAGAGCAGATGTAAGTTGCCAGCGTCAAAGAGAATAAGATATGGACAAAGATTAAGGGAAAAGAGAAAACTGGTTTAAATTGGTAATATTTAGGTGTAGTTTTGGAACCAGCACAAGAGATCCCATCAGAAACAAAATTAATTTACTACAGGCTCTTTTGGAAGGTTATATAATTCAGATTAATTTAAATCAGTCAGATCTAGGAATTTCTAAGTGATATCAAAGTGGAATATAATGAATTTTTAATAAAAGTAAATATCCATGGCCTCAAAAAAGATAGGTTGTTAGCAAGTAGCAACTGCAGACAAGATTCCCTGCTGCATCGCACACACTTCTTTCCTCTTGAATACAGCTACTGTGCAAAGTGGGACCAGTACTCGGTACTGAATTGTATCAAAGCACACATCGCCAGGTTTTTATACGGTAGTCAAGGCTTCACCAAAGCTTTTTAAAGAAGAAAAGAGTGTGCCAAAACTCATTAACATATCCCCAAGTTTGTAGTCATAACAGCCCAAACAGTCCTCACCCCTGACAACACTGGGTGGCCACTGCTGATCAGACAGCCCTTCTGTCTGATCCAGAAGTTGCTTGGGCACATAGCAGTGTTTTGCTGCCTTCTCAAAAATGCCCTGAAGCCACCTGCATAATTCCCAATGATTGTTATAAAAGCAAAACACAAAAAATGTTTATATAGCGTTGAGAGTCAGGGATCAGGACCCAGGTGTAAACTGAGAAGCGAAGTTATTTAACTGTACAGATTTACACCTTATATACTTGTTCCAAAAGTCTTCAAACTGTAGTGTACAGGAGAACACTGTTTGGTATACTGCCATACTACTGAAACACTGAAAAATACAGGGCAACAACCTGAACTCTGGTACCGATGTGATTTTGACCAGGGCCAAACTGGATTGCAGAATATGCAGAGTTATACCAGCTGGCCAGATAACAGCCCCTAGCACATTATGCACACTAGACTAGATGTAGTCTTGCAGTGTGCTTATATGCATAGAACTCTGACAAAGTTGCACTTGTAGCACCCTATTTATTTTAGTATGGCCAGCTCCGTAATGCATGTAAGGAGAAGTCTACAGTGTTACGTTCACAAGATGTATTTATAATTTTTGTTTTTGATATTTTAATATATTGTTCCATTTATTTAAAACCAAAAATGTTATACTGCTTCATCACACACTAGTACTTAGTAGTACCTGTATATCTAAGCTTTTGCAACCATTGCAGTAGCACAGTTTGAAGACCTTGATTTCTCTGAAATATTTTTATAGTGTTACCTCTTTCTTTCCTTTTGGCAAGTCAGCAACATTTTTACATTAAGAAGAGTCCAAGGCTGCTCATTAGAATCCCTTAGTTATGGAAAAAACTGATGGATAAGCATCTTAAGTACAATATCAAAACTGAATATCATCCTCTGACAGGTCCCAAAACATACACTGTCAGCAAAACTTACAAAATATGTAAGCGTTTTAGCAGTCCTGGTACCAGAAACCTCTGAAGTGAGTTTGTGTTAGGTTAGGTGATGAGAAGGTCATCTGCACCCAAAAAAGAAAGCAGAGAGAAACAATTGCAGGAACAATAATTTGTTTAATAACCTGTCCTTGTTGCTCCCAGGCCCACACAGGAGAGCCACCACCCCATCAAAGGTCCTTCTTCATAAACCCAGAAGAGCACAGGGACACAACAGCAGGCAGAAACCAAACTTCAGACTCCCAAGGAATGAATGACTTGTCCGAGCCACTCCCAGGGCTGTCCCAGCAGAGCCAACAGACTTGTTGGCAACACATGAAACTTCATCAGGATGAATCATCAGAACCAGCTCTCCAGAGCACCTTGCCACCTTTTGGAATAATGGGAAGGAGGGTTATGAGATGTATTGTGGGATTTAGGGAGAAAAGCATTTGGAGATTATGCAGAACTAACTATGGGATTCTTAAAGGAGACACCAAAGGTGGAAAAAAAGAACTTTGGGTGTGTTGTGGGTGACCAAGTATAGGGAAACAGAGGGATAAGGGGAAAAAAAGGTCCATTTGCATTTAAGAAGAGACTGAAGATCCTGCTTGTTTGGCCGTGCACTGTTCCTGCTGCAGTCATGTCTCTTCATTAAACTCCATCTTGACTGTTTTCTGGCAAGGAGATCTATACTCTCTATGCATGTGTATGCATGGGGGAGGTTCTATGCTATCAGCAACAGGAATGAATTCAGGTCTCTGAGTTAGTCTCTGATCACTACTGGAGGGAGACCAAGCCAGGCTAGTGGGCAAAAATACCTGGGAGTGGGAAAGAGTGTAGATCCTTAAAGCCCAGCTCTGACAATGGGAGCACCTGTGAAACTCATAAGGGTGGCAGCATGGGGTGGGGGGGTAGAGGGGCAGATGGGTTTGGGACCAGGAGAGTAGTGGTGTGAGGGTGAGACAGCCTGCACTGGCAAGGGGCTGATGTCTTGGAAAATTATATGGCCAGTTACCATCAAGTAGGGAGATTGGGATCCAGGGCTAGCTACCGGGCACATGGTCAGGCCAGCTGCTGAAGTGAATCACCCTGTACATACGTATAGGTACATATTCTCAGTGATAGACCTCTATCCTGCTGAGACAGAGGGGGAAGCAGGATGAGGCAGTCGGTACTGTCTGTGTTCATGGGAGCTGTCTCCAGTGTGTGTGATCAGCCACGGGTATCTGTGTGTGTAGGTGTGTGTATGTAGTGTACAGAGATCAACACATGCTCAGCCTCAGTGATGGACAGATTAGGGGATTAAGTAGAACAGGGAGAAACCAGGACCCCTTGCCACAGGAGGTCCAGGTCACATTAGAGGAAGAGTCTCCTATATTCCCAAACTCATATGATGGGCTATTTTTCTTTATCAAACTATGACATTGTTTTCTTAATGACTGAATGCCTGCAGACCAAGACCCTCACAAGCAGCAGGGTTTATGTGATGTTTTGAACATGCCATAAGAGCAGCATGTGCTGGATTATAAATTAAGTGAATAAAAGGATGAATTATAATAAAATTTTGGAAATAATTTAAAGCTATTTTTCTGTTAACAGGAACATCTTTTCAGTTCACACATGTCACTATGAAAACAATATTTTCATTAGTATTTAATAATTTTATTATTATAATATAATAATAATAATATTTTATTATTATATTATTATAAATGTATTAAATTAACATTTAATAATATGAAAATACAGATATTTTCATTGCTGGTGTGTTTCAATTTTAGCTTCATTCTTCACATATCTTGCAAGGTCTACCCATATTTTAGAATGTTTTATGAGAAGCTAAGGAACTAACACTTCATCTCTTCAATTGCAATGATTGGCCAGGTTACATGCCATGCTACATGTAACTGTTCATAAATCTGTGAGCAGATGGAGATATTTTTCTGCTGACAGATTGTTGTCCTTTCCTCTGAGTGAAAAGCAGTTTAAGACACATCCTTAGCACTTCCATTTTCAACTGACTATATGAAAGGGTGAAATAGCCTCTCCTGCAAATGCCTTGAAGCACATGACTTGTCTAACAGTGTATATGTTAAATCTTCAAACCATTTCCCCTTTGGTAATTTCATTCTTAAACTACATTGGACAGCTCCCTCAGTATATTGCTATTTATGGGTCTTATTCTAAGGCATTTAATCCCTAACTGAATTACAGTGACCATGTATTTACCATGGAGCACCTTTTTGCAACTTGTCTATGTCTGTTTACATTGAGGTCTAACCCCAATGGGGAACTAAGCCCCATGCAGCTGCTCGCTCACACTACCACGGTGGGATACGGGAAGGATTATCAGAAAAGTAAAAGTGAGAAAACTCAGGGGTTGAGGAAAAGACAGCTTAATAGCTAAGCAAAAGGTGAACATGCAAGCAAAGTAAAGCAAGGAATTAATTCCCCATTTCTCTTGGGCGGTCAGGCATTCAGCCATGCCCAGGAAAGCAGGGCTCCATTGCGCGTAACAGTGACTTGGGAAGAGAGACACCATCACTACAAACATCCCTCCCCGCCTTTTTCTTTCTCCAGCTTTATATGCTGGGCATGACACCATATGGTAGGGAATATCCCTTAGGTCAGGTGGGATCAGCTGTCCTGGCTGTGTTCACTCTCAGCTTCTTGTATAGCCCCCAAACTCCTGGCTGGCAATGTGATGTGAGAAGCAGAAAAGGCCTTGAACTCTGTGTAAGCACTGCTCAGCAATAATGGAAACATGCCTGTGTTATCAACACTGTTTTCAGCACAAATCCAAACCATAGCCCCATAGTAGCTACTGTGAAGAAAATTAACTCCATCTTAGCCAAAACCAGCACAGACTATAATAGGATAACTCATTTTCCATGTGTTAAGAATGGATGAAGTTAATACTTTAATGTAGTTCTAATGGGTAAATCAAAAGAAAAGGATTTAAAATACTAATAAAGTAAGACTCTAACAAGAAATAAGAAATCAATTATTAATTATGATATTCTGCAGCTACTCATTTCCCTAATTAATCTCCAACTGCTATAGGCATATCATACAAACCAATAATATCTAGGCTTCTTTCAAATTTATATTTTTATTTATGGTATTTTTATGATACAGATAAAAAATCTTCTTTCTTGAAGCTGCAAATAAATCAGATGATGATGCCTAAAGTAAAGTCAAAATATGAAGTCTATTATTTCAGAGTATGTATTTATTGAAATTATTTCAATTTTCTTTTTTTTTACTATTTCTTTTATGTATTTTCTGACTGTTGTTTCAACAAAATTTTTCATAAATTCTAGGTACCAAGTTTCAACATACAGGATACATATTCTAATTCTAGGAATGCATTGTTAGCATGTATGCTAGCACATTGGTAAATATATAGAAGTATTACATATCTTTAAAATTTTCTCTGTCATTGCCATTTTAGTCCTATTAACTTTAAATTTAATAATATTACTTCATGTAGAAAACAAATTGTAATACCAGAAGTACTTATTAAAAGCCTTTAAAAAAAAAATAAACAATAGTATCTTAAAGAGAAAAGCTTTTGCATTCCCATACTTTTAAAATTATATTCCTTTTCATGGTATTTCAGATGTACTTTTATATTTTATTTCTATGGCAGATGAAAAACAAGTGATTGAAAACTTTTTAGAATAGGTTTCAAGTCCCAATTTTTTGTAGTATATATTACATCATGGTTTGAAAAATAAGAAATCTGTCATAATCAACAGTAATATTACAATTTTAAAGAGAGTTTAGACATCAAAGATCAAATAGTTTCCTTGTAATGCTCTTAAATATTAAGTACGCCTAAAAAGATCTTACTGATATCTGGTTCATAATCCAGCAGCTCACTCAGCTTTCTATTTAGTAATGAAAAGAAATTCCTGTCAGCATTTTTCTATTTGTGTGTCTTAAGGCCAAGGCTTTAATTATGAGCTCAAGTTTATTGATCACTTAACAACAACAACAATAACATTTTTTCATTTTTGATCTGGGGAGGATGTGCCATTTTGTTTATGGATGAATCTTGAAAACATAATTTAACTTTGTTGCCACAAATGATTAATTAAAATTATTCTAAATCATTTTTTTATTATCTTATAAACTAAAGTATCTTTTAGTATTAGAAACAATACTTGTATTTCCTTGTATCATCATGTTTATTTCCTTGTAGTCATGGGTTGACATTCCATCAGTGAGAGTATTTTTTCTTCTTTTATTTCTTTTCGAACTACAGTTAGCCTTTTGGAAATTATTGCCCTACTTACTGAATCATGCAAAGTCATATCTCTACTTTGCCCTGAAAACATAAAGTTTCTTCCTTATAGGCACTATATCTTTCCTTTTAAAAAAAAAAAAAAAAGCTATAGTGGCAGTCACTGTCATGTTGATTAAATCAATTATAAGTATATAAATAATATGTAGATGTGACCTTGAATCATGATGGCTTTATCTACTTAGTCTCAGGTTATATTAGACCAACAGACAAACATGCTGTATCCTTAAATATATATGATTAAACTGTTGTTTAATACTAAATCTTGTACATAGACTAGGTGAACATAATTGCAGTTCTTTCATGTGACACCAGAGCTTTCCTAAAAGTAAATTTTAAAGATACCATTTCACATATTTTTGATGGTTGAAATAATTTATGCAAAATTCATAGATAAACCTAAAAGATTTTGATCCTGAAAATGATAAATAAAGATAGTGAATATTTGTTGAAGGTCAAATACACACATCTTGACTTCATACAGGATTTTTTTTTGGTGTAAAGGAACTTTCTTATATAAAAAAAGATGCTCATGAATTCCTCTTCCGAATTTTTTTTGTGTTGTCTATAGAAATTCAGCTGTTGCTTTGCAATTTGTGAAAAGCCTCTAAACTTCAAACAATATTTGGAACATATATCTGATAGAAATACTTTTTCTTTTTTTTTTTTTAACTCCTTCTTTGGCCGTGGCTTAACAGGTTGAGGAGGCAAAACTGCAAAAAATTTCTTTCCGTTTCTGCAATACATTTCTGAAATACTGCTTCTGCAAACGTGCCACAGGAAGTTAAATTGTCCCTATGTGCCAAAGCCTTACTCAGTTTATTCTTCCAATATAGAGTTCCTGATCTTTGAATAGTATCTACTCAGAGATTTCCAGATTACTTTTATGAAGCTGTGGTGTGCTGCTGTGTTGCTTTAACCTCACCTGCAAACAATATTAAGACAACGTTTGTGAGAAAGTTTCTAGATATGGTAGACATTTGCTGTTGATTTATCTGCTAGTGAAGCGTTGCAGAATGTCCTTTTTTATGAAATATTTTTGTCTAAAGCACAGGGGGAAAATGAAGTATAGAAATACGTACTCACAAGGAAAAAAGAAATCAATAAAACGAGAAGCCATGAGTGTTTTGTATTTCATATGTACACTGATGAACACTTTTAGAGAACATAAGAAATCATTATGATTTGTGAACTTAAAGTTTGATTTTATTAGGTATTTAAGTTCTACATTGAAGATGAAAGTTATTAAAATGGGGAAATTATTCATAATTATTTTTATTATAGTATCTATGATATCCAAGGAGAAGCTGGGAGAATGTCAGATACCTGCTGACTCCAAATCTAGATAGAGTTCAGATATAAATGAGCATCCCCTCAACTGTAAGGGAGGGAGAGCAATGGTGAAAGCACTAGATTTTTCAGTGCCCAATATTTCATTATTTAATATTCCAGTAGTTATGCTGGAAACAGAAAAGTGACTTGCTTTAACACTGCAAACATTTATTTAAGGTGAAATATTGTCCTTGAGCACCTCTCTGTCTCCATACAGGTCACTCCTGAATTGGAGTGCTTTCTCTGAACATTTTACTGCGATTTCCCTAACACACTAAAGTTTTTGCAAAACTATATGATAGAATGAGTTAGCATCTTTTTCACAGACAAAAGATCAGTCAATTTTTCTCTTGTGCCCTTTGCAAAAACTGATGAAATAGCTTTCTATACTCCATGTAACTTTATTCTTCTTCATTTATGTCAACACAGCAATACACATTTAAAATAAGGAAAAGATATTTTTATTATTATATATTTTCAAATTCAGTGCACAGTAAGTTTGGGAAGAGCCATGGTTTTATGTAACTATGGATATAGCTATTAAGACTAGCAGAAGAAAAAAACATGAGAGAAATAGTTATACATTCCTACTCTTCTTATTTTTCCCTTTTTCCTGACAGATCAAATTTTTCCATCAGTATTTTCCATCTCAAAACCAGCAATGAGTTTTTGGAGGAATTTGTTCATTTTTTCGGTTTTTTTTTTGGTTGGTTTTTTGTTGGTTTTTTTTTTTTTTTTTCTTTTAAAGGCGAACTCTCTGTTTTTCAAAAGCCTCAGGAAAAAAACTAGTTTAAATTTGAAAAAAAATTGAAAAAATAATCTTGAAAAAAATTATTATGAGAAATAGAGATTTACAATGCCTTACAGATTTACTTAAAGTATAATGGCATTTAGATCAAGGTGTCACCCACAGGGCGATCTGCTGATTCTACATAAGCAATAATAAAGCTTAAAACATTCCTGGAGCAGGGAATCTTGTAACTTACAAACACAATTCAATAGATCACCAGTTTGGGGGAAAGTTCTCATTATTGTGATCTAATGAATCTCTTTAGGCTTATCTGGGACAAATTTGCTAAGACAGATTTTCTAAACATATTATTTTTGTTTACATGCAAAGCTTCCCTAGAAATTCCAGGATCCAGAACATCCATTTAACTACCATGTGACACCCTGTAGGAGAGGAAGTAAAATCTCTTTATGGCAGGAAAAGCTAGTGTACACATTTCTCCTTCATATTTGTAGCGCATGAAAGCAGTTCATGAGCAAATGGATGATCATCCCACCTGCTTGAGCAAAAGTCATCAGCAGATGTACTAATAAATAAGATTATAGAATCACAGAGTTGTTAAGGTTGAAAAATACCTGTAAGATCACTGAGTTCAACTGTAGGGTGAAAGAAGACCAAAGTTCCCATTTATATTAGCAAATAAATCTGGCCAAGTAACCTAAGCCAGAAAACCATAAATGTTCATTGATATCAGTACCACCCTATTTCTTCTACAGAATCTGAATTTATTTTAAAGCCAACTTCTACAAAACAGATAATAACATGTTTTAAAAAAAGGAAGTGCAATATCCTACAGGATAATACACCTATGAAACCTCTTCCACAGATTTTAGGAAATTATGCACTGTGAATTGTTTCTGTTGAATCAAAACCAATTATTTGGAACATAATTTATAGTTCAACTTTTAACCTTTCTGCTCTTGATATGATCTATGATATACATAATCTCTACAACTGTGTGTTTCATTGCTGGCTGTCTTAAATGTCTCCATCTGTTTTACTAATTTCTTTGTGGATTTAAACCAAATAGTTGGGTTTTTCCCCCTTCCCCTTCTCACAGTACTTTGCTTTTTACTTTTTTTTTTGTTTTTCCCTTTCACTTACATTTTTGAGCAGAACTATTTCTAGGAAACACATGTAGTTGTCATTTTTGAGGAAATGTGTACCGTTTAACTATAAATAATGAATTGCTGAGGATAGCAAATACTGAGTTTATAGAAAGCAAAGCGTTTGTAGCTACTCACACAGCTACTTTTTTTTGTTAAAATTCAGTGAAATTTCATGAACTTATGAAAAAAGTAATGCAGAACTGCATAGATCTTTTATTAAGGAATTATTTCAGTGGCATACACTTGCAAATTTAAACCACTGGATCTTAAATATCTGCTATACCAGCATCGTTTAATGAAATTTGCCTGATTTAACTAAGGTAGCTATGTTAATCTAGCTGTGTTGGGAAACATCTGGACAAAAAACCCTAGATTTTCCACACTCAGAGAAAATACACCCATCAGATGCCCACACATATATGTATATTTACATATATGTTATTGTGTATTTTTTAGTTTGGCAAACTGTGGTGGTATGTAGATATCCTACTCTCTCCTTCTTATCATTTGCATGAGAAAGACAAACTTCAGGTTTGTGAATTGTCCAGATGGTAGTGTATGTAAATCTTGGTGTCCAAATGCTCAGCACTGTAACCCATACTGGCATGAGGAACATGGGGTATATTTTATATGTTTGAAAATGTGAATAGTGGGAGCTATTGTCATTATTCATCTAAATATAAGCCTAGGATTTTTTTTCTGTAGATTTGATAATAGCTTTGAGTAGTGGAAATGAAGAGGAGAGAAAGGTTCAATGTATGAGAATCGTGAAGAAAAGAACATCTTAATGCATTTTTTGCCTTTTTTCTTGGCACTCACTAAGGAAGAAGAGAAGGCTAGGTCCCAGTTTGGGCTGGAGGATGGGAAAAAAATTTGAAGGAATACTTTTAATTTAATTTGTACAAAACACTGCAGAAAAAATCTACTTTTTTTCTTAAAGCATTCCAGTGTGTAAAATCTCTGTTTTACAACCAGTAACAGTGCTGCTACATTCTACTACAGGAGAACTTTTTACATGATTCTCTTTCAAGACTCTTGAATTAAAAAATTATTCGGAGGTAAGGTAATAAGTTGAATTTCAACACAGTTCCTCTATAAGTATTATAAGCAATAAACCCATTGCAGATTCAGAACATTATTGTCTTGCTCAAACTTCAAACAAAAGTCTTAATCAAGGTTATTAAAGTTCTTTATGGCAATGATGTGTTAAAAGATACTATATACTTTCTCTTGAAGATTTCAGTCATCAAAATCTTCTAACTGATGGAAAAAAAATATTTTTACTTATTGCAACATCAGGAGACAATAGAACCTCAATTTCACAACTACTTTTTTTTTTGAGAATAGTCTTATTTTATCATCATACTCAATGGGATCCTTATTTCATTATAAAATTTACAGAATGCTTAACAGATTTGTTGAAATATCAGCAGTCCTTTGGCCAAATCCTGAGATCTCAGTAGTAGGTCTTGATAACCACATTTTCTGGATATTAGATTTATAGTATTTATTGCTTCATTAGTGTCATGATTATGACATATCAACACAGATGAAAGAAGAACGGAGTTAATTTAAGCATAATGATAATAAACTGCATAATGCAGAATGTTTTCCCATAGCTCTGTGAGATTCATTCTTT
Organism: Corvus kubaryi; assembly: GCF_017639235.1. Lineage (NCBI taxonomy): Eukaryota > Metazoa > Chordata > Aves > Passeriformes > Corvidae > Corvus > Corvus kubaryi. Next base: position 41,123,626 of record NW_024580667.1, on the reverse strand, counting down.
TCATCTTTTCTATTAATTTTTCAGATGTGAAATTGTTCCTGTCACCGCTTACCAAAACAACACGAAGATTTGCACCTACAACTAACTTCTCATAGTTTAAATACACAAGCTTTAACAACAACAGAGGATAATATCTGAATGCTGACTAGCTAAAAACATCTGTATATGTTGTAGCTAATATACCAGCATTTTCAAGAACATGATAATTTGCTGAGGTACATGCAGCTAAAATGTCAAGAAACACCATTAAAATAAATACTCTAAATAGCAGGAATGTCACTTGCTATATAGTTGTCTAAACAATTTTTTCTCAATTTCTTTAAGGAGAATAATTGAGATAATCGAACCCTTTCCTAGTTTGACACCCAGCTTCTTATGAAGTTCATTGGTGACAAGCATAGCATGGTGGTAATAACACCAAGATTGTGGGTTTGATCCCTCTATAGGCCATTCCCTTAAGGGTTGGACTCAAGGATCCTTGTGAGACACTTCCAACATAGAAAATTCCTGGATTCTGTGCTATATTTTTTGAGGAATTTTGATTTCTCTTTACTATTATTATTATTATTACTATTATTATTGATTTTTCCCCTAGCTCTTCCTTTGTATGTTGAGTAAATTGTTCAGGCATATTTAATGAAAAGTATTAGGACTTTAGAAATTTTATTTTGGACTCCTTATCAAAAAAGACTGCCATAAATCTTCATCACTCAGACTTTGGTTTTATATTGTAATTTATTCTATTTCTAACCTGAAGAGGAAAAGATAATAGTTTTCTAGCTAAATATTATAATGCAAGTGTTTGCTGGGCAGTCAACTATATGGGTTCTGTTCTCCTGCGTTCAGCAGTAACCTTGTGCTGTTACTGTGCACATTCACAATTTCTGTGTATGTGTGGCATGCATGCACAATCAAACTTTGAACTTAACATGAATTCTACAGAATGAACAAAAAATAAACCTCCATGGCTTTCTGGCGTGAAGGACTGAGAATAATCAGAATTCATTGAAAAGATAATTAGTAGAAAGTGCTGATATGATTGCAAAGGATGGGTACAGCTGTTTGTGCCCATAAGGAGACACAGCCATCTGTATGCACAAGGGCTTCATTGAAGTATGACAGCTTCTTTCTGAAACCAGCTGAGCTGGGAGGAAACAGGGAAAAAAATTCACTTTTCAATTAGGCTAGTTATTTATTTGTGCTGTAATACTGTATGATATATTTTTCCCATCCTTTTTCAGAATTAATTTGAAGTTCTGTTCCTTTTTTGAAGATGAAGAGGATTAGGCCTGGGGGCTTGCTAGTCTACTCAAATTTCATGACTCTATCTGTTTAGAGCCTTAATGCTTAAACAACACTTCAGTGTACTGAATTCATTTTAATAGACATAATTCCATTTAGAACGTATGGGAACAAGTTCTAAAATAATTTCCAGAAAAAATCACTTGGTGGCTTTGAAAGAGAGGGCACCTTTCAGACTATGGTTCAGGCTAAAAAGGACTAAGAAAATGTTCAGAAATAAGTACGTCATAGCATTTGCAGGGGTCAAATATTTATTGTTATTGTGAATAAAAGCATATACATATTTTCATCCAAAATTCTGTTGAAATCCTCCTGTCAGAGGACTGTATAAACTGTGATTATTGATAATTTTAAGTAAACTAACAATATTACCAAAAGAAATAGAACAATAACTCAAACATTTTCTATCCTTCCTCTATGAGGAGCAATCTGACTCCTTTCACTATCCATCAGCAAAACATCTGGAATTTATACTCACAGTTGGGTGGAACAGTAATTTCAAATGATAAAGTCTTGTTTTGAAAGATCCATAGGGCCTCCTACACCAGTGTGTCTGAGTGAAAACCTTCACTTGCTTTTGGAGGGTGAGGGAAATTCATCCTCACAATCATTCATTTAAGCACAGGAGAAAATTTCCTAACTTTGGTTTTATTTATTCAAAGTTTCATGCTTCTTAATGAAATTTTAACAGGTAAAAAGAAATTTCCTAACACCCCCGCCCACAGGATTGCAAAAGCTATAATGGCTGCTACTTGCTAAGTCACTTCAGTTCCTACTCAGATATTGTAAAGCCTTTGATAGTGACTCAATCTCATAAATTCATTTTTTAAGAAGCAAGAGATAGAGGCACTTTATCCTGGTCTTTTCCTATAGCCATGACTGTATTAAGGCCTCAGTTCTGTCAGAATTCATAAAAGGATAAGGAGTCTTTCTCTGATGATATGCTAGCAGAATCAGGTCTTAGAATACAATGTATTACTTTATATAACCTACTCTATGATAATTGGCTGTAAAAAGAATACCTAGGTCAAAAGAAATATAAATTGTGGGGAGAAAAATACCCAGACAAAATAATAAAGGGAAGACACCAAACATCTTCCACCTACCTTTTTTTGCATTATTGAATTACCCTCTACTATTTTTACTATTATTATTATTATTATTACTACTGAAATGTGAATGGAAAAAAAATAAGAAAATATAATCACAATTATTATTTTATTGTATATTAAAAAATAAAAGTCTTTCAATATGCATATTTTCCTTTTGTGAAGTTAATCAATGCTTCTTACTTGAAAAGAGAAAGTTTTAAGGATGCATTCAGTTTCCTAGTTTAACAATTCCTTTTTAAACTAGTAACTAGCAATGACGTGACAAAGCCTAGGTCATGAGAGAAAACTACGACTCTTTCCAGACTCTCTCCAAAGGCCTCATTTACTCATTGAAAGGGGCTGATTCAAGCATAGTTCAATTCATTATACACCCATGCTCATATCTTTAAGCAGATGCTAGCAAGGCTTTGCACGACATGCAATGTTCCCAATGCCAAAGAACAGTGGGCAATCTGTTCTTCCTCTTTTGAAGATGACTAGCTGATTATTCATCTCATTCCATAGCTATAAAGGATTAATAAAGTGGTTTGGATTACGAAAAAATGAATCAACCTGAAATTTTCACAAAATTGAGGAGGAAGTTCAAATACTTTTGAAATCAAAGTAATATTAGAAAGTATTATCTACAGAAAGCAAATATATCAGAAAAAATATCAAATTTTTGACAGAATGTCTGGTGTCAAAAATACAGTCCTGCCACTGTTGTTATTCTGTTTTACAACTGTTTTGCAAATTCAGAGCTGTTATGAGACTTCATGCTTTGAGGTTCATCCATTACTATGGTGTATTGCATCCATGTATTACCTCAGAAGTACACAGAGAGCCCCAGTTCCTATAACTGCAGCATCTTAGATTATCTATCTCAATGTAGTATACATTATAGAATATTATGAATTTTTTTAATACTAACCTCTCTCAGAATTATTAGACTGGAAAGCTCAAATGGCCTTATTAAAAGATGAAGAAGTCAGAAAATCTATTCCATTCATAACTAGGCTGAAGTTTCATTTTGAGAAAACAATCAATGGCACACAATAGTGCTATTTCTCAGTTGATTTTCTAAAATCATAAAAACTTAACAGAACTCATAGTTACGTCACCTGCTAGTATAGTAATGCACAGGAGAGAGATTTGAGATTAGGAAATCACACTTTAATTTGTTTTTTCAGAAAACTGATGTTTTTCTGTCAATAGTTGGTTTTAAATATGATGGGGAGGTGTAATTTTGATGGCTTTTTGTTTTGTTTTTTTCTTTTGACTACAAGTTTTCAAATGTTTAGTTTCACATGAAATAATGTATGTGAGTTTATACCTTAAATGTACATGGTTTTTGTAAATTTCTGTATAACAGGCCAAAATTTAAGAATTATGTATGAATACATTAATAAATTAAATATATGAAATTACAAATGAAATATTAAATATTGAGTAAACCTGGCACAGCGAACATATTTTAACCACAAAAACCTTGGAAAAAAGTTTACTTTGGGACGGCAAAGCATACAGTGGTCTTTCAAAGCACTGAAATTCCTTGTTGGCTATGTTTCTCAGTTCTAAAATGTTTTGACTGCATACTTGTCTTCTCTAGGAAGGACAAGAAAGATTATTCTTATTTAAGTGGAAGAAGAAAGATGATCTTGCGGAAAAAACAATAGCAAGATTCTTAGTAGTTAAATTCAAATGTTAAATATCCAGATTATGAATAGCATGCTAAGATATAGGTTTATATAAGCTATAACATCTCCAAAAGAATTATGGATCTTTGAATTAGAATCAGTGGATTTATTCTTGCATTTTTCATAATTGGAAATTAGACAATGTGGTGTAAGGAAAAAGTCCTGATATTTCCCAGTCATGACTTCATGGTAAATTAACTAAAGAATGGGGTTCACGATTTTCATATGTTTTGGGTACCCAATAGGCTTGCCATAAATAATTATGACTTGCTCTCTTCATGGATACCTTTATGCCTCTTCTGTCCAAGAACCACTCTTAGGACCCTTTCTGTTGTTTGCTATACCAGCACTCTTTCCAGACTTCAAGACCTTTCTTTCCTTTTTGCATTTTGGCAATGAAAACTTAACTGTCCTTTCCAAGGCAGGTCTGTGATACAGGAGTTGCAATATAATAACTTTTTGTAACATTAATAACCTAGATAATAGGTTGTGTACCTGCCTGCTGAGGAGGGACCTGACTGCCTGTTACTGTCAGGCTACATGGCTCCTCATTTCACCACTGCCTCCAGCTCATTCCTTTGGGGGCAGTAGCAGGATACTCAATTCTTGCTGTGTGTACAGAGCTCAGAGAAGGGCCTTTGCCAAGGAATCTTTGCAGCTGCTGTGATTCCTATTCCACCTGCTTTATGAGGAATTAAATGTTCCAGTTGGGTTTCTACTTAGCAAAGACTGAGCAAAGGGAAACAAAATTTAATCTGATTAGACAGTCATATTCATCTTACAGAAGGAATTGCTAAACATCAGCTTTTGCTCTGTCTTCATGAGTTAGTGTCAAAGAATCAGTTCTGATAAATCTTGTACAAAAAAAATGCTCTTAAAAAAAAAATAGCCAATACTTCTGTGTAAATACAGAGTGTTAAAAGGACTAAAGTAATGTGCTGGTGACTTCCTGTGAGCAACTCACATGCAATGATGCAGCAAGAGACAAACTCTTTTCTGTCACAGTTGTCATTATCATTATGATCTCTCTGTAAAATTTTGTCAAAGAGGAAAATGAATGTAACTCTGGACTTGGATTCTCAAATAATATGCAGTGGTATGATAGCACTGAATAGATTGATTATGTTCAGTCATGTTGTCTGAAGATTTGATTGTTTACTCCTTGTTCATTAATAGTTCATATAGAAGGATATTTGGGGGCTTATACTACTTTTGTATTATTTAAAGGTTTTCCATGAGTACACTTAAGGTATTTGTTAATAGCTGATTGAAAATAAAATCTAAAATTAAATATGATACTAAGTGAAGTGACTAATAAAACAATTAGTAGTTTTACTGTGCCCTTAAAGGTAGGTTCTCTTCACCTTATTCAAGGCCTTTAGAAATTAGATGGTTTTTCAGAAGAAGTAATTTAAGTCTATTCTTAGTCTATGGAAAGAGGACTGGTGCCTTCCCAAAACAAGATGCCTTCTGATGTAATGTATGCGTCTAACTAGGCACATTGAATTCCTTCTGGGTGTGAAACTTCCACTTAGGAAGACAACTTGGACAGAGAGCCTAATAAACCATTTCAGACTGGATATCTAATGGATAAAATCAAAGAAGGCTCCTACTCCAAACAGAGAGCTGTAAAAGGGCATATCTTCCACAGTTTCTAAAGAAAATATTCTCATGAAGAGTATTAAAAGGAATGCTTCACATAGCAAATAATTTTTAACTCTGAAAAAATTAAATGTTGGTATTTTTCAGAACATGTTTTAAAAGTGTTTAATTTTTTATGTCTTTAAATCTACATGTTAAGTTGTAATTTCTTTGGAGAAAATTTTCTACTAAAAATTAGCTAATTACTAAAATTCATGGTACAATACACTAGAATAGTTTATATATCACAAAATTATTTCCTCTAATATTTATTAAAGAAGAAAGATCTTTATGAAGAATGACAGGACAGAAAGAAGAAACCTGATTTTGTTCTCATTAAAGCAATGAAATTCATGCCTGTAATGTCAGTTAGAAGAGAACTGTACTGTAGAAATAAATGCCCCAGGTTTTCTTTGGAAACCTGGGCTGAACTGTTGATGTAAAAGAGATTTTGGTCATAGAGGCACTGGAAATGTCAGTATTGGTGCAGCTATTTTTACATACCTTCAGTAGAGGTCAAATTAGCTCTTGAGTTACTCAACTTGTTCTATTTGCTTTTGCTACAGTTGCTTCCAACATGGATTCAAACCTGCTTACTTTATATACTTAGGAATTGGAAATGTAATCATGTCAGTATAATTATACTCCACAGTGTCACAGGAAGCCCTGCCAGGTAACTTTGTGTGACATGGGCATACCAAAATATTCCATTTGCTGTCTTAACATACAAGTTCTGAAAACTTGCTTCAAAAAATATTTTTAATGTATATATTATTGCAGAATAAATATTTTTTTTTTGTCTCTAGGATATAACTAACTACTGAAGCTGAAGTCCTTGCTGAAGAAACAGGGAATGCTGAAATATTCTCCACTTAACTTCCCATCAAAAAGTATGTTTCAAAACCAGATACTTTTCTTATCTTGAATAACAGACCTTAATCACTTATAGCTGTGATTAAAAATATGTTCTTTCATTCTTTTATTGCTCAAATTCTACTTTGCCTTGCTATTGCTTTTTGCTATTAATAATATATTGAAAGTTTGATTCATCACACTTTCTTGAAGTTACTGCAAAATTTCTAATGTAGGAAATATTTTCTTTCCATATGACTTCAAATATTCTGTGAAAATTAAGTGGATATAATGGAAATCCTTTTTTCACTTTGTCCTTCCAGTTTTCCCATGTATGACACCCTTTCTAATCCTGTTTTTCGTAGTGGCTCATACAGCTTGTAATTCAAATGAAAATCCTTTTTTTGTTTGTTTTTAATTCAGGATTTTTTCAACTACTATTTTCTTTCTGCTATTATTACAGAAATATTTTGAAGAACTCAGTCAGTCACTCCTATTACTTTTCAGTTTCTTCCAACTATTTTTAGAGGAACTGCTTCTAAGTTTGGATAAGACACAATCCTCTATGCCTTAACTTACATGATTACATGGACTAATCATGAACAGCATCTAAAAGTCATTTATCTATTTACTTTACATATTTAATGTGTCCCAAAGTTACCTCTTATACTGATGAAAGTAGAGTTGATTATGTTGTTTTCAATTCACTGTATCTGTGCCATACATTATTAGTATTGATTTAAAAAAAGAGAAAAAAATATAGGTATGAAATAAGATGCTTGTTCATCTCTCTCTTGATTTATATTCTGAGAAGGCAAACCTGTACTAATTAAATTCTTCTAGGAGAAGCATCATTATTGCAACTGCAGTAGAAAAGGTCTAAGGACAGAATAAGTTGAAAGTCCATAGAAGAACAAAGATAGGCAGGAGTCCAGAAGTTTATCTTCAGTACAAAGGAGATCCAAAGCTGAAAAAGAGAGAAAGGACTTCTTCCATCCTCCACAAGCCACCTAAAGCTGGGATTTCACTGAAATTACTGTGGAATTTGAGATTCTCTCACTTTTACTATCATGTGATTTTTTTTTTTTTAAACAAATAAAAAATAATGTGTGTCTTTGCCCTTCATCACAAATCTAAACATTAGACTTTTGACAAAGATAATTTGAATGAAAACCCATATATTAATTATTTATTAGCCAAACAGGCCTAATACTTTGTTCACTTTAATTCACTGATCAACTAATACAGCAATAAGAATGCCAGTAAAGAAAATTCTATGCATCTGAAAAGAGAAAAATTGTAACCCATATTACCTAACTTTTAAAATTAAAACAGATTATGTAACATTAAGAACTGATTGTTTACTGGGGAAAAAAAATAGATTCTAATATGTGTACTTTACTGGTGCTGAGAGGAGATAATGGGCTGAGCTGGGTTGACCTTGGCTGGGATGCTGCGTGCCACCAGAAGCATCACTCCCCTCTGGAAATGGACAGGGAAGAGAAAATGTAACAAAAGACTCATAGGTTGAAACAATGACCAATTATTGTCATGGGCAAAACAGACTTGACTTCAAGAAATTACCTTACTGTATTATTAATAAAAACAGAATAGGGTAATGGGAAATAAAAAAAAAAAAGCTTAAAAACACCTTTTCTCCAACCCTCCCTTCTTCCTGTGCTCATTTTTACTCCAAATTTTCTCTACCTCCTCCCCCAAAGCAGTGACGCAGGTGAATGGAGGCTGTGATCAGTTCACCACGCATTGTCTCTGACACTCCTTCCTCTTCCAGGTAATGACTATTCACACTCTTCCCATGCTCCAGCATGGGATCCCTCTCACGCGAGACAGTCTTCCATGAACTTCTCCAATGTGATTCCTTTCAACAGGCTGCAGTTCTTCACAAATTTCTCCAGTGTGGATCTCTTCCACAGGGTGCAGTCCTCCAGGGACACACTGCTCCAGCGTGGGTTGCCCACAGGGTCAGACTTTCTACCAGGAGCCTGCTCCAGTGTGGGCTTCCCATGGGTCACAGTCTCCTTTGGGTACATTTGTCAGTGGCAGCATGGGATCTTTCATGGACTCTAGGTGGATATCTGCTCTACCATGTACCTCCATGGGCTGCAGGGGAATCTCTGCTCTGGCACCTGGAGCACTTCCTCCCCTGCCTTATTCACTAACCTTGCTGTATACTGTGTTTTTCTCACATATTCTCACATCTCTCCTATGACTGCTGACACACAGGTGGGTTTCTTTCCCCCATTTTCTCAAATATGTTATGCCTGAGGCACTACCAGCATCACTGATGGTCTCAGTCTTGGTCAGCAGCAGATCCACCTTGGAGCCACCTGGCATTGGTTCTGCCATATATGGGAGAAGCTCCTAGCAGCTTCTCACAAAAGCCAACTCTACAGCCTCTCTGCTACAAAAGCTTTGCCACATAAATGAAAGACAAATAATTATTTAAAAATATCAGAAGATCTTGAATAACCATAAAAGGACTAATTATATTTGCACAAAGCTACTTTAGGTGAATGGGACTGAAACAACTCAAATGAAAATTTTCATTGTCTATTATGTAATAAAATATATTAATGAACAAAATTAAAAAATTAACATTTCATTGCAAGATTCTGAAATGGAGTAGTTAAAAACAGGACTGAATAAATTACTGATGTTTGCAAGTAATTTGCTTGTTTACCTGTAATTTTAAAGTGGTGCTTTGCTTAAAGGCTGTGTAAGTAGTAAGGAGAAGGCTGCCTGTTTGCTTTGGCAACAATGCTCTAAATGAGTTCTATCTCGCTTGAGCAGGGAAGAGGACTGAGAGCAGAAACGAGTCCTTGATGGGGAAGAAACTTCTGAGGAAAAGATGAGGCTGGTAGTGATAAATATTGTCAGTGGAGAAACAGGGAACCAAGCACATAAAGAAAAAGGCATAAACTGAGATGCAGATGTAGGGGGAGAAAGAAAGAATATTTTCCAATGAATTAGAGGGAACGGTTTAGACCTTGCTGATAAACAGAAAGCTGCTTCAAACCACTGGATAGATAACAAGTAAAGAGGAATTCATCCGTCCTATGAGGGGACAATGAAAAAGTGAAAATAGTCTTTAAATAATTTCTTGTTAAAGTTTTATTTTTAAGTACATGCATTATTAAGCCGTCTACTTCTGGATTAGGTTTTATTGAAGACTAGTTTACAAAATTCGAAGAGGATTGGGTTTTGGTTTTTTTTTTACAACTGCTTACTTTAACAAAAAGCTACTGGTAAATCCGCTTCAAGGTCCCCCCTGGCTAGTCACTTATTGTGGTGATATACAGAAATAGGAAGCATTGTAATGCCAAGGGAAAAACTTTTTGGAGAATCCCTAGGCCAGGGCCCTATGAAAAACAAAATAGATTAGTACCTTCAGTCAGATGCCAAAGTAGTATGGTAATGTCATGGGCCTATTCTGTCAGCATCAAAATACTGAAAACCGAGGATTTGGTGGGTGCTGCTACCTAGAAAAAGGTGGCATATATGTGGGACAATAGCTCTAAGTTGTTGGGGCTATTTCCAACTGATATCTCCTGGTGGAGCTGGGGCAGAGCAAGGATCTTTTAAATTCTGCATGGTAGTTCCCATTACCTCAGTAACAGTGGTGATTCCCATCACCACCACACTTATATTGGTGGCCACCTTTGATCAGTATTAGTCCATCCCACACAGGGCACTAAAATTACTAGATGAGATCCCTTGAAAATGAGCATGGTTCCTCTTTGCTGAGCACCTCTGTGTATGGGAGTTTGTCTACTCTGTAAGTATCTATAAGTTAGAGATAACCAGTTCTTTTAAAGGTTAATTTTCTTAGACAAAAGTATACTTGAAAAAAAAATAGGTCTCTAAGGTTACCAAGAAACATAGGAAGAAGGACCTCTTTTTGATGAGCATGTATCTTCTGATATAGCTTAAACGAATGCATTCAAGGTTTCTGAACAAGAATGAATTTTGATGGATTTAGTCACAGAAGAAAGAGCCATTTATAGACCCTGTTTGATAGCATTACATGATTCTCTCACAGGATTCTACAAAATCCTCATCTAAGATCCCAGGAGGTTGCCAAGTCTCTCCCTTCAATTGTAACCCTGAGCTGAGAATCCACAGAAGTATGTTAATTATATACAGGTGACCTTGGATTTTCTTCAAAGTTACAGCCTTGGAAATGAAATCTAAATATTGATTAAAGGCTCTGATTTACCAAATAAATCAAACACTTGCTTAAATCCAATTAAATTATTTTTTTTCTGAATCAGAATGGTAAAAGATTAGGCATAATTTTAAAGGTTTTGTTGAATATTGACCTGAGAAAAACTCTTCCTTATAGCTTTGTGGTTTTGTTAGTTTGAAATTTTACAGATGTGTGGTCAGGGGGAAACTGAAAAAAATTAGAAAAAATTTGCTAACTTTTTTTTCCCCTAAATGAGAAACTAATCTAAAAATAGCATTTTTATGTTTTATTTTATGGTGCCAAAGTGTAATATGGAAAACTTCTTCATTTGGCCTGTTACATATTTTTTTTCCAAAAAAGCAGCCTTTTTAATACTCCAAAATATGAATGGGGGGTTCCTGATTTTGGGAACCCATGCAGCAACCCCAAGTCTCATCATGATCTGAAATTCTTCAGAAGTCAACCTGGCAAGGAGCTAGCAGGGCTTGTTGACAGAGCTTTAAACTATCTTGGAAGGGAAAAAGGGACAAAACAAGCTCTCCATTGATGAGCAATGGGGTGGTGTGACAAAATTTGAGGAAATGAGTATTAAAAAGACCCCTCAATCTTCATCACAAGGTGTTGGCTACAAAGTACCACACCTGAAATGTTTCTACACTAATGCACACAGCATAAGAAACAAACAAGAGCAACTCGAGGCTTTGGCTCAGTCCCAGAAATTTGACATCATTGGCATAAGTGAAACTTGGTGGGATGAGTCCTGTGACTGGAATGCCCTGGTGGATGGTTAAAGGCTCTTTGGGAAGGACAGGCAGGGCAGAAGAGGCAGAGGGGTGGCACTGTATGTCATAGAAGGGTTGGAATGTATAGAATTTACAGCTGGCAATGGCACAGTTGAGAGCCTCTGAGTAAGAATCAAGGGGGAAACAAATAATGCTGATGTCATCATGGGAGTCTACTACAGATCTTCTAGCCAGGGCGATGACTCCGATGAATTATTCTTTGAGGAACTAAGGGACACTTCCAAGGCAACTGCCCTTGTCCTTATGGAGGACTTCAACTTGCCAGAAATTGTGAGCATCAAACAGCTGGTATAAGCAAGACCAGAAGATTCCTAAAAAGCCTGAGTGACAATTTTATGGAACAGGTCCTAAGGGAGATGACTGGGAAAGATGCCCTTCTTGATCTACTACTTGTCAACAGAGAGAGTGTCATAAGCAAAGTGGAGATTGGCGGCCGTTTTGGCCGCAGCAACCATGAAGTGATCGAGTTTTAAATCTCTTTTGACAGGAGGAAAAGTGCCAGCAAAACCTCAGCTCTGGACATGAGAAGAGTAGACTTCAGTCTGCTCAGGGAATTAGTAAGTAAGGTCCCCTGGGAAAATTTTTTTGCAGGTGCTGGGGTCAATCAGTGCTGGTCACTTTTTAAACATCACTTCTGAAGGGCACAGGCAGCAGGCAATTCCCAAATGTCAGAAGTCAAGTAGATGAGGGAAAAGGCCAGCTTGGCTGAACAGGGAACTTCTCTCGGAAATAAGATGAAAAAGGAGGGTGTATGCCCAGTGGAAGCAAGGTCAGCTGACATAGAAAGAACACAGAGATGCTGCTTGCCACTGCAGGGAGAAAATTCATGTGGCCAAAGCTCAACTGGAGTAGAAGCTGGCCAGAATTGTGAGGGACAGTAAAAGGAGTTTTTTTCAAATCTATTAATGGCAAAAGAAAGTGTGAAAAGAACGTTGGCCCATTACAGGATGGTCACCTCATGGGGACAGAGATAAGGCAGAGGTGTTCGATGCATTCTTTGTCTTCAACATGGGTAATGGACCAAGGGAGTGTCAGTGCCCTGAGCTGGAGGACCATGACTGCAAGAATGATCAACTCCCAGCTGACCCTGAAATTGTACAGGATAGAGCTGGATCCCTACAAATCTATGGAGCCTGATGGGATTAGTTCAAGAATCCTCAAAGTGCCAGATGATGTCATAGAAAAAGCTCTCTTGATGTATTTTGGGCAGTCTTGGGATCTGGAGAAGTCCCAGATGACTGGAAGCTGGTGAATGTTGTCCTGAGTTTCAAGAAGGGCAGGAAGGACTACAGGCCTGGAACTACAGGCCTGTCAGTCTCACTTCAGTGCCTGATAAAGCTATGGCGAAGATTATTCTGGGAGATATTGAAAAACACCTGAAAGACAATGCAGTCACTGGTCATCATCAGCAAAGTTTCATGCAAGTAAAGTCCTGCTTATCCAACCTGATTTCCTTTTATGACAAGGTAACCCATCTAGCTGATCAGGGGAAACCAGTTGATGTAAGCTCTTGGGATTTCAGTAAAGCTCTTGATACTGTCTCTCACAGGATCCTTCTGTCCAAAATGTCTGGCATTCAGGTGGAATAAACACATCATGTGATGGGTGAGCAACTGGCTCACCGGTCAGGCAAAAAAGGTTACAGTGAATGGAGTGAAGTCAGACTGGTGACCTGTCACCGGTAGGGTTCCTCAGGGCACCATCCTCAGCCCTGTGGTCTTCAACATCTTCATAAATTACTTGAACACGGGACGGAAAGGAATCCAACAAAGTTCACAGATGATACAAAACTCGGAGGAGCTGTTGACTCCCTCAAAGGCAGGGAGGCCCTGCAGGGAGACCTCAACAAGTTAGAGGGCTGGGAAATCACCAGCCATATGAAGCTCAACAAGGGCAAGAGGATTCTGCACCTTGGACAGGGCAACCCTGGGTGTAAAGACTGGGGAAGGAGAGGCTGGAAAGCAGTGCCACAAAAAAGGACCTGGGGGTTGTGGTTGATGGCAAGTTGAATATATGTCAGCAGTGCCTTGGCGGCCAGGAGGGCCACCTGTGTCCTGGAGTGCATCAGGCACAGCATTTGCAGGTGGGAGGGGATTGTCCTGCTCTACTCTGCAATGGGGCAGCCTCACCTTGAATGTCGTGTGCAGTTTTGGGTGCCACAATATAAGTCTATATTAAACTATTACAGTGTGGCCAAAGGAGGGCAGCAAAGATGGTTAAAGGCCTTGAGGAGAAGCCACATGAGCAGCAGCTGAGATCATTGATCTGTTCAGTCTGTCTACAACTTTCTCGTGAGGGGAAGAGGAGAGGAAGACACTGGTCTCTCCTCTGTGGTGACCAGTGACAGGACCTGAGGGAATGGCCTGAAGCTGTGTCAGGGGAGGTTTAGGTTGGATATTAGAAAAGGGTTTTTCACTCAGAAGGTGGTTGAACACTGGAGCAGGCTCCCCAGAGAAGTCGTCACAGCACCAACATGGCAGAGTTCAAGAAGCATTTGAACAATACACTTGGGTCCATGGTGTGACTCTTGCAGACGGTCCTGTGCAGGGCCATGAGTTGGATTTCATGGTCCTAGTTGGTGCCTTCCAACCCATGCTATTATGTGATTCTGTGATATATTAATAAAATAGAGGGATACAGCTTTAAAATATGAAGACAATTCTTCACAGAAATGGTGATTAGATATTGGAATGGGCTATCCAGAGAAGTGAAGTCACCATCCCTGCAGGTTTGTAAAGAAAAACTGGATGTGGCCCTTAGTGCCCTGGTCTAGTTGACATGGTGCTGCTTGATCACAGGTTGGACATGATGATCTCAGTGGTCTTTTCCAATCTAATTGATTCTAAGATTCTTTTTTTTTTAAAAAAAAAAAACTTTTCCTTTTTATTCATTAGTATTTGTTCTAATTTTTCTGTTATTTTCATTGTTCTCTTTAATCAGATGTCTGGTGTGATTGATTTGCTGTATGGTGCTTAGTTGGCAGAGAGAAGCAATTACAAAGAAGAACAGTTATTTAGAAGTACATTTTGTATGAATGATGCTAGCTAATGTCATCTTTCTAGCTTTCCTATTACTCATTTGCTAGCTCATTATCCATATGTCATATTATTTTGAAAAACATGTTCAAAACTTTTTTGCTTCATTCTGTCTATTCTGGTTTTCCCTAGAAGATGTGGACATTTTAAGATGTGAAAATGAGAATGTTAAGAAAAAAAAAAATCTATTGAAAGGCCATGAAAAATAATTTGTATACTTATTTATTATCTGTGAGGAGACCTGACAATATAGGTTGTACTGTCTCACAGCTTTAGCATGTATGTGTCAACACACATTTGTTGGGGTCATAGAAATAATGGTGCCTTGAAAGCATATTTATGAAAGGGAAAAGGATCCACAAAGCAGTGAAAAATGGAGAAAAAATGTGAGAAGCCACAGTGTGAACACCACTGCAAGAGAAGAAAGAGGGAGGTACTCTGATACAGAAGCAGATACTCCCTTGCCACCCATGGAAGACACCACAGCAGAACAGGTGTTTTCCTTGAAGGAGATTGCACCGGAAACAGTTTTTCTCTCCTGACCACAGAGAGGCACATCCACTGTTTATTTAAGTTCTTCTTCCTGAGGAAGGGACTAATGGAGGCTGCGGAAGAAAAGAAGTCTCTTACAGGACAAGGGAGAAAAGAACTATCCTGTCTCTTTTACTGGGGGTAACAGTGATCAATACAAACAAGTTGGACCTTAAGGGAAATGTTATGGCAAAGATAATGGTGGAGTTCACAAAAATAATGAACCTAACATCAGTAAGAGTTTGTTTGCCCACCTCTAACTTGGCTGATAACGCCAATTTTTGTACACTGATGTCAGCATGACTCAAAAGTGTGTTACATAATTTTTTAGATAGTACTGAATTGGGAGGAGCTGTTGACTCGCTTGAAGGCAGAGAGGCCCTGCAAAGAGATTTCAACAAATGAGAGGGCTGGGCAATCACACATGATGTTCAACAAGGGAAAGTGCCAGATTCTGCACGTGGGACAAGGCAACACTAGATGTGTGTACAGACGGGGGAACAAGATGCTGAAGAGCAATGCTGTGCAAAGAGACCTGAGGTCAATGCTCTCAGGTACAAGATGTGGTTGGTTCTTGGGGCTGCCCTGTGGAGGGCCAGGAGTTGGACTTTGGTGATCCTAGTGGGTTCCTTCCAAGTCTGGATATTCTATGATGTTATGTAATTAACTCTTGGGTTAACATGGGCACAATATAATAATTAGAGCTGGAATTTTTTAAAAAGCCATGGAGGATGTAGACTACATACATTGCTTATAGTCGGCCACTGGGCAAAATAAATGCCAGCTCAGTATGGGATGCCAAGTCTAACTATATCAAGTTCACAAGGCCTTGGGGTGGAGCCCCAGTGACACTAAACCCTGCTCTGGAGTCCCGTGGGAAACCAGTGAGCACAAGCGCTCTGTGGAAGTGTGTATGTTTATACCCTAGTATACACCAAATGCCTCTGGTGTTTCAAACATTCTGACAAAGATACTAATGAGTGCCCCAATGCATGAAATAGCAACTCATTTAATTTTGCACTAAACTACACATCTAGTTGGCACAGGGGTAATGGTAAAGCATGCCCAATGGGGAAAACCCCACCCTGGAACTGCTAAAGACTGGATGAAAAGATGTAGCTAAGATGCCCCTGCTGGTGGCTATATCCACCAGCTCAAGAAGTGCTTTGTGCAAAGCCACTTATGTAAAAACACCAGTTATTCACAACACTCTGTCTTAAATTGCCATTAGGAAGTTCACTGTTGCCCTGTCACAACTACCCCAGGCTTGTGACAAACATTTTTTGAGTGACTATTTTTCTATTTGATTTCTTTGAGTTTGACAGTTTTGGGTGAAGTGAACCCACCTTCTGGGTACCCTTGAGGGAGAGGCCTCCCCTGAGTGTGTGAGTTTATGCATGCTTTAGATCATCATCCTTGTTCATGTAACAACATCCCTGACTGCTACACCAAACCTGTAACCTGTTAAATGTCAAAGGAGTGTCATCATGGTTACCCCCTTTGTTTATTAGTTTTTCTCCTGGGTTTTGGTTGCTAACTACATTTTGTCTGAGTTCATTATCTATGTGAAGCTGGTTTTGTGCACTTCTGTGACATCATTTTTACACTAAGATAAAAAAAAAAAAAGAATATTTGTTACAAGAGAGTTTTTGCCCCAAATTTTATTTGTGTTTTTTCAAACACAAAAGTTATATTCAAACATATTCAAGATTTTGAAATTCTACAAAACTCTTTTGTTTCCCTTTTCATTATAATTTAGTCTCCATCTGAACACTTTGCTTGTTTCTATTTTATTAAATAAGACAAAGAGACTATAAAGATCTGCTGTCAGTAACCAGTCCTGTTTAAAAGTATCTGCAACCTTCAAAGGCTAAGAAGGTTGTGGAACCTGGCTCATGGGAGAGCAAGTTAATAAGCATAAATGCAAGCTTGCCAGGCTGTCGTAACCAAAACCCTTAATACTTTTTGTATGCTTTGTTTCTTCTACCCTCCTTTTTACCCAAATAAAAAAACCAGCTGTTCAATTAGATTAGTCTGGCTTTCTTTTTCTCTTCATCTGTCCTCATGCAGAACTTCTAGAATACAATAAAGATAGAAGATTATCATATTCTACATAGGACACTTAAAATATGTTTATTTTTTTTAATCAATGTAGAGATTTTCCCTAGAAGAATACTGTCACATTTTAGATACTATGTTCTGTTACATACAAAAACCTCCACAACCCTTTTATACGCAGACAATTATTTAACTCCAAAGTCAAAACATAGCAGTTATCATTACTTAGCTACGGAAGACATTAATGAATATTTTATAAACTATTACAGAAAACCTTCATTAATGATACCTTTGTGAGTGTTAAACAAAAGATGTGACAAAGACTAATTGCTCATCTCTGGTGTTATGTGTTCCTGCCCATGTCTCTGGGGCTCCATAGCTGACTGCAATAGCCTTCCTCTAAATGGGGTTGTGGGTGTTGTACTGGAGGTCAGAGCCTTGCATCCCCTTTGGCCCATGGCTCCTCTCAGTATATGTTTCTTTACACATATTTTCCACCCACCAACAACCTTTCTTTTCCTTTTCTCCAGGCAACAGCAGCCCAATCATTGCAAAAATGTCTTACCACAATTTTAGAAACTGGGAATAGTTTGGGGTGTGAAACTTAGTGTTTTGTTCATGTTTTCTGTAATTTTTAATTTAAATCCATTTGTAGGTCCTACTAGTCAAGACTTAATCTGCTAGTTACTCCAAAGGGAGTGTATTTCCACATATCTTGTGATACTTCCACTATGATCACTGAAGCTGCTGTTAGACTACCCATATAGTTCCTTGTTTTTGTGCATTTTCACCACTTTCTTTCTGTCACACTTCTGAGCTGAGAGGCTGATAGGTATGATCCTAAGTGGAATGCAATTTAAGCTATCCAAGAAAAAATAATTTTTTTATGACATTAAATCTCAGGAAGAAGACTTTGCTATTACATATCTTTTCATTCTTCCATTTCCTTTCCACAATTTTTGTGACTCCTTCTTCCCATTAGGGAGTTAAACAAGATGGCAAGTAATTTTCATTTTAGACGCTTGAAGGAGAAAACTAGTGCAAACTGCCAATTTTTCACCCTTGAAGACTTCAGATGCTAATTATGCAGCTTTGAGTTAAACAATGGTTAAAAAGGACAAGAGCATGCTGTTGTTTCTATGTCACACCAGTGGATTACTAAGCAGGATTTTGGGGATAAGTATGTCTCTGCTGGGAAAGCCAAGGGAATTGATAGGTCCAAGCTAATAATTGCATGCCCTGGTACTAAATAATCTGTTGCTTAGCTATGTGAAAAAGAAGCAGAGAAGATAATTATTTAGGAAGGCTAAGAAAAAAGAAGGAATCTTTTTCAAATGTGTTAGAACTGAAATAGAAAGATTAATCTGCAAGTATATATTTGTCATGTAGTTTCTCATGATACCAAAGATACACCTGGTGAATTTCAGAATTCTAAATTCTACCTTAAATTCCCTTAGAAACATTTGGGATTACCATTTGTAACAAGAAAAAAAACCACAAACCAGGGCATAATATCTTCAATCTCTCAATTTTCTAAGGTTTTTTTCATTACAAATTTCCGTATGAATATTTTCAATTGTGTTTGTTCCAATTATTTATTTAGTGAAATTTTCTAATAAAAAATAGGTAAATTTTCATAATATATATATTTCAAAAGTACATTGCAATACATACCATACAGCTTTATGCTACAGTGCCACAAATATCCCTAATAAAATGCTTTAAAAATTTTAATTTCTAGTTGTGTATTAATCACACTGTGAGGGAAAATCACTCAGTTTGTGCCTAGATTTGCTAGTGCTCTACTTACTAAATATAATAGGCTAGAAGTCTTTGTGATTTTATTGTGTTGGAACAGAAGGGTTAAGGAAAATTTACTGCCTTCTGTACACTGAGAAAGGAAGCAATTTTGTGCCGTGATTACCCCGGCAGGAGACAAATAAGAAAAAAGAAAAGCATAAACTGGATACTTTCCAGTTTCACTGTTCTCAAAATCTGGCTAGGTGGTTTAAACATGGTGGGATTTCAGATTTTTGCTCTTCAGGTTTTCCAACCTTTTCCTCATTCGACCTTGCTAAATATAGGGATGTAATCTCTTTGTTCCTTTGCAGCAGTTTTCTGTATATACCAATTCTAGTGTCAAAATGTTTTTCATTTTACAAACATACAATGACAAATGGCTTAGTTTATGCTCCCTGCCAGTATTTAAGCAGGTAACTTGCAAACAGTCAGCTTAGCAGATGGTAAGGCAGGTAAACATATCTGTTAATCTATGGAAAATGCAATCAGAAGAGATGGTAACAGGATGACTGCTAAGACAAATGTGAAGTACTGATTTCTCCATACAAGTATTAGTCTGCTCTAAATTCACTTTCTTTTAACTTCATTGTCTGTAAAGTAGACTTAAAAATCTACATTACTCAAGAGTTAATTCATGCTAAGAAAGAACATGTTTAAACATTGGTCATTTCAGTCAAAATTAAGTAAAGCTTTGTAAAAGGGAAACCCTTTTGTATAGAGAAAATTTAAGGTTTAGGTGAATATTTTTTGGGAAAGCCATAACATCCCGTTTGCAAATAAAAACGGTCAATATTTGCTTGCCTTTGGTCCTTTTTTTCTCTACTTGCAGTTTAGAAAATAAAAATAATAATTCTCCTCCTCCTTCTCCTCCTCTTCCTTCTCCTTTTCCTCATCATCATCCTCCATTTTGACTCATGGAAAAGAGTGCTGCATTTTTGTTGAGTATAATGTACCTTACACCTGCTCTCTTCTTAAGTAACAGAGGTGGAAAACATTTTGATTTTCCACTGAGAAAAGAACCAAACACCTCATTCTTTAAATTTCTCTAAAGAGCTTGTACTGAATAACTAAGGTCTGAAATGGATCACCTGTTTAATGATAAAAAACAATGATTATATACTTCTGGTTGACATTTTCATACAAATTCCTTTTGAACTGTGCCTGCCATCATCATCCATTCAAACCTATAAAATACTACAGATGTAAAATTCAGGTGTATCTGAGAAGCAAATGGAGGGGATATATGATTCTCTTTTCCTTTGCAAATGCCTATCAGTAGCAATTGTAGTAAAATGAGTGCATATACAATTATATAAAAGTTATGTGGCTTCATGTGGTCTTTTGTATATTATTCCATCTAAATAACCCCGTTTTAAAGCAATAGCTGATATTTCTCATGAACATTATCAATAGTCTGCACACTGCTTCATTTCCCTTTTTACAAGACTTAAAGCATTTCTAAATGCCTCATTATGAATCAGCAAAAGGTCAATTGCAAATGAAACTCTTTGAAAATAATGAGAAAGACATGACTGAGCTGTGTTTTATCTACACTCCTTCAAGACAGGTAAGCATAGTGAAAAACATGGGAACATTTTTGTAACACTCAGTTTCTTGCAAATATGACATTTTAGGTGAATAAAGAAAATCTCATTGTAGAATAGCTACACTTTCTCTTGGGCATTTGTTAACAATAGAGTTTCTGTTTTAGTTAGTTTGTATAAAGGATTATACAGTTTACTTCATGGTAATACACTGCGCAATATGATAATGCGAGATTCAGCTTCAAAACTACCAAAATAAGCCAATATTAATAATAAATTGAAGTAGCTATATAACAAATATTTTATGCTTGAATTCTACAGAGTTTGGTTGTCCAAACTTAAGATTTTAAAATAGTTTATATTCCTCACAAATTTCTGAAAGTCAGGGCTGATATGGTTTGGGGGTTTCTTTGTTTGTTTTATGCTTCTTCCAGTCAGGTAAGGAAAGGCAATGAAAATCTTAATTTTAGACAAATTTACCCTAATATATGTACAACAGGAAAAAAAAATAGGAATATGGAAACTAAAGTGCATAAAAATATTGTTTTGATTTACTATATTGCTAGGGATTTTAATTTTAACAAGGAAAGTAGTACTACTGAAATTAATATCTTAGGATATGCATTTCTCAAGTGAGTAAGGAAGACTTGCATGTCTGAAGCTTGTATTAATGGAGAAAAAATATTTGAGCAATATGACATGGGAAAAACACTGGACTCATGATACTAAATTATTTGATTTCCAGTGAAATTTTCCCACAGTATTTAATTTATTTTATTTATTTATTTATTACAAGTAAAAAGAGTGCTTCCCATCTATATTCCCTCTGGCCACCTGACCCTCCCTGCACCCCCATCTCCACAAAGAAAGGGAAAATTATGATTTTATTTTTTGAGAAAAAGAATAAGGATTAAGCTTTCTGCTTTCAGGGATAATATTTTCACTGCTGATTCAACTTTAAGGTCTTTCTGTGTTAGAAGAGTCAGGTACATTTTAAGTTGTATTAAAATTGCAGAGATTATTTTGCTTTCCTGTATTTCTTTGCTTTAACCTGAATTGTTAGACTGTGGGGTTTTTAAAATTAATTGGAGGTCACTAGTGACTGAAATTTATTGCTAATTGAGGGCCTGCAAGAATGAATTTAATTGCCACAGGACACTTCCCAAAGGGTAATTATGCTCTCCCCTAAGCAGTCATTATATTTTGTGCTAGTTACCACTCTCACTGGCAGTACCATCAGAGGTCATGAATTGAAATGGTGTGAATAGAATCTAAGTTACACTTGCGGTTATTTATGCATAAAAACTGTTTGTCAGATTTTTTTTTTTACTATAGATTCATTCTTAGGTCTGCATTTGGTGCTCCATTTATATTCTGTGTGGTCCACATGACCTCCCCTTGTAGTTCCTGCCAGATAGAAAGTCCCATATTTTAGAATTGTTATAAGATAAAGAGATAAGAAGGAATGTTAAGAGTGTATATAAATATTTTGAAGAAGAACAGCTGTTGTTAAATGACATCTTTCCCTCTTTAAAATGCTTGTTTAGTAGAGACACGGATACTTTCAAATTCTTTGGAGCCTCTAAAAAGAGTTTGTGCGTAGTTCATGTGCCAGACCCATTGTTCATGTTTCACACCAAAACACGATCACAAGAAACCACATCCTGTACATGGTTAATCTGTAAAAAATATCATGCTGAACCTCTGTGCCAGAACATTACCTGGTGCTTCCCACTATAGAGCGGCTTTCACATTCTGACATCCTTCTCTGTATTTGAGCAGGCACCAGAAGTTCTTGAACTAAAGGGTGGTAGAGATGGAAAGGCAAGGCTTGCAGTTTAGATGGAGAATGGTCCCAGGAACAGTATGTCTGTCAGATCCTAATTATGCACAAGCAAATATCTCCAGGTATCTG
This sequence comes from Corvus kubaryi, assembly GCF_017639235.1. NCBI lineage: Eukaryota > Metazoa > Chordata > Aves > Passeriformes > Corvidae > Corvus > Corvus kubaryi. The sequence continues at coordinate 41,101,150 of NW_024580667.1, read as the reverse complement.
GAAATGGAAGTCAGTCTTTACTCCTCATTTCCATATTGAGAAGTTCAACCAGAAGTTCACTCATTTTGTAGAAAGGTGGCACTGGAAATGCCCTTTTTTTATTGCTTTTTACTCAAGTAAGGTAAAAGGAACATCTGCTTGTAATACCTTTGTCCCTGAGACTATAGTGACAAAGCATGTTATAATCACAAGAATAAACGTCCACGCCACACTAAAAAAGGTATCTTAGAAAGGGAATTACAACATCTTAAATGTTGCGCATGTCCATGTACGCCCCCAGTGTGATTGATGAAGGAACAGGTACAAAAGCTTTATGGTAGAGTAGTAGTCCATGGAATATTTTGTTAGATTTTTTTGAGCTCAATCCACCACTGGGTGCAGAGAAGTACTTCAAAAGAGGAGTGAAGTCAGGGGAACAGTTTGTCCTTCAGTTGCCTCAATTTCTTCATCTGTACATTTGTGAAATGACAAATGCTTTAAAGGCTTTGAGGTATACTTTCAACATGCAGGACAAAAAAGCATGATTCTTACTGTTTTTTGCAGCACATTAACATTACTAAAGAGGCTGTGCCCTTTTTTGAAGACATCAATATGGAAGAGTAAAATATTTTTTAAAAAAGTATGCTTAAAAGTAAAGCCTCCTTTGCTAAGTTGGAAGAAACAGTATGACATTTTAAAGTAGCAATAGTACATCATGCCACTTCAAGTTGTATTACTAAACTTTGAAACACTTGAATACTTAAAGACATCATCTGGATGTAGCAGCACAAAAAGTCCTGATTCCACAAAGAGTTAGACTGGGAACACAGGAGTTCTGTGTCCTCTTGGCTCAGCAGTTTTGCTATTGCAGGTATAAGATGAGAGAGAGGCAAACTGCAAATTATGTAAATAGAAAATATGTGAATGTTATCTGCATTTATTCATGAATACTTGCTGTGACTGCTTCATCTTTGTAGAAGTCCTTTGAATCTCTAAGTAAAGTATCAACTTTATTTTGAATAAAATTTCCCATAGTTCCCAATGCCACTGTCTACAATATTGAACTTGCAGCTTGAGTTTAATACTGACCAGTTTATGACCATCTGTTCAAGTAAGTTTATCTCTGTTTATGCCTTCATTATCTAAACCACAAGCCTAGTTTTTTCTTCACATTCTTTCTTTCTTACATGAAATTAACTCTACCAGAGTGTTGGTCTTAATCATTTTGCAGATATTACTGTCTAGATTTAAGTGTCTTTAATCTTGACTGATGAAAATTCAGTGGATAATTTCAGAACATGTTTACAGAATAGATGACTGTGCTGTTGCAGCAGCCAAAGTCTGGCTTTGTGCTAAAGTTCAGAGGAAACACCTAATATATACTTTTCTCTCTTTGGGCTCATCAATGAAAATATATATCCCATTATATTGCCTTTTGACATTGATTTCTATATATTTTCGTAAAATTCTCTATTAATTTTATGAGCATGATAATTATTATCAAAGACTGAAACAAACTGCAGCCAAATATAAAATGCTAAATGGTAAGTTGTCTGTATGGTAAATAACAGATAATTTCTCAGGTGTGGCTGTTTGGTAACTTTGGATAGACATCTGTATTTTACTTGCAGCTATATCAAGTAAGGTGATCAAATTGTGGATTTTATTTGGTGGAAGAAAAAGAATAAGCTACCTATTCTGTTGTTAATTTGTTACTGATGAGAATCTTATCTATTCTCAAGTCATCATTGCCAGAAACAGTAGAACTTTTTTTTTTTTCCCCCACAAGCAGATACTGCACAGCTTATATGGATGAAAGAGTAAAAAAAAGATCTCATTGGAAAGTAGTTGATTAGAAGAATTCTCTGAACATATAACAATATCTTTTCAATTGCAAATGCTTGAGGCAAATACAACTCTAAACAATATTGTTTCATATCCTTTGATCTGAAAGAAAAATATGAGCTGATGGCTATAGAATCATTTCTGAGAAGTCATCAGCCTTAAGGAAACAGTTAGCTTGTTAGTGTTTATTTTTACAGTAAAGAGCTCCATGTCCTTCAGGAACTGCTGTTAGTGCTTTTTATTTTCATAACCACCATAACATTTCTCCAACCATTATTACAAATTGTCATTATCATCAAAATGATACAACTCTTCCCAAATGGAGGAAATGTACAGCTCTTGTATCAGTAGCATGTCAATTCTTTCACTTAATGAGTTAGAAATAAAGGAAAGAAACTGACTTGTTCTGCTCCAAGATCCTTGGTGGAGTTTTGTGTAAGATGAAAAGCCCATGCTGAAACTAGGACTGCTTCTAGTCTTAAAATTTAAAAAAAAGATAAATCAGCTTTTCATATTGAAATCACTTTATATGCAGAACAGTTTTGGCTTCAGTCTCATCCCCAGTATAACATGAACAAATAGGGAAAAAGCAGACTTTTTTGAGATCTTAGATCTATGTTATTTCTCTTATGTTGTAAGTTCATCAGCATCATTGTCCATCTGTTACCCTGAAAGTAGATAAATACCATCATAAATATATTGATAACAATGAATTGTTTGAAATACAAAAATTCTTCATAAGTACACACAAATCTTGTTCTAGCAATATTTGCCTGTTTATTCACAAATTAATTCTAGAGTATTCCACATTTTTGGTATAGACAAAAAGCAGCAAGTGAAATCTATTCCTTGGTGGAATAATTCTCTCTCCACTAACTATTGAGGAAGTCTCTGCAGCTAACTTAGTTCCTAAGTTCTAAATATCTGAAATAGACATAATTTTCCCTTACATTTAAATCTCTTTAAGACTATAATATGAGAGACTATAATATTGCTAATTTTTTTTAACTCATCAAGCTCTTAACTACTGGTAGATAAAGACATTGGTGGATCCAGTCCTAGAATTTCCTTCACAATCTATTTGTCTCAGTGTTTCTAGAAACACCTTTTTCACCCTCCGTTTTTATTACATTCTATCAGTTCTTCAGTTATTCAGAAACCATGCCCTTTTTTTTCCTACATGAGTTTTACTTTAAAACATGACATTTTGCAAAGAAATTCACATTTTTCATGTTAGATGAAGGACATGACTGACTGGCCTTCAAAGGTTTTGCTATTATTACACCAGACTAAATGTCAGCTCTCTCCTTGCAAGTATATATATTGCATTAGACATGTTAAAAGAACTTAAAAGGAAAATTGTTTATCTGCCACCTAACAACTCCAAAACTTTTCCCTTTGGAAGCTACAGACTCCCATGGATATGAAACAGAATATGAATGATTCAAAAACTTCAAAATGGTCTGGGGATAGATATTCTGCTAATGTTTAAATTAAGATAGTGCTGAAGTATTTTTTTGTAAGGTCTCCAGTGACAGAACAAAAGGAGCATTACCCAAGACTGAGACAAGATTAGAAGGGGAGATACATGTGTAGAAATATTGCACAGATATTATTTAGTGGATATGATATTTGGGGGAGGAATAAAAATTCCCTCCTCAAAAGCAAATGCAGAGAAAAGCTGAAAACCAAAAGCTAACCCAGCAAATCCAAGGATATGACTGTTTCTAGCAGTTTTGGATTAGGCTTTCTGTGGTCATAGTTCTAAAACAATTTTTATCTGATTTGTGCAATGATCAGGATTAAAAAAGAAATTTGTTTATAAACAAACAGGACCGCATAAGATTAAAGTTTCTTAGAGGAAGTTTCTTCTTATAATTGATACAATCTGCTGGACTCCAAATGTTAGCTAATAACATACATCCAAAAAAGCAGTATTCTCATGCTTATAACAAATCACCTGGCAGACCACCTTGGATTTCCAGTCTAGCTTATTTTATAGACATGAAGTGTGCAATATTATATTCCATGTCAAGTGAAGTGATATGTTACTGATGTTACTGACTTCAGATGGATAGTTAAGCTCCCTATGGCAGCTTTAATTTAGCACAGCAGAAAAAATAATAAAAGAAAAGAAAGTTAAGAAAGAAAATAAATTGATTAATACAAGGTTACCAACTCACATCATCTAAATAATAGATAAGATTAGTGCTGGAAAAAAAGGGCATGAGCCAAAACTTTGCATTACTTGAATTTTTTTTTGAAAATTGGAAGTTGTGTTTCTTTAGCAAAAACTGACTGTTTTCCTCAGGCTTTTTTCTTTTCCTAAGACAGCAACCTTTATAATAGCATCAGTTTTACAAATCATGGAGAATTTACAGCCTGACTATAAATATCCTTGAGTCAAATATCTTGTTCATTTTAAACACAGGAATATCACAGACTTTAAAATAAATGGCCGCTTGATTTCCCGACGTTCTTCATTTCACCAGGATTAAGATTTTTGAAGATAGATTGCTTCCCCCTTTCCATACCTGTTCTTCAGAACTTATTTAAGTATTGGTCTGGAAAGAAGGGAACAGGAAGCTGCAGAAGAAGTAGCTACTGTCCTTACAGCTTTTTTTATACATTTGTATACATTTTTGTCTAAACTATCATACAAATTAGAAACTAAGTGTTGACTAGTAAAAAAAAAAATCTTGAGAAAGAATAGTTTATATTACCTGCAAAGTGTTATTGAAGAATATTTATTTTGCTCCAGAAGAGGAACAGAACTCAAATGACACACTGCTTGAGTAATTATGATGGAAAGTTGTTCTCAGGAACTTACTTTCTGGAAGAGGAGCAGTGAGGAGGAGAGGGACTGTAAGCAAACACGCAACTTGTGTCTGTTCTGTAACAGAATGCTTCTACTAAAAGATCAGAGAATATAGTGTATACTTGCTCCAGATGTGTACCATATTAATTAGAAGTGCTGGAAAACCTAAATAAATTATTCAAAACTGGAAAGTCTAGCAGCTTCTAATGCAGCTAGGAATGGATGAAGACACACAAGAGTATTCTGTTTAATGTTCAAGAAGATGTGTAGTCAAACATGAAGAAATAGAACATAAAATATGAGTTAAATTTCAGCAAAATTCAAGAATTTTCTTTGGAAGTTTTGGTTCAAGATGTTTGCTTCAAGTTTTCACTTAAAGTGAAATGGTACAAGTCAATCCAAAAGCCCAGTCAGAAATGTTCCATAGAATACCACCCATCCCTCTAGGAAGATAGAGGAAACATTCTCATTATGGCCTTAATTTATCTTAGTATCTTAATTTTTCCTCTTTCTTCTGTCTAAAGCCTTCTGTAAGAAAGTATTTTTATCAAGTAATTATTTTTAACTTAAAACGCCTACCAAATATCTTTCTCCTCTTTCTCATCATGATGTGCTTATGCCTCAAAAATTAAGAATTTGGGAAGAAAAAATAGTTAAGAAATTTATTGAAAACTTGTAGCCAAGCTGCAAAGAAATTTTGCTCTGTAGCTTTAGGGTGTTTCATAATTCTTTTAACAATTCATAATATAGATGAAAATGAAAGAGAACACAACTGGGACAGGAGTTTTACTGAGAGAAAAATAAAACAATATGTTAGTTTTATAATAACTAATTTGTGTAGTTGGATATCAGCATGGCAATCCCAAACTCTTATCAATGCAACAATCAATTTGCATTTCTATATGGAAAACCATACAACATATTCGTAGTCCTGTATTTGTCAGATTCTTATCTCCTACCTCATTCACAAGACAATGAAGGAAAAAGTTTTAAAAACAAGAAAGTTTTCAAGCTGTTTTTGAAGGAAATGTGAGGTACTCAACACTTACCACACAGGGTTCTTCACTCAGGAAAAAATGTTGCCTGCAGCGCTACAGATGCTTTTAGAATAAACACTCAATGACAAGCAAGAATAGAAACATTTGCCAAAGGTCCCAGCTGTTTTCTCAATTCCAGTAAACTGTACGATTTTCTTCTGAATCTACACATTTGTTATTACAAAAGCATTATTCTGCTATTAAGAAATGCAAAGCAATCCTGATGGTGCCATCCCCTTCCCAGCCGGTGAGGCCTATACCATCCATCTGTTAAGCTATATGGGCAGAAATCCATCCATTATGCAACTGCATATAACTATGACAGAAATTAATGTGGTTTCAGACTGGGTTTAAGAATTTTTTAATAATAGGAGGAGAAACTAAGAAATGGAAAAAGTCTTGCTGGTTTTCAAAGCTGAATGTTAAATCTTGCTTGAGTTGGCAATTTAGCGTCGTCTTATAAAAGGACAGTACCACTTAGCTTGCTGCTGAGGGCATAATAGTTAAGGTCTTATTGTAAACTCTTTTTCAAGTTCATTTTAAGTGATTGGCTACACTGGGAGAATAGCTTGTGATTGTAAATTCTGTTTTATTGTAAATAAGGTATATTATAGGTAAATATAGGTATATTATAGGTGCATATATAATGTATATATATGTGTAAAATATATTTATATAACTGTAAGCAACATTAAATAAAATATAGTTCTAATGAATTATAATGGTATTGGATCTAAAAATTAGAATAAAAGTCTGTGGCCGTTTTTCCTTCAGTAGACAAATGAATTGGAATTTAATTTCTTTATTTTATAGCATATACTGTTAGTAAATAACTTTGTCTTAAAATAGTTTTCTGTTAAATAAACTCAATAATACAGTGGATGACTGGAAATAAATTAGACAGCTATAAACCAGATTTTTTTAATATAAATTTCTTAGTATTAGCAGTAGAAATATATTTTACCTTATACTCCCAAAATATTTCATACAGTGTGGTTATAAACAGTGTATCAGGATAACTGCAAATAAGGCAAGGGTGAATGTAAGACTGTATTGAAATTCTGAAGGAAATTGTAGTTGTTTTGAAATCCACAGTAAAAAGATTGTTATCACTAAATAGTCATATTATGCATTTCTTCTTTGTTAGGCAGAACAGTGAATATGTATCAGCAAAACATCTTCTTTACTTGGTTTCCATTTGTCATGAAATTCATGTGTGTGGTATACACATGGGAACTTGGACTGTCCAGAATAAATACAAAATTACCCAGTATTTTTGATGGAGTGCAGAAATGACTAATTTGAGAAAACATGTAGAAACATAAAGGAAACATTTTATAGCATTTCTTTAAGACTGTTTCAGAAGAATTTCATGTATCATTGTATTTAGCCCTATTATAAAATAGTAATTGGAATGTGGAAACTGATGGATATTATTCAAGACCTTGGTAGTTTCAGAAATGCTCTAAAAATTAATTTGTGTAAGGTGTAAAAGCCAGACAAGAAAACACAGTTTTGAAATTATTGCCTATGATTTCAGCTTTTACATTCCTATCAAAGTGGTGCAATCTTTTTACAGAGTTCTTTTAATATATAAAAACCCTAGTGTTTTCTTTCCTTGGGGTTTTGATCTTTTTTTATTCAGAACTGTTGAGAGATTGCAATTGAGTTTGAAAATTCTGCCACGGAATTTTCTGCATCTGACTTTCTGAGTTAACTACCACAATAACTACCAACATTTATGAAAAAGTGGATCTGTTTGCTTTTTTTTCCGTACTATAAACCAAACCTGATACTACTTGAGTGATTTGGGCACTCATAGTTGACTGGATTCTTCTGAAAGCTCCCAACAATGATGGATGCCTCTGCACAGATTCTTGCCATTTTTCCAAATAAGACCGTCTATATAGGTGGCATACAGGGAACCCAAAGAGAGAAGCCAACAGATTTTTAGATATCGTGGGAATTTAATGGAAATTAATATGGGGGTCACAGTCACTGTCCAGAAAATGACAATTAGAGTATGAATAACTTTTGTTTTCATGGAATTTTTGAAGTCATAATACAGTCTTCTTTGACTATTTTCCATTTATGAAATAATATTTTTTTTAAAGTTATTTTTTGGTGTTTTGTTGGGTTTTTTGTTCATTTGGTTTTGGTTTTTTTGTGGAATAATGGCATCAGTAAAAGCAAAAAACAAAAAGTTGAGATGTAATGAAAACTAGGCTGCTCTTGCAATTGAAGAGTAATAGTAGTAGATAAGACCTGCTTAAAAGTATTAAAATGTCTTTTGGAATCTTAACAGTAATAGAAGCATAAATTATTTACAAAGGATACATTATTTAAAATATAAAATATTTGAATATTAGTGCCTGAATTTTTCATATGATTGCAGTTTTTTAGTACCTGGATTGCTGGATTGAAGGGTGCTGAAAACTGCTGAAATAATATACCCATTCATAAATGAATTCCATTATGAACTCAGCACATAGGCAAGTTGAAGTTTTGGTAAAGAAGTTTCTAATAGTCAATAAAAATGAAACCAATGAAATGGTTTTGAAATGAAACCAATTTAATATTATGACATTATGTGAGAGGAAACAAATGCAATTATAGATACAATCCCCATTAACTGTTGATGATGCTGTTAAACTATACGTGTTTAGCTGGTTTACACAGGAGTAGTTTTTGCATTCTTTGCTTTCACAGACCTGTTTTCAGTAGCTACAAATATGTGGTTCTCCAAAATAAAAAATGAATTTACTCATTTATCAGTTGTTTTTTAATACAACTGTTGAATCATCATACTCCAAAACACATTGGCCAAAATATGGGAAAATAAATGAAGTGTAAGATAATCCTTAATCATCAACAATCAGGTTCATGAATGTGACTGCGACTCAGTGACTGCATTTCTAAACATATTTAGCTTAATAAAGGGCTATAGAGGACAGAAGAAAGCAAAAAAAAAAAAAAAAAATCAGTGGAAAAGGAATGCATTAAACACTGGCAGAAAAAGATGAAAGAAAACCTCAAAGAAAAAAAAAAAATGTTGGTGGACTGGGTGACAATAGGAATGCAAACAAACGCTGCTGCTAATATGTTTAATCAGAGATCGCAATCATTAAGAAAATTCCAGTTTCTAGAAAAGAATTAGATTGTTTCTTTGACCTAAATGTGTTTCTCGCTTTTCCTTTCCATTGTCTGCACAGAAGTGTGAACATGAACTTGGATGTGACTACCACATCACCTGTATGCTTTGATCATGGAAAAGGTATTGTCTGACAAAAAGACTTGATGTTGAATGTCTGCTCCCAGGCTTTCTACAGTAAGATGAGCTGTATTCTCCTCTGTCAAGCAAACAACAGAGGGAGTTTTGTCTAAGACCACATAAGCATAAAAATGGCAGACGTCTTTACTTTCAGCAGCTTCAAATGATCAGCCTGAAAAAGCATTCATCAGTTAACACACAATAGCAACTGCTAGATATCAAAATAAGATGGTCAGAATGATCAGTGTTCCCTGTGTTTCATCAAGCAGTGGCACTATCTCCTCCTCTGGCTGTGTAGTCTGGCCTTTCTCATTGCAGTGATACTTATCTCACTTCTTTCAACAACGAAGAAAAACAAAGCTTTTGATTACAAAAAAATATTTTAGAACCATTGACCAAGAGATATTAAATAAATAAAATATTAAAAGTAATAAATAGGGAGGAAATATGCTGAAATTATTAACACCCTGACCTGAAGTTTAGGCCCTACAATTTCTGTTTGGTTTTGTTTTGTTTTTTTTTTTCAGGTATGAGTTTTAAATACAGCAGCATCTATACTTCACAGGCTTACACTTTAATTTTTTCAAACTGATGTAAGACATCCCAGAGTAAATTTGAAGACATTAGCTAATGAAAAATAAAGTGTTTTAAACAAGTTGTTTAGTGAGAATCCATATTCTGAGTACTGAAAAGAAAAGATTGTATGGGGCAGAGACAGTTTTGTCTCTACAACACAGCAGTGATAATTAAGGAACATTTTTTGTGGTACTTTGCAGACCTGGTATGATCCTTACAGTAAAAAAGTATGAATTTTGAATGGATTGGACAAGGAATGTAAGTGAACAAAATCCCAATAACACAACAAAGACCTTGGCTAAAACAAGAAGTGCCACGTAAAACAGAAATATTTCTTTCAGATAGTTTATTTGTCTTTAAGTTACAAGACGGTTTGCCTTAGTTTATTTTTACATTATACTTATGTCACTGTGGTGAGGCACTGAAACAGGTTGCCCAGAGATCCTGTGAATGCCCCATCCCTAAAAGTGTTCAAGGCCAGGTTGGATGGGGTTTTAAACAAGCTGTCTAGTGAAACATGTCCCTGCCCATGGCATGGGGATTGGAATCTTTAAGGTTTCTTCCAACTCAAACCATTACATGATTCTATGGTTCTGTGCACCAGCTTTTTCTTAGTGCTTGAATCAGATTCCTAAAGCTAGAGGTATAAGCAGGGTACAGTATCGAGCTCTGCCACTGTTTCTGTTTCAGGCTGTTCCAACTGTAGAGTTGCTTTTGGTGTGTTGTTTTGTTTTGTTTTGTTTTGTTTTTTTTAATTGACTACAGTGGAATTCCTTAACTTCCTACTTGAGAATTGAGGCCATACCTCCAGAATGTCCTTTTCCAATTCTTTAGTACATTGTATACCTACCTTCCTCAGCTGCTCACAATATTAACCAATGTTTTCTTCCATACATACCACTTTAGCTTCAGATGGAGCCTTTTTTCTGCTCATCTTCAGGATTATTATGTTTTACTGGATTTTTGCTGAGTGGCCTGCTCCTGGCTCATGACATTTCCTTTCTTAATCATAATCTCATTCAGCTTACTTAATAGAATCCATTTTTATCCTTGCCACCTACAGAAAGTGAATGCAACAAATCAGGTGTTTCATATCTCAGTAAGAAAGATTTAAAGAAAATATTAATTTCCCATTGTACAAAATTCTTCTACAAAAATAGGTGATCAACATACTAAAATATTTATATAGCCAAAGACACACTTGCAAAATATCACATAGAACAGAGGAAAATAGTTCACAGACAATATCCCTACAAGTCACAAGTTGCTGTATCAGGGAGATGGAATATTTATGCAACTAGCTTTTTGGGTGACCTGGAAATGTAGACTTTTTCAGTCCCTCACAGAGAATGTGATTAGGGATTCAGATCAGCTGTTTGTCTGATGCAAACGCAGGAAGGAAATTGCATCAGGCATTATTCCACACCATGTGCAATTAAAATAAATATGTAAACAAATCTTCCATGTAAGAATCTCAAAAGGTCTACACAAAAAATTTGTTGGAGTGAAAATTAAGTAAGAGCAAGAAACTAAAACCATTAGCAAGCCAAATTCAACATCCTACTCAATGCACAGTTAATGGGATATGCTGTCCTCGATAAATAACAATATTCTTTGCAATACCCACGCTGATCTTATACTTCTGAACCTATAAACTCCATTATGTGAATTACACACAGTGGCAGTTAAGTACTTTGGAAGAATATAAATTTTCTATATGCATAAATAGTAGACTTGAATCTATAATATACTTTCAGCTCTCTTCTCCTGTCACCTTCTGAACTTGTTCTCATTAGGTGAATCCATTATATTCCTTAGTGAGTTTTAAAGAAATTTCTCAGAGAAGGAAGTCAGAGGAGAATTTATAAATATTAAAACTATGGCGTTTCTATCAATTTCAAAACTATAACTAAAGAAGATACTGCAGGAAATTTGTTCAGTGTGCAACCCTTAGTTAAAATGACAGTTCTGCTAGTTGTAATTCTAAGTTGAGTCCAACATTTAACAATGCACAGCAAGAATTCACTGCTTCCGAGGGGATAGAGTAAAAGATGCATAGAGTGATGCCTAGCGTAGCCTGCATGACTTGGCAGTTGGCATCTTTGAACGTGGCTGTAGGGACACTTGTATTGCAGATTCCTGGAATGGTCTGTCCTGGACTTATAGCACTCTCCAAGGATGTTATAAGTTGAAAAGTTTTAAAGTTTTCTGACAATGTTCTGATGTTGTTTGATGCAACAGTGGATGGGATTTGTAGCCAGTGATGTATGTAGGCAGTTTACAAAATGCCTTACCTATTAATGATTCCAGAACCTGAGGGAATCAGGAGTTTCAGAGCGCTTCTAGAAATGCTTTAGCAATTATAGAAGGGACAGAATTCAACAGGCTGTAGAATTCAACAAATCTCTGTGTCCACTGAACTGGGACAAGGCGACACCCCTTGTCTGTGGCCTTTACATCAAATCACCGTGGTAAAGTAGAAGTATTATTCTGCAAACAGAGTGAAATAACTTTCTAACTCCTTTTCTGTGTTCTAAAATCCCGTGCAAGATCAAAAGCATTAAGGAGTCAAGCACAGCAGGGGAAGAGACAGTGGAGGCATAGCTTTATATGCTTTCAGCAACATGAGCTCTTTAAGAATGTAGAATTTGCTCTTATTTGAATATAAAAAAGGAATCAATTGGTAATCAACTGCATTAATGTAAAAATGGAATAATTTCATTGAAAGAGAATTATCCAATGCTTAATTCAACACTTCAGTTCTAAGTGTTAGCATCAGTGCTGAGGCACTGAGAACATGACTTTGGAAAAATCTAGCATGAGCTTTGGTTATGAATAACATGTATACCACTCTTACTTCTACAGATGGAATCTTTCACCCCTGGTGAGGCTAAAGCACTTCTCTACGTACGTTACTGAAAACAAAATCTTTGCAGCATAGCTGCATCACTGTCAGAACTTCATTTAGTATTAGCAACCATTTTGAGCCCCAGATTAAAGAAATATTACATAATACTCCAAATGTCCTGACTAAAACTCGGTATTAAAAAACTTTCAGAAAACAGTCCTGAATAAAGAATGGCATTTGTATTTAAAAGCAGTATGTGATAGCAAGGATATGTGTTCCTATCTTAATCTCAATTAGTTGAATTATCGTTCACATCAAAAGCCCAGGGAGAGAAAAAAGATGGCTACAGTTAAGTGGCTACAGTAAAGAGACTACAGTTACAGCAGTGGAAAAAAATTGCTAACAGGAACTGAGTGCAAATTCTACTTTTTGAACAGCAAAGCAATTTTTTTGTTGTTGCAGGATCATGATCAAGGAATGGTGTGACAGTTGACATCGGATACTTGTTCTGACCTCTGCTGGAAGAGCATTCTCCATTTTGAGAGACTTGACTTCACACCCAGAAACAATTATTTATTATTAATAAGGATGATAAACTCAGGTGCAAAAATCTAAGAGTCTGGAGAAGGTTCCCAACTTCCTTTCTGTTATCAGATTTGTGGTTCTTCCAGCCAAAGAATTCTACTGATGCAGATATACCTAATAAGAAGACAATTTGTGCAAACTCTAGACAGAGTATCAGAACACGTTAGCTAACATAGTTTGCGATTTACTATTTTAGAATAGATAGAATAGAATAGATATTGCTACAGCTTTAGGGCTGATGAGGAAGAGTTGTCAGGATGGCTTAGGTAGCCTCAGACTCTTCCATTTCTAGACAGCTTTGTATCTCCCTTTTGAAATTCTACTCAAATTGTACTAGAGTTTTATGCTAAGTATTGAACTATACTTCCTTTTCCTGTCAAGCAATTTAAAACATATAAGCACCCTAATTTTAACTTCTGATTAGGAATACAGAACTGCTGGGTACAGAAAAATCTACATCATGTCTCGGGAAAGGTCTATAGTTTAAATGACCTGAGTTTAAATGAAGTGCTGAGGCTGCTAGAGAGACTGATTGAGGCAGGTAAGGCCTATTAGTACACTCACAGCCCTGATAAAAATGCTGTTAAAAATAGAAAATTATGCATGCAGATAATAGAATTGAAAGTTGCACTAGTGCAACTTGTTGTTGATTCACTGCTGCATGAGAATAAAGAATTTTAAAGTATGTTTACTGCTACAAGGTACTTAATTTCTGATATTATTAACAATGCTTCTATATCTGATAACTGTTGTCTTATTTCTTTTTTCTTATTTAAGAGGTAAAATTTTGCTTAGTTTTCACTGACATCCCAAGAACAAATTGGCCATGCATGAGACAAAGATGGCATTAAAAGACCTTATTGCAGTCTTAAAGACCTTTCTGCACAGCTGTGCTACCATTCCATGAATTCCTTTTTCATGTGCATGTGCTAAACTGATTAATGTCGATCTGAGTATTACATACCACACAATGTCAAAAATGCATGAACTGACATGTACCAAAGAGTAGATGTGTGTTTTGACATGATTGACAGGCTTCTAGAAAAAATGGGATCTTTATTTTACTCAGGGCAGAGAGATTATGCATGAAAACACCATCATCTGCTGTGCACAATATTCCACTTTTATTGTAGAAATCAGGAAAGGAAAAAGGAAAATAGTAATTATTTGGACACTTTAAATAATAAAACCCTTATGTACAGAATTTTTGCCATTGGGAGAAAAAAAATTCTGCCTTTAACTTGAAATTGCTTTTGTTCTGCAAAATTAAAGACAAACAAGCTGTGCCAGGAATGCATGCACTAATGAAAGTCAGAGGCTGAAGTTATTCCATGCACACAAATGCAGCATAAAACCTTTTATATACACCTTTTGTTTTTTCAAGATTAGTCATCCTTGATGTTTAATAGTATTGCATGCACCAGCAGCCAAGCATAATTTACAAGATTTCCTGATTTCTGAAGTTCTGTCTGTTCTTCAGAGGCCTGGAATCTTGCAATTTTCACCACCCATCAAACAAAAAGCAGAACACTGTTGAAAACAACAGCAGGGGAGAGAGAGAGGAAGCAAAGATCAAAATGCAGCAGCAGGGAAGCAAGTGAAAACAGCAAAGACAACTAGGTGACTAAAAGTACTAGTGAACAGGAAAAGAAAGGGGAGCTCAAACAATCCATTTAATGTGAGCAACCAGTCTGTATTTGCATGCTTGTCCACAGCACTTGTACACATTTTTCTGTTCAAAGTTGTCAGAGCCTTTTGTTAATATGCCCAGATGTGAAGGAATGCTTTATGCAATTTGAGCAAGTTTAGCATTCATTCCCTTCCTCCTTCCCTCCCTTCCTCCCTTGTCTGAATACATATTTGATTACTGAAGAAAACTAGGTAAAAAATAACTATATTGTGGTTGTTTTGTTAATGATACATAAAAGTATGCAAAGCTTGTAGTAGTCATCTATAAGACCATCTCATTAACACTTAGTTTTGATTCTGCCATTACAAGTATTGTTCATTCGTCTGATAATTTGAATTAATACAATGGTTTTCATGCTTTTTATCATGACTAACCTTCTGGTCAGAGACATATAAAATAAGATGTTTTTCAACAGACAAAAAGGATTCCAAAGGAGCTCCAATTTGGGTTGTTTTTTTTTTTCTTTTTTTATTCTACTCTACAGTATGCTTAAAAGTGAAACAATTGATCTTGCCTGAATCAAAATTACCTTCTCATGGAATTCTCAATGTACATGAAAAGAAATAGTAATTTTTAAGTTCAGGTTTTAAAAAATATTGTATTCATGATAGTATCAAGAAATAAAATTTTCCAAAACTTTTTGACTCTTTAACGGTTCTCACAGCCCTGTTGCACTGTCTGTCCAACAGAGAGCAGGACTAGAGTTCATGAACATGGGGCTGCTTCTGTCTGTCTGTAAAGGGCCTCATCCACTTTTTTTTTATTCCTGGTCAGGTGGCCTATAGCAGACACCCTCTATAATGTCACCTTTTCCTGTCCTTTCTTTAATCTTAACCCATAAACTCTATCAGATCATCCATCCCCAGGCAAAGTTTAATGTACTCCAGCTGCCCTCTCACATAAAGAACATGAGACTTCAAAGACTGAGACATTTCTACTGGTCTACAGTGTCCTGATGTCCTGCTGAGGTGGAAGAACAGATGCAAAAGTAGTATAGGAGAACCTCTCAGTACTGAACACAATTATTTAAACATGTGAAAACCAAAGCAAAACAAAATAAATCCATGAAAAGAAATGCTAATAATTCTTTATTTCATTTCATGAATGCATTATTTTCAAAGCCAAATACACTCATATTCCAAATTCAGTGGAACAGCCTCAAAGGAAAAGTCTGGACTTCCTTGTTTGTTAGGAGCAGAACAGGGTAAATTTTCATTAGTTTTATTGTATACTCCAAATCAGTTATTTCTTTTTCTGCAAATGATGTGATTTAATGCGTCTGTTAATATAAATGCTCTTTTTACTTGGCTTTTTAGCACCATAGGTAAGGTTTTGTACATTCAGATTAGGTTGTTTTGACATTTTTCTCACTTAACTTTAGACATGAAAATAGTTTAAATATCTACATTTAGACAGCTAATGTGTCTAAATTACCACTGCAGATAGAGTTATTCTCCTTAAGGAAATCATAATGTAATTTACATCTGAATGTTTTCAGTTCTGCTTATAACTGTGTTTTCTTCCACATTTTGTGGGCTGTTCTGCTAAATGTATTACTGTGAAAATTTGTTGGGTTTTTTTTTTTTTTTCCTTTGGAAACTTAGATTTACTTTATTCTCATACTGTACTGCCATCATATTTTTCTGGTAAATTTGAAATGAAGATATATGACGAAAAAACCTTTCTATAAGTAGTCTCCTAAGTGCAAGTTGGTCAATAACCAATTGCTTTCAATACAGAGAATTAGAAGTATGTGTAATTCTTTCTGTAGTATTTTGAGTATATATAGTAATCACCATTTCTTATTTTAAACTGTTCATAGATGGCCACCAAATTATGTTTCACCTATTTTTTTTTTCACTCAAGAAGATTTATTTGAGTTCCCTGAGTCTTTCTGAAAATTTCTTGCTGTAATCCCTTTGAATAATATTTTATTCTTTTAATTACTATGGAATCTTGTTGGGGCTGGGGGGAGGGGGGTTGGGCTTGAGGTTTATTTTTTGTTTGTTTGGTTGGAGGGTTTGGTGCATTTTTGGTTTTTTTCTTTTTCATAAACTCACTTTGTGTTTGATTTCAGAAGGTACAGAACGTTATTGCTGTCAAAAATTTTGTCATCTTTTTCAATACCTTATTTACAGACACTAGGAAATGTTGTAGGGCTGCATGAACATGTTCCTCTAGGTTTTTGTTTTCTTCTTCTTTTCATCTTCTACATTATGCAGGATGAATTTGTCTGCAAGATTTTCTATTCTAGTTGTGCATTTTCCTCCTTAAAGGGTGTGGTGCAGGGATTATTTAAATGCACACAAACAAACATGAGTGGTTCCATGGGTCAGTAAGTTTTCATGATAGAGTGAGGGAAATTATTATCTTGGGAAATGTGCTTTATTATGACATACAATTTCAGTTCTCTGTATTATTTAACAATATTGAGACACTGGTCATTATAAGAACTACATTGTTTTGCTAAGAATTTTGACACTAAATAGAACAGAGTACTTCTTGAGTGAGCTCAAAACAACTGGCTTCAGCCAGAAATACCACACAGATCTGCAGAAGACCAGCCTTTGTCTCTAGTAGTAAGGATAAGGGAAACAATGGTAAGCAAAACAAAAAGAAAAGCTCTAAGAAAGCTGGGATGATGAGTTTGAATCCCCATTATGAGCGTATGGGTTTGTTGTTGCAGAAGAAGTACTAGAGGAATGATCACAAATGTGGCATAGCTTTTTATAGTAAAACCATGTTCCTTGGTTGAATACAATAAAATAAATCTGTTGTGGAACACATAATGAATGCCAAGACTGAAGTTATATTTCAGGGCATATGTATCTTAAAACTTGACCAATAAAAATAAAGAAGGAAGCAGAAAGCTGAGAAGATGGAGAGCAAGATTTAGTCAAATGCATAAGAATATGAATTTAACATAAATTACTAATTCTCTGGTAAATCTCAAACCATGAATATTAGAGATTTGTCATTTTGTAGCTGCGTATCTAGTGGACATTTTCAGGAAAATTCTTCAGATGTCTGTCTGGACTGAATAAATTCTGGCAATTAAATAGCCAAAAATTGGTGTATCCTGTGATGGATGTGAAGACAGGCAATTCGGTGTAAGAGAAATTGGTACTTAAAACAGTTAGAATGAGCTTATTGGGAAGCAGCGAGTAAGAATGCTGAAAAGCTGATATCCAAAATAAAAAGCTGTGCTGAAATACTGGAAAATTTACTAATAAATTATGGTGAGGAAGACTAATACAGATATTTGTGACAGTGGCAGAATAAGAACAATAAAATCTAGGAGATGGATAAATACACAGTAATTATCCAATAGAGAAGGGGTCTAAGAGACAGGGAAAGTTTCACTGTTTACAGCAAAAGGTAATTTTTTCCTAATTAGTTGGAAAACAAACTGGCAGATGAAGGTCTCAGATAAAGATTCCTTGGGCAACTAAACGCTGTGTGATCATTTCCAATGCTAGGAAGCAGCATAGAATGCTCAACAACCTTCACAACCTCCTCAACACTGATCATGTTACCATTTGTCAAATTTTAAAATAAATGTTGCAGAAAATCTGGCATGACTTCTAG
Organism: Corvus kubaryi; assembly: GCF_017639235.1. Classification (NCBI taxonomy): domain Eukaryota; kingdom Metazoa; phylum Chordata; class Aves; order Passeriformes; family Corvidae; genus Corvus; species Corvus kubaryi. The sequence goes on along the minus strand of NW_024580667.1, from coordinate 41,082,913 downwards.
ACATTTCCAATATTTTTTCATAAATAAAGTACATTTCTAACTTTCTGGAACCCACAACTGCAATCCATGGTCACAGCAAGTGTGTTATACAATGGATGCAAAAATGGTACTATATTCATTTAGTAGGAAAAAATGTCCATAAGGGACTATAACTGCAAATCCCATACTTTCTTTTTAAGCACTCAGATCAAGCATAAAAAAGAAATTGTTAATTGCCTTCTGAACTTCTTTACTTTGCAATAATACAGCTATTATTCTCTACTATGTAAGAGGGTTTTGTACAATGTCATATTTAGATTTTAGTTAATATATTGATATTGTATCTTGGTGTTTTGGCAGAAGGCTATTACATCATACTCTCCAATGTCATATCAGCATTGGAAACATTAAAAACATTTTTTAAAAATAAGTCCACTATTTATTAATAAAAACATGATACATAATTTTCTGAACTTTAGAAATACCTTTTTCTAAGTCTCTTATTGAGAAAAATAGAAAGTTCTTCTAAATACCAAGATTTTAGTTATCATTTTTATGAGTTTATAATTACTTTAAATTTGTTTTTAAACAGTTAATTTTGCAAGCACATTAGGTTCAGATAACTGTCCAGGTCAGGAATCTTACAAATTGAGTATAAATAAAATGGAAATGTCATGAAAACCTCAGACTGCAAATATAACTGCTTTACTCTTGCAGACCTTCTCTGAGGTAGCTAAGAGCCAATGGGTCTAAGTTCCCATGTGGTAAATTAGTAGAGGGACTTTCATGTTTCTTCTGAGAGGTCAAGCTGGTGGCTTTGTGGTTTGTTGGGGTCGATTTGTGGAACTGAAAATTCATCTCGTACTGCTATGAAGAGTATGCCCAACTTCTGTTTTGTCAGAGGAAATGGACCAAGATTGATCATTGTTACCCATTGTGGATGCAATGGGGAATGGAGGGAGTTGACTGCACAAGGCAGCAAGTCTTGCTCACACTCTCCAAAAGAATTTCCTGTTGTCACTGTTAGAGTACTGGACTAAATTATCTCTTTTCTGACAAAGACAGGCATTTCTTTATTTATGTACCAACCCAAATTTTGCATTCTGTCATGTTTTGCCTTTCATGCCAGTGAAGTTTGGTTTGTAGGTTTTTGTTTTCAATATTCTGTCTTGATATTTCTAGTATTCCTAGATAAATATTTTAACATCCCTCATCTAGTCAGACACAACCAGAAGAGACACATTGCTTGGTGTGTACGTCTGAGCGTAGAACACAATTCATGATCCTAGGTATACAATTCACAAACAGTGTGACTTCAGCCCTGACAGCCCTGATTTAATTTCATCAAATGGTAAATAGTCTCCTGCTTTGACTGAACATATAAAATTTAGTTACAGGAGCCTGCTTCCCTCATATGAGTCATTTATGTTTCTGTTTTCAACAGCAAGAAAAAAGGAATATACAAGAAGCAATATTTTCTCAAACTAATTACAGCACTTGGGAAGCCCTGCAGGAAGGAAAAGGATATTAGAGTAGTTAGGTACTTCAAATAAAATTTTGTAATATTTCTATGTAGAAACACCTTCACAGAGTTTTCTGAAACAGCACAGGCTACTGAAGTGTTTATTGAACTGTATGAATATATTTACAATGGATACTCAGACATAACTTGCTCCCATCTTTGACAAATTTTGAACTGTGAGCACTAGGAAATGTATTGCAGAATCAGTGGGTCAGGCATGATAACTCACCTAAAGCTGTAAGCAACATATATATGCTAATGTGATAATTAATTTCATGGGGGTTGTAGTGGACAACAAGCTGAAAAAGAGACTACTATGTGCAGCTGCAGCAACCAAGGCAAATTGGGTCCAGAGCTGCATCTATGGGGGCATTATGAGCAAAGATAAAGACATGGTCACCCCACCCTATGCAGCACTTGTCAGGCCACACCTGGAGTATTGTGTCCAGTTCTGCTCCCCAAAATTCAAATAAGATGTGAACAGAGTGAAGGTCCAAAGGAGGGCTATGAATATGATCAGAGTGCTGGGAACCTGCCCTATGAGGAAAGACTGAAGAAATTAGGCCTTTTCACCCTGAAGAAGAGAGGGCTCGAGGGCCACCTCTTCCCTGTTATCCAGTACCCAGGCAAGAAGATTCCTAAAAAATCTGTATGAAAACTTTATGGAACTGTCAGTCTCACTTCAGTGCCTGATAAAGTTATGGTGAAGATTATTCTGGGAGATATTGAAAAACACCTGAAAGACAATGCAGTCACTGGTCATCATCAGCAAAGTTTCATGCAAGTAAAGTCCTGCTTATCCAACCTGATTTCCTTTTATGACAAGGTAACCCATCTAGCTGATCAGGGGAAACCAGTTGATGTAAGCTCTTGGGATTTCAGTAAAGCTCTTGATACTGTCTCTCACAGGATCCTTCTGTCCAAAATGTCTGGCATTCAGGTGGAATAAACACATCATGTGTTGGGTGAGCAACTGGCTCATGGGTTAGGCACAAAGTGAATGGGGTGATATCACACTCATGACAAGAAAACTCTATTTTTTTTGTCCCTCCTCTGTCTGACTTCTTACATAATCAAGAAAAAAAAAAAAGACCTAGTATTGATCCCACAAATATTCTATTTAATACTGTGTGTTAAAGCTTCTCTGAGACACAACATAATTATTTTTTTTTTTACCTTTTTTTTAATATGAAAAAGTCAATGATTTTAGAGATTTTTTTTCCATGCTTCATCCAACAGAGTCACTAATTAAAAACTAAAAAGCATCATTATATATTTAATGATAAAATTCTCCAGAAAAAGCAAAGAATAGTACTAAAAAATTGTGAAATCATATTTACTATAAAAAACTTGTAGCTCAATGTTTTTCTTTTCATAATTTGCTTTTAAACTTTTTCTAAAAAGGAATTTTAACAAATGAGTAGTAGACCGGTATTTACAGCAGGGACTTTTCATGAAGCAACAATAAAAATTCTCACAAGTAGTAAAGTCAATGATATTTGACTCCATTCAAATATCTCCCATTTAAAAAGAGAAAAGTGGAATGTCTAATGTTTTCATTCTAACCTTTTATGTTCACTGTTTAATTGGCTTACATTTCTGCTTGAATAATATTTGTTAATCAATTTTTGGTACAAAAAAAGACAGCGTGTTTTTCCGCAGTAGAAAAAATTCCTTAGGGTTTGTTTTTTTTCTTGACGTGATAAAGTACAGTGTTCATTTCATATAAATAATATTTCTTACATACTTCTAGTTATAGTCATCTGTTAAACAAGGAAATATCACTTCTAATGTATTTTTTTGCCCTTCAAAAAATATGGGCAAATGGCACCTAATAAAACCAGAAGTTTTGAGTTAGAAATTTTGGTGTGTTTAGATTTCACACAGAAACTTTATAGTTTCAGATGTTACTGCCAGGAAAACTCAACATAAATATTTAACATGAAAATTATACCACAACAAAATCTTATTTCTTGAAGTTGCTGTTGGCATGCATGGTGTAAACACGATGATTCAGTTTTTATTTGGCCACAGAATAAATACAGCATTTTCCTAGCACCAGCATATTTACACCATAAAATTATATTAGTAACTGGTTCCAAGTCTCTCTAGGATTCCATTTATATTTATAAATAATGCGTGTTCCCCGCTTAAGGAGGGAACATTGTTAGTCATTTCCAAAATGACTCTTCTAGTTAATTCAAAAGTAATTATACCCTTATTGCTGTGCTCTAAGGATGGCACAATTTTCCAAAGAAATGTCATCCTACTATTCTGGACTCATAGCTGGCCAGAAGAACTCACCTGTTTTCTGTCAAACAGGGAGATAGATTAAAAAATAAGGAAGAAAAGTCATAAAAAGTTTACATATCACTTTCAACAGAGGTGAAAGACTGGAAAACCTCCAGCTCTTGCTGATGTCAAAGATTGCTAATACTTATTCAGTCCCCCTGATATTTAGAAAACTTTGGCAATGAATGAAAGTATTCACTAGAGAGGAAGCAGCACTTGAAAAGCCTAAAAATAAACACAGGCTATGTTTACTTCACTGAAATTGGTACTTCCAAATATCTCAGAAATTTTATGAGGAGAATACTTATGATTTGATGGGAGCTTTTGATAGTAGAAAAAATAAAATAGTTTTGTAACATTATTTCAAGCTATTCTGAATATTTCGCAAGGGTAGTGATCTTTGCAACACCAAAAAAAAAAAAAAAAAAACCCAAACAAACAAACCTTTAAAAATCTGAAGAAAAGACCTTAGGAGTCCGTTTACCACTTTCTCCTGCCTGAAGGCAAAAATCACAGTACATGCACTTTACTAGACAGTTTCTAAAGATTTCCTGTGATAGAAATTTTACAGTTTCCCAAATAATCTAACCCATTACTACCTTATATTTCCTGAAAACTCTCTCCCTCTCTCCCTAATTTCATGCGTTCTTTGTGCTGTCTACCATTGGTTTGAAGAACAGAGTATTCTCTTCTGTGTTTCAGGCCTTTGCATCTAGCATATTTCTTTCTTTAAACTAAATAGCCCTAGTTCTTTAATCCATTTTGTACTTCATGTTTCTAGATTTCTGACCATTTTCTTTCTCTTGCTGGGTTCCGGCCAAGTGGTCTATATTCTCTTTGTGTGTCCCAAAATTAAATACATGATTGGAAAAAATGACTTACCACTTTCCATGCAAGATGGAAAACATCAATTAATTTTGTTTTAGACAATACATCTATTGTACATGTTGTACACACAACAGTGTGAAAAACATGTCTTACTATTCATTGTAACTTGCAGTTCCCTTGCTCATTTCTACTGCTTACTCACTAATGCTGCCTCTTCCATTTCTTCACCCAATTATCGATAAGCATAAAAACTTGTGATTTTCCTTATCAAATACAATCTCTTGAGTATCTGACTGAGTTGTTGATATCTGTTTGACTTAAATCTATTACCTGAACTGCTTTCAAATCTTCCCCTGCATGTCAGCACCAAAATTGATAAAATACTTTCCTTTTATACAGTTGCAAATTAAGTATTTTAACATGCAGGACAAAAAAATAATCTTGCAGTTTGACAGTAAATAACAACTAGGTAATTGCAGAATATAGCTTTCCTATCAGTTAGATGTACACATAACAGTGGTTTATCTTCCATGAAACAGAACATTTGTTCCTGTAGTGGGTGAGCCCTGGCTAAAATAGACCTGAGTGGAGGAAAATCAACTTAATTTATTCCCTGTTAAAACAGATTCTAGTAGTAAGAACAAAGACAAAGATTAAACCAACTTTTTTTCTCCCCATCTCCTCTTTCCAATGACCAAATCCTTTCCCTCCTCTTTTTTCTTTCCTTCCCTTTCATTCCTGACTCTTAGCCACACAAATTAGTACAGGTGAAGGAGTTTTGGGAAATTATGTTTGTAGTTTACCCTCTCATACCTTTCTGTGTAGATGACTCTTGCACAGATCTGAGCTTTTCAGGTAAAAATTTTCTCCATTGTGGGTCCTCCACGGACTGCAGGAGTATCTGCTTCGATGCAAGGCTACAGACCTGGGGGCTGGCTGTCTGGAAAGCTGCTGGTAGGAAAAGAACCTGGAGGTGCTGGTCCACAGCCATCTGAGTATGAGCTGTCAGTTCTGGATTAACAGTTGGACTCAACGATCATAGAAGTCTTTTCCAAACTAAATTACTCTATGATTGATTCTATGAAATGATTATAGGTACCAAACTTTAAACAATGGTTTTAAATGTAGTGTAGATATATTTGAGTTGGTTTGCTGGTAGCTAATAAGGAAGTAATTTTAGACTATAATTAAGTAGACCTTGGTTTTGACATACACTCCATATTGAGAAGACTGAAAAAAAAACTTCATATAAAAATATTTTACTACTGTTCATGCAGAACTAAGGAGAAATGTAGGTTCTCTGAAGTGTTCACAACAATGTTTAGTGTTTCCCATTTGACTCATTGTTAGTGCCCTGTCAACCATCCCTTCGAAGAGCTGCCTCCAATCATCCCACACAATAAAGTTCCTTCACTACAAGGAACCTTGACATTTTTTAGGGGCAATATACCAGCTAAGCTTTCCTCAGCAAACACTGATTTCCACACCTCTTGCTGAATGATTCATGAAAAGTCAGTGAAAACAGATTACACATCCTGGCTTAATGGATGGACATACTTTATCCTGTTTAGCAGCTTTATCGTGGGGACAAGGGGAAGGACAGCTTTAAAAGAAATTGTCCCGCTGTAGGTGTAAAACTTGCACTACCTCAGCATGTCAAAAAATGCCAAATTAAGTAATTTCTTCAACATTACCTGTAATTATGCTGCTGAATAAAAAAAAATTACAGATAAAGCCTCTATAATGCAAATCCTGGCCTAATGCTTTACTTACTGTCATTAAAATGCAAAGCACAGTTAGTGAACTGCTAACACTTCTGCTTCTGTTTAGCTCCATACTGATCAGCTTGCAGTAACTTAGAGCTACCTTTGAGCAACATAAAGGGAACAGGGTTTTGATCTCAGAGTCATCTCATCTATAAAATGAACATAAAATGCCAATGCCTGTTCAAGGTGTGTATTTCACTAAGCCTATCTCTTTTATAAGATTTCTGAACCATAAGTATTAAGAGGAAGAACCCCTTAGTATTGGAGTATTGGATTACTGGATTCAGTAGGTTACTTTGGGAGTCTCTTTTTCAGTACCCTTTTTCGCTGCAACATTAACTTCTCAATAAACTATTAGAGACTATTACAAAATAGGCTATTATAAAAAAGTCTATCCATTTTTTTTCCATTGAGGTTTACTACCATCTTATGAAGGATAGAATAAATAAATGATGATATGCTATGGTGTAAAGTTTCTGCTGACATGGAGTTAGAATGTTTAGAACTTTTGAGTGGTTCAGGTCAATACAAATGAATGCTTTATACCCTTCTACTAATATAATAAAGAAATAAATATACTAAAAAGTAAATATAAAGAACTCATGTGAGGTACAATTTCCATCATAATTTAGTAGTGATAGAATTTGCAAAACAGTGCAATTTTCATCAGACTTACTCATCACCACTCCTCATCTATAAACTCGTCTCTTTAGAGTATTCCTTTCAAAGCACTGTAAAAAAACAAAGGTAGAAAAAATTGAATTCTCTCTCGTGCTGCCCAGCAACAAAAATTCAAGGTCTCTGTGACTGCAAGGTGAAACTATGACAGTTCTAAGGAGTACACATATTTACAGATTACAGTTCAAAATCAGAAGCACCTAAATTTTAATAAAAAAGACCTTGCCCCAAGCATAGACTATCGACTAAGTAACTAAATAAGTAAGCAATGAAAGTTAGCCTCTAAAATTGCAGATCAATGAGCTTCAGATGGGACTCTATGTCAGCTTATTTTATTCATATGTTGTGATTAATATTTGCAAACTTGTATTAAAAAATATATGGTTCTTAAAACTCTTAAACATAAATATATTTTTTTCAGAACTTTGGGAGTACCAAGACAAATGCCAAAGTTCTAGAGAATTTTTAATGAGATATTGATCAGGTTTATGAAATTACAGTTCATTTGAAAATAGATTTATTATATAAAAACTAAGATAAGGTAAAGCAAGTTTATACATTTGATGTAAAGTAATAGACAATTTAAGATTTTAAGACTGCCCAGTTAAGAAACAGAAAGATTCATGTTATGCATGCATTGAGACAAGTAAAATAACCAGGGAATCTGAGCACTGCAACAGTAACATAAGTTTTTCTGGAAATCCTTAACCTGGCATGAGTAATAAAAAGTATTATATAAGTAAATTTAACTGTTGATCTTCAGCTCACACTTTTATCTTGCTTTTGCTTTCCTTTAATTCTGAACACTTTTTGTTCTTTTTCTGTATTTTATTCCTAGTGTACCTCAGATTTTTTTCCCCCTTCATTCGTTGCCTTTTTTGGTTTCTATTTTATATCCCTCTCCTGCTTTGAAATCTTTGTTTCTTTTTCTTTCTTTTAATATCTCTTTTTCAGTTATTTTTTCTCAAGCTCTATTCTTTTTTTTTTTTTTGATGATATTTCTGTTGCACTCATTTCACTTTAGAATTTTTAAAATTTAATTTAATTTTTTTTTGTTTGCACTATCCCGCTTTTCTAAAGAAGTCTTGCTTGTGCAAGCACCATACTTTCTCAACTGTCTATCTCTCTCACATCAGTAACTTCTGAATCTGATGGCTCATTAACCAAAGCTGACAGAACAGTGCAGAGTCTTACAGATAAGGCATTTCCCAACAGGTTTGGGAAAGTTGGCAGTTGGCCGGAGGGCAGAGATCCAAATCTGAGTCCTATCAAATGAGAGGCGGTTCCTGCTTGACCTCATTCTGAGAAGCAGCAGCCGAAGATGTTGGTGCTGCTCTCAGCCAGCCCCGTGCACGCTGCAGCTTGCCACCCTTCCATGCTTGAGGAATAGGGGTGGGCGGCAGCCCCAGACACGAGCAAGGGAGGAATCTATGCCAGCAGTCTGCAGACATTGGGCAGCTCCTTTAGTTTCTTTGCTCATTAACTTTTATTTTTTCCTCTTCTTCCTACACTGCCAGATTTAAGCTGAGCCGAATGCTTTGACTCTGCAGAAAGCTGTTACAGTGCTCAAACTTTTGGATTTGTCCCTGATATTCATGACAACTGATGTTGATGACCAGGTCTATTCCCCTGTGTACAAAACTGACTTATTTACTAATGCTGGATGAGGAAATAAGATAGAATTATGGTTACCAAGTCGATACTTTTAGAATTAAAGGTCCTAACTTACTGCATAAGAGAAGCCAAGCCACTAGAACAGTTTCTAAAAGCAGGAACATCTGAATATCTGTGTTTTTATTGTACCAGAAATAAGAACTTTATGTTGTTTGATTTTTTAATATTTGTCTTTATTTTTAACGGTATTTAATAATCTTGTTCATTCCAATCAGTGAAACAAACAAACCCCAAGTCATCTGTCACAACAGAAGAAGCACGGTAGGAGAAAAACCATGCACAATGTACACTAAATTGATCGGGGAAAGAGAAGCTTCAGCTAAAGATACATGCCTGAATCTTCACCTAAAGCACATGCAGCACAAGAAGTAAGCAAGAAGGAAACCCAGGTAACAGCAAAATCTATAAATTCAGCTATTAAAAAAAAAAAAAAAAAAGACACCTACCCTCTCTCCCCCCCTCCTCCCCACTAAGAGAATACCACTAGAAGGGACCAAAACTGTGTTCTCTGCAGAAAACAGCACAAGTACACACACAGATTGCTCTCTTTCAAATTCCCAGTGGCTTCACCAAACTGCACTTCTTTTTCCACAATAGTGTTTAACTGTAGGTTCCTCACATATCCTACTTAAATCCTAATTAATAACTTAGATGATACAGACTCTTGTGTCAGGCAGCAATTTTATATTTAAGCTGTATATACCAGAGGTGGCATATAATTAAAATTCCTTACACTTGGCCGAATACCATCGCTGTAACCTGTTTATAAAGAGTGGGCATAGTCTACTCCTCTTCCAGTTACTCCATTTTGGAAAAGATGCATCGAAGTATTTTTAAGATCCCATTTTATTCAATATTCAATCCAGGCAGTATAAGTGAGGTGTATACAGAGTATGTCTGAAATCAGATGCCATAAGAGAAGTATGCAATATTTTGTTCACCTTCTGGATCACTTTATGGTTCACCTGAGAGCCAGACAACTTCATCTAGATACATATGAAAGCACTGGAGAAGCTCCAGAACAGGGAAAGACCTAGTAAGTTTATGAAAGATCAAGAGATGAAGGATGTCAGTATTTACTGTGTTTTGGAGACATCTGTGGCCTTTAGTCTTATCCATTTTCACCTGAAAAAAAAAAAAAATTCATTGCAAATTAAGTATTATTTAAACAGTGATCTCTAGATCTGCAGAAATAAATGAGAATATACCTGGAAAACAATACTGAAAGCAGCCTCTAAAATGAGATGATCAGGATCAGGGAGTAAATATATAACTTGCATAATCAGTGCCTTGGAGAAATGGTTCCTCAGTTAGTTCTCTATTCACACTTGCCTCAATAACTCTTAAGTCCTCCCTCCCAAATACCTGGTGTTTGTATTCTCCTTTCTGCCATAAATAACTATCACTGATTTTTTTTTTAATCATCCTATTCTCTACTACCTTTGATCCCAGTTTATCAGAAATGTCCATAAGAATGAATTAATTTATTAGACTTCATAGCCACCAGTTCTGCTAGCATCACCTACAATTCTGAATCAAAGTAAGACATCTTTTTTAAATATTGAATTTTTGATATAATATACATGATTCTAGGATGACCACTGCAAAAAGGTTGTCATAATGAAGCTGCTGAGAAAACCATGGTAAGAACTGTTTTAATTTAATTTCTAAAACACTGGAAAGCCTGAAATTCTTCCTAAAATATTTCCTCTATTTACATTTCATTTATCTACTCTGAAATCCAATAAATGTATTTTCAATAGTCATAAATTAATCTAATCCAGATCATATCCTTAAAAATTAACTCTTTTAAATTTCATACATTTTTCAAGATCTGATGCATTCATTCAAACAAGTGATACACTTTGGAAACCAGCCTTTCTAGATTAGAAACAATGGCGCATCTGATGCTCACCTAAAAATCATAGGAAGTAATTTGGAAGTAAGCCTGTGTGATCAAATTCTAAGGTAAAAGAGATGTGAAACTTTGTTAGAAAATAATTAAATCCATTGAATTTGGATTTTGTATTTAAAGCTTAATCTGGTTGTAAAACTAAAGCAAATGAACAAAGATAAAACTGAATTTAAAAAGCAACAACAATAGCCCAAACCAAGCCACAAAACAGCCCCTTGAAACTAAACAAGAACACCATAAAACCTTCAGGGCACTTTATCAATCACTGTGCCTCCAGCTGAACAAAGCTCTCATTTTATCTCCAGCAACAAAGGCAGGAACTACTCCCAGTAATTTACATGCTTGCAGTTTACAGTTGTAAAATGTTCATTCCTATGTTCTTTTAAACATTGGCTCTTTGAAAAGAGATCATTTTCCTCTTATAGATCAAAAGAGCAGGAAACTGTGTATTGAATTTCAAAAAAATCTTTCTGCTGGAGTTTAAGTAATGACTAAATTAGAAGTCATGAAGTAATAGCTTTATTCAGTTGCTGTTACTGACATCAGTCTGTTGACACCCTGAACTGAATTACCTCTTGTACAGTATATTTGTGTGACTCCAGCAAAACAGCCATGGCTGAAACTTGTTTCACTACAGAGTCAGATATTAGCCTAAGTGCCTGGAAATGCTCTTTGCTGACTGTTCGTGATCTGGGGCCAAGAGGGAAAAATCACTGCACAGTTTAGCTAGAAATTCACATGCCACTGGGGCAAGCACAAGAGGCACTGACAACTGAGGCATTCCTCTTGTCAGTTGTGGAACAACAGGGGAATTGAGAGTAAAGATCATGGTATGATGATCTCACTGTGACCATAATTTAGATTTTTGTTTTGTGTAGGCCTGAAAGAGAACACTTACAGCTGAGAAAAAACTTTGTGGGAGAGGAGAAATTATTTTTGAATAAAATAGCTCATGCAAGTTCTTTTTTTTCTTAAAACTGAAGTCAGCCCCAAAACCACAAAGTCAAACTTCTAATGTAGGCTAAGTGGTATGAGCATTAAGTACTACAGAAACACAGAAATGCCATTGTGCCAGTAAACCAGAAACTTATCTACATTTTAATTAAATTAGGGAATTTGACATCCACCTTTTCAATTATTTAATAAGCATATTTTTATATTAAAAATTCTATACTATAGAAGTGACTTCCTCTCAGGTAAGGAGAGGTACACCACAAAATAACTTAGCAGAAGCCCCTTTTCTCCAATTAAATACATATGATGGGGAAAAACTAAAAAAACAAACGCCTCTGAATTGCAATATAGTACTTGGTTTGCAGGGGTGCTACTGCTTTCCTTGGATCTTGCTTCTTTTTTCTCATTGTCAGTCATAAATTGTTGATTTTTTTAAACTGTGGAGTTGTATAACATTCTTATGTAAATCTTTCCTTATCCTCCAAAGCAGCAGACCTCTGCTGAGAAGACAAGCAATACTGCAGTGCTCTGCAACAAGATTTCAGGGCTTGGGATGTGACCTCTGGGTGAGTACATTTTAACCAGGAAATTTGATTGTCATGCATGGCACCATTAGGGACTGCTTCTCCTTTGCTTGATTTAAAAAGACACAGAGCAACTCCTCCATAAAGCTCAAATTAGTATTGCCTATCTTGGAAAATCCTGCTCTGAATTCCCAAAATTATATAATGCCAGGTTTGTCACCCTTCACACACAGCCACACTGAAGAATATGGTTCAGGGCTCAGACAACCCGTTGAGCAGTGCCACCATTATGACTGACTATGCTGAGTCCATCAATCAAACTTTTTACGCAAGGCATTATCCTCAACTGCTGAAGTAGAGGCTAAGAAGTGCATCTTACTATGCTGTAATAATTCTTGAGGTTTAAAAGCCACATTTCAGGAAATGCTCAGAAGTTTACTACATTTACAATGAAGAGGAAAAAAGACGTAATAACAGTTCTCAGTCTTGCCCTGCTCATTATCCTATATTTTTGATTCATCCTTCAGAAGCTGAATAGCTTGAGACAAAGCTAAATAATTCTTGGCATCTGATTTAGGTTCAGTCTTCCTCCAGTCCTTATTAGTGTTATATTTCCTTGCTTGAAAGGGTACAAACAGCTTAGATTGCCCCTTAATTCATTCCAAAGCATGTTAACCTTAGAGACATTTATTTGAAATGAGTTGGGAAAAAGTACTCTTTCCTTTTTTCTATTTAGCTATGATGTTTATCCTCATGCATTCTGTACTCTTAACTGATCTTAGAAGAAGAGAAGAATACATCAAATTAATCTGGAGGCTTCAGCCAAATCAAATAATTCCCATCTCACAAAATATGCTTTTAGGGTCTGATTTTTAATTTACCATTAGAAAACTGTAAATTGTCCATTAAAACCACTACTGAGGGGAAAAGAAAAAGTCAAATGAATGATTTTGTAGAACTTATTGCCGGAGTTATAATTATGTCCTCAGAACATAATTATTTAGAACTTTTGCTTTAGTGGATCCTCTTAATAGGCAGAATTATTAAGATTCTTAATTAATTAGCATCAAGCTTTTAACAGTTTTAATACATAACTTTGGAGACAGAGAGGGGTCAAGGTAAGGCCAGGACTTTGTAGCTTAACACGCTCTTTTCTTTTGAACATCTGGGGTGTCACTAGTTTTGACAAGTAGCTTTTTTTAGCAAAACACAAAAGCTTCCATGTACAAGCCCTAGAATTATTAACATGCATTTTGATGAGCAAAAGATAGAAGATTTTCAAACCAGAATCAATGTTAACATCATGCCAAACTATAAAAGTGTGCAGGTTTGATCATAAGAGAATGACACAAAGCACAGTTCAAACAGTCTAGCCAGTAAGAATATTGCCAATAGTGTTGCAGAATCATAAAAGGCAGACATCTGAATATGAAGCTTTCAGTTAATTTCCCAATATCTCTTCCTAAGTTTCTCAACAGAACTGAGCAATTACAATAAATGAATAGCAGTGTGAATGAGGTCTCAGGTTTAGGAGAAATAAGAGGGAGGTTGTCACTGGTGAATAATATAGAAAAGCAGAAAATGAGATTAAATTGTGCACATTAAAATATTTGTCATCATCTGAAAAACAATAAGCATTATTGATAAAATGGCATGGGTTGGCAAAACTCTTATGAAAACTCCAAAGGATTTTACAATTCATATACCAGCTTCAGTACCTCAGTCAATGTTTTTACAATCTAATTATCTAAGGTCTTATTTTGTTTTGCTGCTTCAAAGTACGTAACATTTCTATTGATTTTAGAAGTGTCACTAAACAAATTTCTCTCACAAGCTGATCTTCCATGAGTTGATGATGCAAATCAGTAACTCCTGTGATTTATTGCATTTCTCTTGGACAATTTTTAGAACACAACAGGATATTTCCTGGAAGAGTTTTTTCACTGCCTTTTAAGGGAACCTGTCTCAAAACACCTGTCTCAAAATAATTTCAGTAAAATTACAGTAGAAAGGTGCAGTGTCATGTTGATAAAGGCTTACACACTTTTTCAGAACTGTGATGGAAAGATACTCCTCCATTCCCTTTTCAGGATTGCCCTATTATCAAGCTAGGGGATCATCATTCTTGCTATAGCCTTTCTATCTGTATTCATTAATGAGTATTTGACTATTCACAAAACTGACTAGCATTTTTCTGGGAGTTTACAACAAGGCACTGAAATGAGATTCAGCCATAGGATCTTCATAAACATATTCTGGTTTTCAAAAGTGGGGAAACTTCCTCCCAGATTGCTGCATAGGAATAATAATGTTATGTATGGTATGTCAGCCCAATGGATGTTTAGTTCTTCTGCTGTATAGGGACTGCAACAGAAAAATGTAAGTATAGTTAAACTAACAGTGATATAGTTTTTTTTTTCAAATATTCAACTATCACCTTATGACTGGAAAGAAATTGAGAGTGGTTTACATGTTATTTAATTATTCTTTACCTCAAGGATAGCATTCCAAGACCTAAATGATATTAGAAAACAAAAAGAAAATTTACATCAGAAGAATACGACTGAAAAATCAAGTCCAAGTAAGGAAACATGACATTATTTAATTATATTTGAGGTATTCTTCATATTTCTATCAATTGTTAAAATAATTTGTTAAAAAAATAATTTTTCCTCCTTATAGTTCATGCTTATATTGAACTAAGTTATGCTAGGAAAAAGATACTGTTTTCCAAAAGATATGGTGCCAGAAAATTATAAAGATTATATGCAAACCTTACTTTGACTACTTTAGAAATGAAACTTAATATTCCCTTTCCTTCAGTCCTTCCTTTCATCCAAAATCTACCCAAAAGATTTTTCTTTGCTAAGTGCATCTATAAATATGAAGTGCCATATAAAAATACCCTGCAATATATGTCTGAAATGGAAGAACTCCTTCATATTTCAGATATTTGTCACTGGAAGATTAGTTCAAAACAATCATATCATACTTTAACCGTTGACCTTTCTTTGGTGATGGAATGCTTTCTCTTTAGGACTTATCTACAAATGAGACTTTTAGTGACCCCAGTACATCATGTCTGCCTTATTACTGTAGTTAATGGTGTTCTGAGGACTCCTTTTGTTCTCAGCTCCACTGTTTATTCATTTTACCCAGGGGTCAGTTCTTGCTCAAACCGTCAGTAACTGCTGAAAACATCTTCACATTTTATTTTGAACCAGCTGCTGATTCTGAGACAAAAGGCCCTACGTGGAAATACTTAGCAGTGAAGAGCTGTAAAAAATAGTTTCCAAGCATATGTTAGAGGAATAACGTAGGGTTTGACAGAATTATTTCCTAAGATTTATAGTAGAATTGGACACTGTTCAAAAAAACAAAGGTATTTTACACAGAAATAGAATAATAATACAAACCAGGGCTGACTATTATATTTACAGGTACAGTGATATCATTCAATGAGTTCTCTATTTTTTCCAAAAGACTGTGTTCAAAAATTTTTCTTAAAAATAGCAGTGTTTTCTAGCATTTTGTACAATTCTGAAGTGATGAATTTTCCTGTAAAAAGTAAAATCAAAGGAAAGTGATTGAAGGGTCTCATTTTTTTATTGAAACCCCATAACTGAATAGTCTTTCTGTTTCTTCAGTTACACAGGTTGTCTGATTTTAAATAGTGAGGGAAAATATGTCTGCAACAATAAGCTTAATAACAAGGTGATAGAAACCATGTAAGATAAGGTTTCTCATATAAATCAAAGGGAAGATATTTTAAAACTATTCCTTCAATGCAAAAATAACCCCATTACTCTGGATCACATCAGGCCAAATGTATTACTTACAGCTCATTGAAAGGTCAGACTAAATACCACAGGCATAGAACTCCCAGTCCTAAACTGTCTGGAAAGTTGCCTGAGTAAGGACTTTAGCTTTAGTTTTAACCTAGGCATACTTAAGAGATGGATTCAGCAAAAATTTCTATGTCTATCAAGTGAGACCCAGATGAAAAATACCTCTAAGGGCCCACATACTGATGGGTCTGAGGAGATGGGTGTTCTGCCCTCATGTTTTTAAGACCACCTTAGTAAAAGTGCCCTTGCCAAGGTGGAGCATGATAATTACTAATTGTCTCCTGTAAGGTCCCAGAGGAGGTTGCTTAATGTTATGTGTAGCACATCAATTCAATCAGGGCCAATGCAGGAGGGTGCTATAACAGCAGGAGGCATCACTTTCTGTTGGGCTTCTGCTCTAGGTAAATTCAGCAGCACAACAGCTATTTCCCCTGAAGTTTGTTGTCTCCTAGAGATTGCTCGTGTTTAAAAGATGGGCTTCTGAAATAACCAGAGCGAAGCAATTCTCTCCCTAAAACACATCTCTGATAATCTGCTTTTTGCCCTGAAACATGATTCTCTTCTTACTTGTTTATTTTGACTGATTTATTACATATCCCTTAGGTGAGAGAAAACTGACAGTTCATGGACTGCAAAATATTTTATATGTTTAGAAGTGCTGGTTTACTGAAATGTAAACAGTTAAGAATGAAGTATATTTTAGCAAGAGGGTTTTGTTTGTTTGGTTTGGTTTGGTTTGGTTGGTTTTTTAAGGGCAAGAAAGAATCGCAGAAATGTTGGCATTTTGCTAACACTTTGACTTTTAACAAACTTTAATTTTTTTACTTTAACTTTCCACTTTAAAACATCTGTCATAGCAACTAGAAAATTTTTAATTCATCTGAAAAGTATTTTCTTCCAAATTTTACTTTGAAAATATTTGACATTTAATATTTCTTTAAAAAAAAATACAGTATTTGCACTGAAGATACAATTTTTATCTGTCTGTATCTATTAAGAGAAGAAACAATACATGTGTTGTATTATATATTCCTTATACACACATGCACAAATACAGGTACACACACTTGAAAGCAGCTGTGTGAAGAAAGACTTGGGGGTACTGGTGGATAAATAAGTCAACATCTCCTGGAAATGGGCATTTGCAGCCTGAAAAGCCAAACATGTTCTAGAATGTGTCAACAGATGTGAGGCCAGTAGGTTGAGAGAGGTGATTCTGCCCCTCTGCTCTCCTCCTGTGAGACCCCACCTGCTGCATCCAGCTACGGGAGCCTCAATGTAAGGACATGGACCTGTTGGAGCAAGCCAGAGGAGGGACACAAAGATGACCAGAGAGGTGGAGCACTCCTCTTATGCACACAGGTTGAGATTTGGGATTGTTCGGCCTGGAGAAGAGAAGACTCTGAGAAGACTTTACAGCAGCCTTCCTATACCTAAGAGGGCCTTATAAGAAAGCTGGAGAGGGACTTTTCAGAAGGGCATGTAGTAATAGGACAAGGGGAATGGCTTTAAACTTGGTCTCTTAGAAGGTGTCACTGTCTCTGGCACAGGGCTTGGAACCAGATGATCATTAAGGTCCCTCCCAAACCAAACCATTCTATGATTTTATGATTCTATTAAAAAAGTAAAAGAAGACTGAACTATTTTTTTCATAGATTAAGTCATCTCTCATTCTTACTGACTACTGCTGGGGCAGCAGAGTAGGCAAAAAAAAAAAACAGGAACAGCAATGGCATTTTCAGTATTGTGTTAGGCAATTCTGTTCAGAAACTTCAATTAATTTACCATAATGATAAAAAGTATGAGAAGTGTTTACACCTCCAGTAGTTCTTCCCTTGAGGAGCTGCACGGCAAAATTATAAGCCACACAGAGACAAGTTGCAGGATTCATGACAGACAGAGAGGGAATTGTCTTGTCAGTCTCACAAGTCTGAGGATTGCAAACGGAATCTCATCAAACGTAATTTCTATTCCGCTTTGTACATCAAATGCCTCAACTAAAATTCCACATTCTACTGTGACTGAATGCACTTGCTCCTTCTGGACAGCTGCATTCCCTGAGCCTTCCAGTACTCTGAAAAGGTAACAAAACTGTCTGTAAGAATTAAAAGTGAAAGATGAGATAAATAGTGGAAATTTGGTGGCTGTTAGTGCTGTGTTTTTGCCTACCTAACTGCAAACAGAGAAAGACAGGTTTCTTTAGCTTGCTTTAAGCATCCTTTCATCAAGACCAATGTACTCTTTGGTGACATGGTGGGGAATACTTGATATTACAATAAATAATTGCAAGAAAATACCAAAAAGACAGCAATACTTCTCCATCCTGTTTTGCTTCTGTTTTATAAAGGCTTTAACTTTTTTTTTTCTCTAGAGAACAGAGTATTGCTCAGTTTCTTGTAGATGTGAAATTTACCTGAGGTGATCTCAGTTGCTATCAAAGGTGCAAGCTATCTTTAAAATCACCAGCAATACCAAATAATGCAATGTTTACATGTATAGTAATTCCAAAATGTAACCTGGACGTTGCCAGGAACCCTGTGACGGGAGTTAGCAATGACGAATTTCACTTTCAATCTAGTTGAGCAATGGTGGCTAAGCAGTGTCTAGCAGGTCATGTGAGGTTGGGACCAGCACATGTATGTTTATGTTTCATTTACTAGAAAATGAAATGGGATTTCCTGGTGATCCTAACTAGTTCTGATTTGATAATTTCTAGCTTTGTATTTAAGTCTATGTTCAGCAGTAAATCCCATGATGGTCTGACAAAGCCTTGGAAACAGGCGGCTTCGCAGCAAATGCCACCAATGGCATCTCTGTCATGTAAGGAGAGAAGATGTCACTGCTTAGTTCTCAGTGATTCATATCCTCTCTGAACACAGGAATTCTGTGCTTCTGATTATTGTTCTGTGAAAGTCTGTGTTTTTAACCACAAGCGAAACTAATTCTGATTTTCAGGAACCTTGCACAGATAATTGCTAAATAAATGTGCATACATTATATTAAAATGTATATTCATATTAGTTAAACATGTAAATAACAATGAAATATATAAAAAAGAAAGAAACAAATAAATCGCTCTTCACTAATAATGGAAAACACAAGCAAGAGAAAACTATGGTAAGCTGGAATCAAGATTTAAAGCCGGTAATATTAGTGTAAGGGTTAAAAAATTAACTTAATGTTATCCTAAAAGACACATCTGGAAAATTCTGTGGTTATTTAAACCTGAAAATCCAATTGTATTAATGTATGAAGATGTATTTTCAACAGCTGCAATTTTAGCATGCAGATAGTTTGAGTTTCTCGGATGTCACAAAACCAACTATTTTGAATGAGAGCTTAACTAATTTTGCATTTAATCATAACATACAGCTGTTGAGATTTAAGACAGTTTTTATTTAAATTTAGCTTCTGCTGGAGTGGAAGTGTGAAGAAGATACTCTAAGTGTGGTATGTCTTAAAATGACACATTTTTAGTATGAAATATGACATTTAAAATGACATACTTTTAACTAATTCATAGCATAAATAGCAGTCCTAAATGCTCAGAATCTTTTCTTCAGAAGTTAACATCCTCAGTTTAGGGAAAATGCAGAATGTGCAACATATGCTCATTTAAAACAAAGGGACTTATTCAAAGCTTGTATTGACATCTTTTTGACATTTGACATACAATATGCATGAGGATAACATTCAGATTGCTAATTTATGGATGAAAAAGTTAGAAGAAGGAAAACCTAAGGTTGCTCCAATAGTGCTAAATCACGTGTCGTTCTTATCGATTGTGTTGAAAAATAAATTTAGCTGTCTTCCCAAACACTGACAACTAGAAAATGTTTTCAAAGTGATCTTTTTTGACTGAAGAAAGCATATCGTTCTACTGTAAGTGTTTTGAGTTTCTTTTCAGGCACTCAATTCTGCTGCTACCTATTTATAAACAAGTATCAGAGCCCTATGAGAATAATCAAAATGAACAAAATGCACTCTTGAATGATTTCAGTTGATTATACCAAGCAGAAACTTGGCTGAGAGGGTCAAGTGTCTTAATATGTACTCAAAGTGCTCAGCAATCTGGAATAAAATTACTTTGATCTTTGAAAAAATTCATAAAAGGGGAATGAATATTGCTAGCTGCATAATTGTATATTTTTCCAATATATGAATTTTTGCTGAAAGATTTTAATAGAGGTCTGGAACTTCACAAGATAAAATTAAACTATTCACAAAAAAAGCTTACTTTCTTGTAATCTAAGCAAAATGTCACAGATCTATAAAGGACACTTAATATTTAACCACATGTAATTATACACATTATTTTCACAACATGGACATTTGCTTAAAACATTTAATATCTTGTATGAATTATTTTAGATACAAAGAAATGTATGTGTTTTGTTCATTTAATGCTAATGAATAACTGACAAAGATAAAATGTTGTTAATCTGTTTCCATTTATAAAACATCAGTGCACAAAACATATTTGGGCTCTGTTTTCTTAGCTATCTAGGACATCATCAGCCATGCAGAACCATACGTCACCAGAAACAGTTATAAAGTATCGGCTCCTTATTCCTTTAGTGCTGAGGAGGGAAAAAAAAAGCTCAAAACCCAAAACTGAAAAACTTCAGGAACCTGAAAAAGTAAAACCTATATTTTATACATTAAATGGATGTCTTAAAAATTTCATTTTGTGTGTCCCACCAGTTTTAAGTTGAAATGTTGAGATTTAAGTTTCAGGCAACCTAAAACAGTTTTTGAGTTACTTTCCTTCTTAGAACCATAGGCAGACCTCTTAGGTCCCTGTTTGAACTGAAAACTAAACATCAAAGCCACTACTTTGTCGGTATGGCTCCTCTTCTGCTGTATCAGAGACTCTCCACAGATTGCTTTCCATAGGGATGTACATCACCCTAGAAAAAAGAGCAGTTGCATAATTAAATGGCTCAAAGAATTGCCCCAAAAAGGAATTTGAACAGCATGAGTACTACACATTTAAAAGTAGAATTTAAATTCAGATCCCTAAATATTGATGTCTATGAAGGAGTTCTCTACATGAGATATAGCTAAGTATTCATTAGCTCCAAGAAAGGTTTGCAGAGATGCCAGGCTCCCTATATGCTTAATCAAAGTTGGTTATGTCACCCCTAGATTAGAAGGCATCCACTCATACAAAGTTTTAGGTCTTCTTTCAGAGGTGCCAAGTGTTGCAATTCCAAAGCATGAGTTTGTAAGGATGACAACTTTTAAATAAACAGTTTCTAATCTCAGGAACTCAAGTTATTGTTTATCAAATGTATTCATACAGGGCAGTAAGAAGCGCTAACAGTCCTTAGGTATTTTTTTCTCCTTTTAGACAGATTAATAGAGAATATGCTTGTTTGGGGAACCTACAGGAATGATTTCAACAGTATGTGCATTATTTGTAGACAGTAGTCTTTAAAAATTCTAATTAAAATAACTCTTATTGAAAAATGTGTTGCCAGACAACTTTGCCCAGATAAAAAATACATGCTAAACCCACACCTGAGGTAGTACTGCAATACATTAAAACTAAAAGAAAGAAAATGTTTTCTCTCTGCGGGTCACAGTTTCAGTACTGAAAAGTATTCCTTTTCCCTTCCCCAAAATAACATTTCACTATTTCAGCTAAAGAATCAGATTTGCATCAGAGAATTTTTGTAAGGTTAGACTTCAAGGATTTTTTTAAGGGTGTGTATTCTACCTGTGAGTTTTTAAATTAACATGTTAACATGTTGCTTTGCTCAAGAAAAAAGCACAGACAAAAAAAGTGATAAAATAAGTACAGTCCTAAAATACATTAGTGAAAAAGGTATTGCATAAGGTTGAGCTGGAATATCAATTTTAAAAACACAGCATTGAATTAATAAGATAGGAAGAATTTTCTTCCATGAGTTCCTAAGACAAAGGTTTATCACTTGCTTGTTGAGCTTGACTAACTGTGAAACAAGTAATTTCACCTCAGAGACAGCAGATCTTTAGAATTTACTGTGACACCCCGACTTTCCAATTTTTAAGTCAAGTCCTCACCAAAGATGCTTATGATTCTTCTTTCCAGAACTCAGGCTCAAAATTTAAATGAATGTCAGAAGTGAAGTTTCAAATTTCCAGCTGGAACTGGACCAATTAAATTGTTCAGCTTGATTCTGTCTTTAAATTTCATCAGGGTATTTATGTTTCGTTAGCTTGCTTTACTGGCTTCATAAGATGTACTGCTTACAGTTAATGGAACAAGTTTTGGGGCTTTGTTAGCAGTCCTATTGTGTTTCCTGAACTGAAAATAAGTTTCTGGGGTGCTTTGATGAAGACAGAAGATTTTCAAAGAAATTTTTGTGGATTAAAGGGCTTTAAAAACAAGTCTATGCTATGTGTGCTGCGGAGCCAGAGAGTTGAGACTTTTATGCATCTGAATTAGACTTAAGCTTCATGAGAGCTCAGCCATTGAAGCCTGCAGAGGTTCTCTAGAGAACACTTCCAAAAAATTATTTTCCTCAAATCATATGCTTTTTATGGTTGAATACTGAGAGTCTGATTTTATTTCCTATGGAAATCAGGGTCAATGTGTTTTTTCATGTTCAGAGTATGACAGGCCCTGGAAGGTAGTTTCTCAATGTCTGCTAAATCCCTGCAGGGGATACTGTGGAAGGCAAGGAAAGGAAAAATCATTGAAATAAAAATGAATTTGCTTTTTCTGCATATTTTTCTGATTCTTAAAGATAAATCACTCTTTATTTTTCTATTGTATATTTATAAGGGAGACAGAGAGCATATATTATATTTAATTTCTTACTGACTTGATGACATTCAGACAAATGGTACTTTGCTTTTGAATTAGTTAAAATTGATTATTTCTGTGCATTATCCCCCAGTCTAAATTCAAAATGATAATTCTGCTCTAACACTAAGAATTACCTCAGGAGTGACTGGAACCCTTTTGATGAAGTTACCCCTGAGCCTAAGGTTCCCATCTGTGCTGCTGGTTGTAGCTGACACTTTGGACAATGACTCTACTCTGAAGTTCTTTGCCAGGAGTAAGGATTTCCCCATAGTGTCTTTGTCTATTCAACAAGAAGAAAAATCTTTTAGTATCAGAAAAGAGGGAAGAGGAAAAAGACTTAAGAATGGTAACTGTCCAATATGTCAAATGATGGCATAAAAAGACAATTTCCTTTAAAGTTTTTCTATGAATTATCTTGCTCTAGTATCATAACAGGACTTGAAAAACCTGTGATAATGATGATTAGAGTTTTATACTGCAAAATATGCATAATAAGGAATAATGCAGAAAAGCTTGTGTCTTTCGGACAATGATTTAGTTCTTACACAAGGTGTAAGGCTATCTGATATAGTGAGGGAAGAAACAGAGAGAAGGGGAAAGGTATTCTTCCAAATAGATGTAGAAAATAATTCAAGGAATTCAAGGTTTTCTTAAAAAAAAAAAAAAACAAAAAAAAAACCTCAATTTATTTATTCTTTTTATTTTAGAGGTTACTATTTTAAAATGTCAGCAGAATAATACTTTTAAAGCAACTTCTATGATGATAACCATGTCTCTGGTTAATAAACTGCCATGCTGAAGAATGAGCTCTGGTTTCAGAGCTGAATTTGGTCATAAAACCTGTGTCAAAATATTTAAATTAAAATATAATAATAATGAACATTTTCATTTTAAATTTGCCCTCTAAGAGAAAGGTACAGCTTCAACTTCTGAACTGAAATTTAGGTTTTCTTTACTCTGATTGGTGCAGAAGTTTCAGCAACTCATTTTTTGAACTTACCTATCAGAACAATTTTGTAACTAGGAACCCAAATTAGAGATCTCTGTGTCAGTTTTGCACAGTGTTTATGAAAGATTCTTTTAATGGAAGTCCTCAGGTCTAACCATAGGATATTTTGTCTGTGCAAAATAATGTGTAATGTTATCCACTTCCTTTTTCATGCAAATATTTAATAAATTCCTCAGAAGGTTCATACTTAAACGTATTCAGCTTTTATGCATGTAGTTGAATATGTGAGAGGGAAGGAAATGAAGCATGCAACTCCTAAATGAGAGAACTTCAATGAGATAATCACAGATTATACTGCATAAGATCTTTTCACACCCTCTTTCTACTGATTAATTTTCTAGAAGTAGACTTTAAGAGACATAATATTTTTCTTTGCCATAAGTAAACGATTAAACTTCTTAATATAAACTGTAATGTAACATGCACCATTTGAGCTTCCAAAATCAAAATCTAAGACATAAATGAAGTATTATAAAACATGCTTAATAAGTTTTTATTTGGCAGCCATTGGTCTCTATGTGTTGTACCTTTTTATTTTCACTTTATATACATACTTTTAAGTAACTATTTTTAACATAGATTTTAATATCCCAAGTATTTATTACTCATTTATTTGTTTCTCACACATAGACCTTCTTAATGATTACTTTATTAAAATACTTTTGTTCATGGCCTTTTCAAAGTTCTGCTAGTAATGTTCAGAAGCATTTTTAGAGTATTGATACCTGAGAAGAGCCTGAGCAAACTGAGCTTCCAGGCATTAAAAGCAGCATCACTATTTATGTTTAGTCTACCAGTGAAGGTGTATGTTAGTGATTTCCTTCAACAAATTCACTTAAGGTATGTAATACTTCCATCTCCAGCCAAAAAAAGTCTCATTTTAAGCAGATTTTAGTTTCAGTATGGGCAGGCCGAAACTTTCCTTGTGTATTCCTGGTGCTCTTGGAACTCGTTTTATTATTTAGATTTTTAATTAGAAAAATAAAGGGAAGCACTCTTTCTTTCAAGGATTTCTTCCATTAAACTAGTTGAAATTTTGGCTCAAACTATGAAGTGAGAATTTAGTCAAGTAATGGATACACTTGTTTATAATTTGAATGAGTAACCAGATGAATTTCCAGGTCACTCTTCAAGTGAACTGAAGGTAAACTTCCCAGTTCGTAATGTTTGCTATCAGCTGGCATATGGTAGCGCCTGGTACCAAAGTGATGCCTGAAAAGAAAGCAGCACTGTTGATTTTAAAATAACAGTTTTACAGTTTCAAAATAGATCATGAAAAGACCTATTCTTTTCTTGACTCCAGTTCAGAGCCCTCTCCAGGCCTGAAACAGTTTCTCCCTCTTTCATGACATTGTCAGAATTAAAACCTTCCTCCTTTTTAATTTGAGAAGTAAAAATAGTTTGAATACCACATCAGAAGGCAAATTCCACTCAGGAACACAATGAACTGTACTTTCTTTCATGGGTATGTTAAAGATAGAAAAAAAAGGCTAATAGTGATAAAGAAAAGGGATTTGAGTTTCTTCCTATGCAACTGACATCAAAGAGTGATTTTTGAAACTAAAATAAAAACTATAACACTTATAAAGTATTTTTGGGGTGTGTGTGAGAAAGTAAGATTTTTGTTCTACAGTGACACCAAAATAAAACAAGTCTCAATTGATCTGTACTTGATTGTTAGCTGGCTAATTCAAAGAGATTCTTTATTGACTTCATAACTCAGTAGTACTAAAGATACTTTGTCGTTAATACTGAAAGAGTGCTAATGCGTGTGTCTGCTTTTCAGACTAGTAAATATTGATGTTCACCTTAGCTGTAGGCACAGTAAGCGCCAGGACTTTTGATCTTCTTTCTTATGAGATATGTGTAGGTGTGTGTATAAGGTCATGACTTTCTGTGGCATGTGATGTGGCAGTTAATATTATAATCTATTGCATTCTGCTTATACACTCTATCTTATTGGATTGTATAGAATGTTTTTGGTGGAAATGGTTTTCTAAATATGGAATGGAAAACCAAAAAGTATAGCCTAACATGCTCTCTGATCTTAAACAAGAAAATCTAACATTTGGTGCAAATGTACAAAATTAGAATATAGTTGGTGTGTGTTTCATGGTGCAGATCTCCAAAACCAGATGTTCAGGCCTCTTGCAGCATCTCCACCTTCTACTCACTTTGCTAGAGATCCTAAAGGTTGTAATGTTGCTATCATTTTTTACTTTGATCATACTTGGTAACTTTAAAAGCTCTCTTTCTGGTCACATATCTTATTGGTATGTTTAGTCCTATGATGCTATAGATATAAATGCATGTTTGAATCCATTTCTTTTGTTCTATGTGAAGTAGATAATTATAGTACATAAATAAATCTGCAAAAAAGTACATCTTTATTGAAGAAAACCTTCTCATATCACGGTCCTGTAGGTATCTCAATATGAACAAATATTAGCACCCGTTTGGAACGTGAGGGAAGATTAGCAGGACTCTCTACAGAAGCCAGCTTGGACAGACTTAATAGCAGTATTTGTCACCAAAGCAGTTCATACAGTTGCTTCCTGGATCCTATGACAGTAAACGTTTGGAGAGTACAAAATCAGACTCTGTCTCCTCCTATACTGGGTAAGTAAATATCAAGCACAGGTTTGATTCTGATAAGGAAATATCAGATATGTTTCAGGAAAAAAATAAAAGATGTGGACACAGAAAGGGAAGGTAGATCTTTTAATTACACTGTTTTCTTAAAAGAAGAACTGCTTTTTTATGCTCACTTTGCCAAGTGAGAGAAAAATATAATTTCAGTATAAGAATAGCCCAAATCTACTATAGAAATGTAAATTTAGTAGATCTTCCATTAATTATTTAAAGCTGTTGGATTAAACAATACAAAGTAAGAGTTACAGCTGCTGTCTAACTCTAGTGTTAAGACTATGCTCCAATATGATTTTGCTACTTGAAAAGTATTTCCATAAAATCTTTACAGATAAAGAGAAATTTCACTGAAGATACATTATGAAATTTTAAAATTTATTAATGAAAAAAAGTATTTTTGTTCTAAATCATTCTTGTTGATTATAAATATAGTTTATAAAGTCCAGTGTTCTGAAAAGTGTTCAAAGAAAAGGAAATAAAACAGTTCAAATAATTATGCCTTGAAATTACTTCAGAGGCTTAGCTAACAAGAGTAAGAGTTTCCATGATATAAGCATGCATTTGCCAACCAAATGAGGGACTCATTAGAAAATAAAAACCAGATGTTGGAGCAGTCAGCAATGCACTTTTTTTTTTTCACAGAGCCTTTGATTATGCCAACCATGTAATTGTATCTTGATCCGTCCCACAACAGTTCAGATGTGTTACTGTACAGACAGCCATATATTTTTTGACTACAACAGAACTACTCTGAGTGCAAAAATTTAGTCATTATGTTTGTGCAAGACCAGGTCTGCTGCAGAGTTTAACAGTGAAGATTCAGAGAATTCAAGGGTCATGTGCTAAGTTACAATAAGTATGAACCAGTGTATGTGATGTTAGTTGAAAAGATTTTGGGATTTGATTGTGAGCACTCCAGATACTTCTTAAAATAATAGAAAAACAGGTGGAGTAACAGCAGTAGTTCTCAAACAACCAATCTGCAGATTCAAAAAGTATCAGTGAAATTTTTACTCTGTCATTTTTACAAATGACAGAAGGAAAGAGATGATAAGTATACCTGCTATTGATTCTCAAATTAAGAGAGAGTAAGAAGAAAAATCTTAAATGATGTGCATAGGAATGCAGAGGGAATCCTGGTTTCTGTGTTATGCAGAGCAAAAATACATGCTGGAATAAATAAAGGACTTTTATATGTCACAAAAAAAATCCCCACTGAATTATTTGGAGGGCAGGGTAATCAGACAAATCAGAGAAGAAACAATTCTGGTAAGTTCTGTGAAAACTGGAAAGAGATGGCAAAATGTGCAATATCAAAAGCAACATAAAAATTATGTCAAATAGGATGCTAGTATGTTTGGATTACTTTCCATGGTATGGGTGTTTTAAATTACCACCACATATACGAAATAAGATAAGAATATGACAAATGATTGAAATATTTAGCTACAGATTATTTATTATTCAAATTTTAGACTGTGTGAAATATACAAACATTTTCTAATGAGAAATCTATGCAAATAATTTACAAATGAATGTAAGGGTTCTACCTCTCAAAAAGATTAGATATTTTGAAATTTATGGCCATTTCTAAATCTCAGATCCACAGGACAGATCCTATTAAAAATATTTTAGGTTCTAATTTTATGAATTTTCTGTATTTGCATGTCAGTTAAATAAAAATATAATTGTTAAAAACTCTTTATCACCATGACTCCAAGGAATCAGTCCTGTTTTCAAATTTCTTTAGTTTTTCAGACATCTCTGCATCTGAGCCATGTGAAGTGATTTCCTGCCTTTCTGATGACAACGACTGCTGCTACTGTCAGAAAATAACCTGAATATAAATACTAGGAATAAAGAATATTCTTTTCACCTTTTCACCTTTAAAATGCATTTAATTTTATTTACCAAAAATACATGATGCTCTAGTGTAATTTAAAAATTCAAATAATTTGTCTTAAAGTGCATTTTAGTGAAACTCAATGATGCTTGAAATGTCACCAATGTAAATAACTTTTTGAAGGCAAATCCAAAGAGACTCATTTTACCTCTAAAAAACCTTAAATGTACATGGAAACCATCTGTGTTTTGTCAAAGATATTAAAGTACATTTTCTTGTACTGATTGTTCATCATCTGTGAACAATTCTGCTTTGAACTGCTTTGGATGATGGAATGAGGTACTTTTAAAACTCAGGACAAGAAAATTCTTTACCCTTTTTAGCAGAAGCAAATAATTTTCTTCTAAACGTTTGTAAATTGTCTGTTCTGAGTATCTACTTTTTAACATTGTTTTGCTTTCATTTGTTCCTTTGTGAGGACTTCAGAAACCAGGTTCCTCATAAAGTATTTGGGAGCCTTTGGTACTTATTTCCTTCCTTCCTTCCTTCCTTCCTTCCTTCCTTCCTGCCTTCCTGCCTTCCTGCCTGCCTGCCTTCCTGCCTTCCTCCTCCCCTCTCTCCCTCCCTATTTGGATTACAGCTATTTTGATGAAAGGTCCCACATTGAAACTTATGTCTATTTCCTAAGCAGCCAAATTAAGTGCATTTCAGCTATTTCTCCCTGAACCTTCTCTAGGCTGACCAGCCCCAGCTCTTTCAGGGCCTCCTGAGCTCAGATGTCAGATAATCAAGTCCCCTAGTCATATTCATGGTCCTTCACTGAACTGCCTTCAGCATGTCCGGATCTCTCCTGCATTGGGAAGCCTGGGCATGGACCAAGAAATCCAAATGTGTTCTCAGCATGGCTGAGCAGAGGGGAGGATCATCTCCTTTGACCTGCTGGAAATGCTTTTCCTAAGGTGACACGAGAAATCACCGACTTTCTTTGTGATGGGACACATTGCATGCTCATGTGATATTTTCAAACTATTGCTTCAGATCTGATTGCCTCTCATTTCTTCTACCCCAGATGCTGTTGGTGTTTTAGGTTTTTTCTTCTCCTGACCTTATATAAATTATAATTGTTAAAAACATATTTTCATAGTATTTTTCCTATTAATTGTAATATTTAATTTTTTTCCTGAATATAATCAAAGGAATAACACACAGAAACAAAATAGGTCATCAACGTGAACTAAATTACAGCACTCATTGCTTTGACATGTCCCTTTACATATGCATTTCTGCTACCTTACTGTTAATAGTGTTCCTATTTCTACCATAAACTTACAAAGTCTATCTGTGGGACTTCAAAGACTGCTTCTTTCCTGTATTTTGAAGACCATGTAACAAGGGAAATAAAAATGCCCTTTTTTTTTGCCTGCAGTAGAATACTCTTTCTTTAGGAAAAAATTATTGAAAATTCTGTTACTGCCTTGTGAAAAATCAAGGATGTTTCAAGAATTTTTATATAAGGAGTCATATAAAGATCTTTTTCAAAAACTTTTAGGGAGTCATTTAAACATAGGTAAAGTTTTTGTTTTCCCTCATATAAAATTCTTACATCAGACTTAAAAAGAATCTGGGTACGAAAAAGGAGCAGAATCTGAAAATGAGTGGATATATCTTCTTTTTTTCCTTTATTTTTAATTGTATGACTGCTAAGAGGCTCTTTTTTCATTTGTAAACAACAGTTAATCTGTGACATCTGTGAGAACCAATGTATTGTATAATTTAAGCAAACTTTGCATTCGTAATAAAAATGTTCCCCTCCTCAGGGTTATTTGATCTATAAAACTGGGTGAGTTATATATTCTGCTAATTTGTTTTACTAACCACTACAGAATATGTGCCATCATGTTGTGATATTTACTAGAAAGTGAGTTGAAAAATAAATGAAAAAAAGTCTGCTATTAAATCCTTATGCAGAGTTGATGTGGGTTTTTTTCACTTCTTTGTTTAGTTGCAATAGAAAAGGAAGTCATCCTGAAGAAGAAACAAATAAAAGAAAAGAAAATATAGAGGAAGACTCCTAGCCATCAGACACAATTAAATTCTACATACCACAGTTCTGGGGTTTTTTTTCAAAGACTAGTATTTTTGGGAGAAGATACTGTTCACAGCATAATGTTAATTTAAATGGGATGTTAGGAGAAGCGCCACAGTCTGTGCCTTTAATAATGCGTCACACAGTGCTCTGGAGCACTCCTGGGCCCTGAAATACAGCTCCATATCCCACTACCCTGTTGTAAAGGCCTCAAGCATGCTTTGTCTAAATGCTAACAGCAGCATTGTCCCTAACAGTTTTTGGGAAGAGTCTGGGAGGCTGAATTTTCCAGGGTTGTTCAACACAGTCGGTTCTCATGCAGTAACCTTATGCCAGAAGCAAAAAGAGTATCCCGGAACATATGTAGACTACTCTGTTTAGCCAGCTTCAGTGCTTTTGATTGCTCTTGGGCATATTTATTTTACTAGTATATGAAACACAGAATTTTAAAAGAAACATAAAGATTTAGTTAGAAGGTTAGCTGCGCTGAATTTAGTTAAAATAGAAGTGAGTTTAGGCCCGGCTAGAATCAATTAAAAGTTAATGGTTAGTTAAGAAGAGCTGGACCTGAAATGAGTTTTCAAGATGGGAGTAACTGATTACTAAATAACTGATTACCTGTCACTTTTATGTTTGTTTAGCTGTGCTTAGAATGAGAAACAGAAACACTGATAAGTAGATATAGGGAACGTAAACAATTGTCAATTTCTTCCCCATCTGAGAACCTATTCAAAAGTCACACAAAGAGGAACTGGAAGGTCACCAAAGTAATTTGTATTGTCAAAACCCAGGAAGGCAGAAAGGTCAAATTGAGGAAGACCACTTTTACTTCATCTTTGAGACCACCGACTCAATTCAGAGAACATACCACGCATGCTTAATGACATTTAAGCTCATTTCCATACGAAGCGGAGAATGGGAGGTGTCGATGTTAAAAATATGCATTTTTATTTTGAATATTCATAACCTTTGTAGATAAATAGACTCTGTATCAACTTGTACCTTTGCAGTGCATATCAGGGAATCATCCCATGCAGCTGCCCAGCACTGGAATAAACATACACTTTCTAACTCTAAACTGTTAGAGAACCTTTGTCCATCTCATTTGGGTGTCGATGTTAGATCCAGACCCATATTTTGGTAATTCATATAGGCATAACCAAATATTTTCCACCACAGTTTTCCAGTAAGATGTCAGTGATACTTACTAAGGTATCTCTGAGAGAAAATAATTATGGTTCATTTTAGGAAAGATTCAATAGTTGCAGCAGAAAAATAATTGCAAGTGGTATGGATTTAAGCAAGCTGTTTAGCTGTTACTGCTAAGGAGAGATCAATTTGAATAGGTTTAAGCATGACATATAAACCAACAGCAATATGAGTTACTTATGAGCTCATAAGTGGTTGGCAGGACTACCAGCAGTGACTACTCAGTATGTTGTATTAGCACTATCTTCAAATATTTATGGAATGTCCTCTGAAAGTTGTTTCAGGGGTGGATTTTTTCCCCCTTGAAACTCTAATAGTGTTCATTCAATTAGAGTTCCATCACATAGACCAGGTTTACAAAGATCTGAATTTATTTCAAAAATATTACATAACTTTGTGTTATTTGCCTGTCACGAAGCACTGGTTCACAGAACTTTTCATCTATGTGATCTAGGATTTTGTGCTTGGCTGTCTGAACACAGAAGGCCTGTAATCTAGGTACCCTGGTGTTTGACTTACACACCTGCCATTACCTCAAAATATATATGCATGAGCATTATATTTGCCATTTCTTTCTGGTTTTGGAACAAATGCAATAAGCTGGAGTTTTTCTTGTTTACTTTCAAAATAAATAGATTAATGAATGGACATTTTTCAGGGGAAAGGTACCAACAAGTTAAGAGTCTGCTCTAACAACAGAAAGCAGATTAAGAAATGCACAGTAAAAAATAAAAAAATGTACTTGCTAGGTCCACATCGTGTTAATGTAAATCATTTTGTGGCTTGTTTGCACCACCTACTTCAGATCTTGAGTACTGGTCACAACATATCTCCAAAAGTGATATAGACAATCACAATCACATGCATGACAATATATAGTCTGAACGATTTCCATAGTATTCCAAAGATGGAGCTGTGGATGCCCCATCCCTGAAGTGTTCAATGCCTGGTTGGATGGGGCCCTGAACAACCTGATCTAGTAGAAGGTGTTGCTGGCTATGGCAAGAGGTTGGAGCTAAATGACCTTTAAAGTGCCTTCCAGACCAGGCCATTTTATGATTCTATGATTAAAAACTGAAAGTAAGTGTGATGCATCTAAAGTTATTCTATCAGAATCTCTAATCTTAGTGAAATCAAGTGAATATGAAACTACAATGAACAAATGCTATTTGCAATGATGTAGAATTTAATTAAAAACTGTGAAATAGATATCCAATGTGATAACGCAGAAATGATATTTAAAAGATAAGTGATCAAAATTAATTATTTAAATGTTTTTTTTAATTAAAATTTGTTGCATACTATAGAAATTAATTCTGATTCATTAATTTGAATATATATATTGCTCTACAATATGTACATTCTAATTCAGTTGCAGGATTTACCACCAATTTGGAGATGATTTTAGAGTCTGATTGGCTGCTAAAACACGTAAATGCAAAATCACTTGATGTCTTTGGAGACACCTTACTGCAGTTTTTCAGCATAAGAGGGTTGACAAGAAAGAGGATTTGTACCAAGGCCTATAATGAGAGAATAAGGGGCAACGTTTTCAAACTGAAAGAGGATAGGTTTAGGTTTGGATAGGAGAGAAGGAAGAATTTTTTTACAATAACATAGATGAAACACTGGAAGATGCTGCCCAGAGAAGTTGTGGATGCCTCATCATTGGAAGTAACTAAAGATTGACTGGATAGGGCTCTGCTGGTGGAAGGTGCTCTTGTCCATGGCAGGGGACTTGAACTACGATCTTTAAAGGTCCCTTCCATCCCAAGATTTTATGATTCTGTGAAAATCTGGCCCAATATTTAGCTGCTGTGTAATCTCTGTTAAGGCACAGAGAACCTTTTCCAGGAGAGAACTTAAAATAACTTAAGTAGATGATTACTGGCAGTAAGTGCACAGGTATGCCAGGAAGAAATGTTATGAGATTTTTAATCTGTACTTAGAATTTTTTTTTTTTAATGTGTTTCTTTGTGCATAATTTCAGCTTTCAAATGTGGAAAGCTGTTCCTTCTTTATTTAAATGCATAGGGGTTTTTTTCTGTACACTTCTTTATTCTGGAAACAGTAAAACTGGTCATTCAGGAAACAAGATATTACCTACCCAAAGGACATCTGCTGCAGATGGTTTGTCTTTGGCAACCATATGTCATATGCATTTTGGCAAAAAGTTATATGACTTTTTATTTGCCAAATATTGTGTGGTAGCCAGATATTTTTGAAGCAGATCTATAAATAATACATTTCTCCACCTCTTTGTCTCTCTCTGTTGTGGTTTCTCTCTGTTTTAAACCTAATAATACCATCTATGAAAAAAATGTGGTCTGCAAAATAACAGAAAATGAAGGTCACATAAATTCAAAAGAAAAAAAATGCCAACTTTTAAATTCTTCAGGTTTTTCCTTACAAATTCTCCCTCACAGAACTGGAAACATTGAAATGTCTCAAACCTGATGATATGTAATTTCATGTGAACAAACAGAAAATGTTTAAACAAGGTCAAAACAGAGTATTTTGGTTTGCAAGGTGTCTCTAACAGGCTGCATGCATATAACTCGACCTATAAAGACAGTTTAAGATGTACGTTTTAGTCATGCCATGACTTCATGCCAGGATATAACTTCGATAATCCTTTTAACTCCTCCTCCATGAGACAGAAAATCACTTGTGATTTTAACACTCTGCAAAGTGTTAGAAACTAAGTGTAGGAAAAACTGCTTTGTGATTCTGAGCTGCAGTATAACCTTTCCATTTTTGAAGTGAATGGAGATCATAACCTTGAAATCACTAAAAGAACTCTATGCTTGCATCTAAAATTGCTTGAGACAGTTAGGCATGGGCAATGACCCATTTCTCCTTTCCTTTCTTGTTCAGTTGAATGGAAGGAATAATCCACTTACCCGTGTAGTACCAGCTGTGGAAGAGGCCCTTAGTGAGAAAGGGTGTTTGGTTTCCAACTGTATACTTTTGTAATATACATCTGAGGTAATGACAAAATAGACTTTGGTGTTGATGCCACTCTTTAAGGCACTATGCCTTTCTCAAGGCAGCTAAGTCAGATAATTCACACGCTAAAATTGTTTGGGTTTTTTTCTACAAAGGCCTTGTGGTTTAGAAGTAAACCACACTGTTGACATGTTAATGACTTGAACCCCACTGAGGGTGACCTTGATGGCATTTCCAAATCAATCGCATTGAAATGTTTTTTAATATAATTTTATAATGAAGTGCCTTTAAGCAACTATTTTTCATAAGATGTTATCTGAGGGTTTTTAAAACTGTAATATACTTTCCACTCTAAAGACGGTAAAAGAAGGGATGCATGTTTATGTAATTACACAAAGAGAACAGCTGAGTGTGAAAAACAGTATTTTGTTTAAAGACCTTTCTTGAAGGAGAAAATGTTAAAGTTAAATTAAATTTTTTGTTGCAAATAGGATTATTTCCCAGGTAGGTTTTTGAAGCAATTTAATACACCCAAAAGAAATTTCAGTTTTATATAAAAACTGCATAAAATATGAGCCCTTCTGGAATTTTTATCTTTTTAGCACGTTTTCTTTCATCTTTCATACTTTTTATTTTTTATTCTACTTTATAAATAAAACCCTTGCCTTATTTCTCTTCTTATTTCTTGTCTTTCCCAGTAGTGTGGATCCAGCATAGACTAACACATCTTATTAGTACTGGCCACTTTTATCTAGGGACCATCATAAGAGCTCTTATCTTTCTGAACTTATTTGTATCCAAAGAAGTATCCTATACCTGTTGTTAGGATAACACGATTAGCTTTTCTTTTTGGGCACCTGCATGAAGCAAAATATATATAAAAGTGGCAAAGCATGAAATTCAAATGATAGAAACAGTCATCAGGCAATGCTTCCCTTATGTCAAACTTTAAAAGGTAATCTTAGATAATTTAGAGAGTAAAATATATATATAAACAAATAACAAATTAAAAAATCATCTCCTCTGTCCAACCCTCATGACAATTGTCAGCTTTGCTGCCAACTAGATCCAGCTCCTGGTTTTCAAAGCTGTGTATTCCTACCCTACAACCCTCCAAGGTCTTCTTCAACGAACACATTCAGTTTTTCCTCACTTGCTTTCAGTGATACATTCTTTATCCTCAGCCACCATTTGAGAAGCCTGAGGAAGAAAAACCACTCAGAAGTGAGAAATAGCAGTACGCAGAAAAAGCTTACCAGCCAGTGTCTTATGGACTGGCAAGAAAGGCAGGATGATAAAGCAAAACTATCACCTTTATGCTCTCCAATTCTTCCACATATTGTGCTTGTTACCCTTATGAGATCACCTGTGCTGGTACTTCTGCATGATCAGACTAGATCAGACCTTTCCTGCTTACCAGCATCTGAGGAAAATATCTCAGTGAATGCACATTTTAGAATTTTTCAGTGGAAAATTCATGAACTCATTTGAGTGGAAATGATTGAAGGAATTTTGAATTTCAGTAGGAAAGACGAGGAAATTTTGCAGATGTTACATGTATTTACCCTTACTTCTATGAAAGCAGTGGAAAATTCTACTGAATGATGAACACGTAAAATAAACCCAGTAGGAATTGGTTAATGTGAAGTAGTTATTTTAAGCAATTACAATTTGTATAAATTAATTACATTGAAAAGTAATGCTTTTTGATTTATTATTATTATTACTATTATTATTATTATTATTATTATTATCTGGGAGGAAAGTTTAGGTACTTAAAATCTGAATATATGATTGAAATTTTCTAAGTAAAGCACTGTGGTAATAAGAAGGTAAATAAATTCCCTTTCACATAATCATGTAACATCTCAGGCTTGTTAAAATCCATGAGGTGATAATAAGTTATTAAAATAATTATTTGAAAGTAAATATTGATCCATTTCTTATTTTTACCATAAAAATCATATTTTTACAAGAAAAAGCACAGCTGTAATGTTTGTTACTGATAACAAATACAACTGAGTATGTCTAAATTCAATGAATGTGTCCTTTAGCTATGGTTACATTTCTCCCCCAAAAGGCTACATAATTTTCTCTGGAAACAAATTGAAGTAGTACCACCAATCCATGTTAAAAGGTTTTAAATAACAAATTGTTTTACCCAAAGGGTTTGGATAATTTCCACATAAAATTGGCCCTTAAAAAATGTCAGAACTATTTAGAGTGATGAATGAAAAAAGCACTTTTAGTGCTCATAATATTTTACAATGCCAATTGCTTCAGCATGTTTCAATAAATCAGTTATGCAAATGCCTGTCTTTTGGAATACAGAATATTACTGCTTTCACTATCCTTCAAAACTGTAAGGTGACTTAGAGATAATGGGTTGTTAAAGAAAGAGAGAAAAAGACTAAAAGAAAAAATAAAATGTCTAATTTTTTTTACTTTATGGTATTACTGGAAAACCACTACATGTAGAATGGAAGAATAACATATTTTAAAAGAGAAAAACAAGAGCTTTTCCATGTATTTTGTATACAGCACAAGATAAAGTTTCCAATGTCATTACTTAAATACTCAACTAACTGTTTTTAAAGGACTATACCAAGACCATTTTCTAACAAGCTCTCTTGAAAACAAAGCAAACCAGACGTTTTAAAAATTGTATCTTTTATCCATTTACCAGAGAATTCATCACTACCTTGTGCAAAGCTGTGATCTTAGTGGTATCCTTGCAAAACAATGCAAGTTAAGAGATTTATGTCTGAAGTATTCATGCTTGGTAAGAAACTAGTTTTTATAGAGTCCTCTGACTCATTTCCTGAATCACCCGACCATGGTATCTCTCAGAATATCTCACTAGGTTATGGTGAACCCAAGTTTCTGTAATGAGATCTCAGGAAGCAGGTTATTTTATGTGTTTTAGACACTTTTTTGATGATGGGAAATCATTTGACAGATCTTCTTTTGCAACCGTCAGCCATCTGCAGAGTAGCTTGCTACTTTGCCTCCTCTTTTTATTTCCACACAGAGAACATGTGTAGATTCTGTAGCACAGATAAGGGCAAACAACTCATGTTTGTCCATAGTAAATTAGCTGAAGTGTATGAGACTTGTTACTGCACAGCTGTACATGCTCTTTCAGTCTTACCCCTGAATGCTCACTTCAGCGAGGCCAGTGGACAATGCTGAGTGGTGGCCTCAAAGGCTCTCAGTACAGTGACCAGGCGAGACAGGTGTGGCTGAAGTGGACTGTCTGCTTGCTCCTGCAAGTCTTACATGAGCAAACCTTGTGGTTTTGTTGTGCATGGGATCCATTAGGCTCTATGCAGAGATGCTGATACAAATAATGAAGGACCTAGGACTTTGAAACATACTGTGATGCTTTATAAAATGTATGGATCCTCCCTCTCGACTAATAGCAGGTGAGATAAGATGAAGAAAACACAGAAAGGTGAAATGTTATTGATCCAGTAACATATAGCTTACTGGCAGTAGGACTGAAATTCTTCCTGATTATCTACAGTGATAAAGGTGCTGAATTATAGAATCACATAATAATTTAGCTTGGACTCCAACCGTTATCCCAGCACCCGTCAAGTGCACCACCAAACCATCTCCCTAAGCATCACATCTCATTATTCTTTTAAATTCCTCCAGGAATGCTGACCCCACCACTTCCCTGAGCAGACTGTTCCAATGTTTGGCAACACTTTCTGTGAAGAAATGTTTTCGTAATATCCAGCATAAACCACCACTGGCACAACTTGGGGCTTTCCTCTTATCATTTATTACTTGGGAGAAGAGACCCAAGTTTTATCATGCAAGGTCTCCTCTGCTAGTGGTCAGTAGGCTCTGTATGTGTTTATTTGTTTTACTTTAACATCATTTGACATGTTGCTGAAATTCTACACCTGTGAAGCACTCTGACAGTTCGTGCATGTTCTACTCCTGGTAGTAAATAAAGTCCAGCAAATTTCAACCAATATTCTTGTCCATCATATCATGAAGGGTCAAAAAGCAGGGACTAAGGCCAGATTTCACTGTACTATATCCCAACCAGGGTCTCAATAGCCTTTTTACTGTCTTTATATGGCAGTTTGAAATACTACCTCTCAGTCATATTTTGTTGATCTGAATAAGTCTTCATAAAGTTAAATGAAGTTGTGTGAATTTACTTTAATTTATCTATTTAAAATACATTAAGTAGTCTGTAATTAATTACCCTAACCCTTAAAAAATAAATACATTTATGCACATGAAAACCATATGCCTTTTTACATGTTTGGATGTCTCTATGTGTGTATATAAAAATTAAAATTATTAAATATATCATCACAAAAACCAGTAAATCTATCATCTATATGGAACCACTTTTAATACAAGTAATACTAAATTGGCATATTGGAAAATTATGTTAAACAACCCAGAATGAAGGATCAGCTTAAAGATAACAGTAGCTCTGGGAAACCTTTTATTTTATTATTTTAGTTTTTAGATGCAGTGAAACATGCTCAGCTTCTCTGCACTGAAATATAAGCTAGAAATTTAATTTTTTCAATCGGGAATCCTCATTTATTATAT
Source organism: Corvus kubaryi (assembly GCF_017639235.1). Taxonomy (NCBI): domain Eukaryota; kingdom Metazoa; phylum Chordata; class Aves; order Passeriformes; family Corvidae; genus Corvus; species Corvus kubaryi. Next base: position 41,043,808 of record NW_024580667.1, on the reverse strand, counting down.
GGATTTGAGAAAGGAGACATTAAGAAAAAAAAAGGCTTGTAATGAGGTCTGGCAATGTTACAACTTCTGCCTGCAAAGAAAAGAGAGCAAATATTGTAGCATATGTGATCTACCTTCAGGCATAAAACAAAGAGATTTTAGTATCAGAATAAAATGCACTTTCAATCAATCAACTTGTTTTTTAAATAAATCTCCTCATTCAGATCTTTTGAATGATCCATTACATGAATTTCTCATAGTCCAGGATAATGAGTTATATTGTTGTGGAGATTGATCATGGAAATGATTCAACAATATTCACTACATTTGCTGAACAATTCTGAGCACAATTTTTTTACAGTAACTGCTTCTACGTCATGTTTTAATGTTTTACATGTTTTTATTTTCTTCCATAGAAATCCATACTTTGTTAAAGTAAAAAAATTCACTGGTCCTATGAAATTGCAACTAATGGCTTGGAATAAATGTTTGGTGATTTGGGTTAAATAAAGCATGTCTCTAGAACATTCTTCCAGTTCTTTGTTGGGGAAAAAAATGGACATGCTTGATGAATTCTGCAGTTTATTGAAAGTGGGCTGCTTTTCCTTTGTCAAGCCAAACCACACCTCTGTTGACTTGTGGTAGGGTCTTTGTTTTTGTGGCGTGGGACACCCTGGATGAGGTTCTGCTTTTAGCCACCCTGTTGCGCCATTTCTCCTCAAATTGTGTGCTTCTCACAGAACATCTTCAGTAGAAATACATAGTGAAATCTTCAGCAGAAATAAATCCACGGTATGTCATTAACCTGTAGAGAAATGTGGCAGGGTACATCTTGTCTCACTAGAGAAATTAATTTCCTTTGGTCTCAGTGTGGAGAAAGACATTTCTTAAATGCAATTCAAACTGCTGAAGATATGGAAACAAGGACAAGCTCCTCTCCAAAGAAAACCACACGTAATTTAATTCCCCATGTATTGATATTACAGCATGCTAAGTAAAAATTATGTCTTTTCTAAGGTCTTTAAAGCTTTACCTGAATTAACTTAAGGGATAATGTTCATAGCTGGGAAATACGCCAGTTATGTCTGCTCCTGCATCTCCATATATGAGAAAAATCACCACTTCTTTTTATATATACTTAGGCATTTATTTCTACTGAGATGCTTATTTTCAAATATTTGTATTTTCATGTGATAACTCTCTGCTGCTACTTTTCAACAAAAGATAAAGTCTCTTCTGCATAAATACAATAAAGTCATTGAATAATAAAGCTAAATATCTATATAAGAATTGTAGAATTGGAATAAACGTATTTTGACTCATCAACTGATATAAAACAGCTGATCACTAAATTTGGAAAGATCAAAAGCCTATACAAATCTAGTTACAAAGAAGAGTTTATATGCTTTATTCAATGGGTATATAACTGAAAAGGTGTGAAATATTCATATTTAGAATAATTATTTTGAGATTGAAATGTCTCTGGATAACATTAGAACTAAATCAGTCATCTGAATCAGGAATTCAACTCCTGCTTGTGGAGCTGAAGGACTATCATAATACACACGACAGACGGAAAAAAATCGTATTTTACAAATGTCCATATGATTTCAAACCTTCAAGCTTCTAGTGAAGGTCCAACCACAATCAAACTATAACTCTTGAGGAAAAAAAGTCACAGAATAACTCCAGACTCTTTCCAGCTTAACACTTCAGCAACCCCTCCACCTTCTAGAGTTATTTGTAAAAGAGGACCTCCAGTTTCGAAGATCATTAAAATTACATTAAACATGAATGTGCTTACATTCATTTGAAAAGTAGTCTAAACTGCTTTCACTGTATGTTTTATCACACATCAATGTTTTAAAACTATGAATCCATGTCAACTTTATCTTTAGAGGACACTGTGCCATTAAGTTTTTTATTTGTGTTACTTTTTGATATTTTATTTCATTATGAAGTCAAAACTGCATGAAATTCTGAACTACCTACTAGTATGATTACAATATAAAAATGTTAAGATATATGTTGTCTTTATTTTTGCTTCTCATTCCTTTCAGGACTTAGTTATCACCATGTGCAGTTTATCTTTTCCAGGTTTTGTATTTTGATAGATGAAATTAAGTAGGTATAAACTCAAAATATCTGTCAAGCATAATCTACCTTTGAATAAATATTTCATACGTCTGCATTCTGAGTCTGTTCTGTCTCGCGCAAAACTCAAAGCACTACTAAAGAAATAATTTATATTGATTCTGTAACAAAACATAATAGGCACACCTGTCTGAAAATTATATAAATTAATAAGAAATATAAAATTACCTAATTCATCATCTATTCATTATCTTAGTTTTACACCTGCCTGACATGCAAGTTCGTTTAAGCATTCATTTTCACAGATGAAGTGTGAGGTTTTAATATTAAAAAATTCTGAAAATGTTTCCTCCCCTCTTGAGTTTACTGTTTCCATCTCATAACATATTTTGAGTTTCCTTTGCAGTTGGAAATGAAGACGTTTACTACTTGACCCCTCATTTAACAGTCAGTTTTTTTTCAAAATTGCTGCAAATCAATACATTTGGAAGCACAGGTACATTAAAATAAAACCTCCAAAGCTTTTTAAGAGAAACACACATAGAAATGCATGCACGCACACACACACACAGAGTCACACACTGAGTCTCACAACATCTGTGGTCAGCATTGCTCTGGTATGTGGCTGAACTGACTGTCTCACAGTAAAATTAAGTGTTAAGAAAATCTCTTCCTTTTGTAGTTTTAGGTTTATTTTTTGGTTTTTTTTTTTTTTTTCCCCCCAAAGTAGGCAGCTTTTTCCAAATGTTCCATCTCAGGCTTTTTAACTGAATGTATAAGAACACGAGGATGCTTTTTCTGTGTTGTTGGACTACATCCGTTTAACATTGGGGTTTTTTTGGTTAAGAAACAGATTTCCTCTAACACTTATGTTGCTGGAATGAACTGCTCCATGCGTTCCTTGAATATTAGTCAAACTCAGGAAGTTTTCTCCTAGATCTACGTCAGAATTAGCTGGTTGCTAAGGTATGATCAGAGAAGATGTTGCCTGCACCTTGCCCTGGGGGCATGAAATGTTTCACTAAGAAGGTGTCCAAGCAATCACAAAAGGCATTTCTTGCACTTTGGATCAAATAACTTTTTTCACCATTTTCAACAATACTTCCCTCAAAAACGAATCATTCTTTTCAGAAGTGAAAATTGATACTACACTAAGAAAAATCTTTCCATAAGGTGTTTAGAACAACACATAGATCTTTTACAAGCTCTCACAGATCAATGAGAAAGGTGCTTGCCAAGTTGAGGTCTCCTACACACAAGTTTACTGTACTTTTAAGATGCAAAGGAACATAGTTTTTTTGTCACAGTGACCACTGCTGTCCACTGCCCAGGCTAGCTCCAGTGGTGTGCAGCAGGAGTGGGGAGCAGCTTGAAGTACAGAGTTTAAAAGCTGCTCTTCTGAAGCCTCTGCTCTACCCAGGGGAGCTAAGGCTCCAGGCACTGTGGCAGTCAGCAGCCCTTGACAAAAGGAAAAATAAAAAGTAGCAGGGAGGCTTGCCACAGGAGGTAACCCAAGTTCATTGAAGGGGATCCACAGGGAACAAGCAACTGTTGCAGAGCGACCATGCCTTATAAAGGAGGGGGAGTTGAACAAGGGGAGTAACCCAACTAGGGACCAATAGGCGGATTAGGAGGGAGGGATGCTGGAGGGAAGGACTCACATCTGGTCCAATGGTCTTGGTGGGAGGAGGGAGAGGGGTCACATGCCCCAATGGGGCATCCAGGTTTAGGGGATTTCCAAAAGGGGAGGTATCTGAGGGGGCAGGGTCTCGGGGGATTGACGGGAACCATACAAGGGTAATTAGGGAGGGCTTGGGTGATAGACACAGAACAATCCAGAACTCCGAGAGGAGTTTGGGTGATTGGCAGGGAAGGATAACTGTTGGGGAAGATGAAACAGGAAAGTCTTATAAATATGATTGCCTGACAAAAGATTTTGGGAATATGAAAACTACAGGCAACATCGAAATGAAAGCCACTTTTGAAATACCAAGTCTTAGTTACTGAACAACTAGAAAACAATGGTATGGCCAACTGAAGGTAATCCCCTCTTGATTGAACAATACCCTCTGCTTGCAGGCAGGTCCAAGGGTCAGAGCAGACCCTACTAGCTCAGCAGAAGGGGTCCAAAGAGTAGTTTTTAGAAGTTAAGATGTAACACTCTATGGTAATATAAGAACTCTTATAGGCTGTATGTAAATGCTATAGGATTTGTATCTTGTATTAGATTGGTTAGTGACAATTAGAATATTCAGTACAGAAGATGATTTATTGTATTGTAACCAGGACTTCAGTATTCCTCTCTTACTCTTCGCACACTCTCACTCTCTCTCTTACTCTTACACACTCTTACTCTCTCTTCACACACACTTCTTCACTCTCATTCCTCTCGCTCTCTCTCTCCCTTACCCGCTTACTCTCTTGCTCTCTTGGGCCTGCTCAGAGCTGCCAGCTGCAGCTCTAAGCAGTGCCCCTATACCCACGCCCTTTGCAATAAACCGCATGTTCCAAGATCTGACTATAGAAATCTCTCATCTCCGTCCGTCCCGACCGTCCGAACCACCCAAAGCTCCTACAGATAACCATATTGGGAGCACCAGGGGAGTGGTTTGAATCTGGGGCAAACCAACTGGGAGTAGAATAGAAAGGGAGTAGGATACAAAGAACATACAAAAATACAATAAAAGCACTGCATCACTACAATTTTTGTAATCTTCAACTTTTAAAATAATACAGGTTTGTTTCTTCCAACTCTTCTTTTTTCCTCACGAAAAAAATTGTCCTCAGAATTACAAATATATAGGTCACCATGGAGCCTGGTTAATGACAGTGAAAAAGTATATGCATGTCTCGTTATGACTTGACCAGACTTTTAATAAGGATAAAATAACTTGTTTTTTTGCATAATTATATAGCATTTTAGTGAAGCAAGACTGAGGTCACAGCAATGAAACTTTCAAATACCCTTCTTTCAGCCTTCACATTGAAATACCAAATAATACTCACTGGTAATTTCATATATCATAAAAGATTTGAGGCTTTATCTATTCTTATTACTTATGTAATGAACAAAAGCAAACTAAACAACGTGGATATTAAGGAATTTTATATGCTGTAGACTCTAAACAGACAAAGGCATCAAAGTCAGTGCTGCAGGGATAAGCAACCTACAAAACAATCATATTTCAGGCCAGTTCTAAAGCTTATGGGCTTTTTCATAGACCTAATTATACTTAAACAATGCCCTGTTTAAATTGTAATTTGGCAACTGTAACTCAAAACCACATGTTTTTCTTGCATACTATAGAAATAGCCTAAACAATTCTTCAGTATTGCATATTTCTCTGCGAGGGGGAAGATGCCCATAACTTAATCTTAAATTACTCTTTACGTCCAGACTTTCTGTGTTTTAACTTCTCTTTTGTCAGACAAGGGATTATAACCAGTGATGAGGGGATTAAAAATAAATAAATAAACTTTGTCAAGCACCTATATTAACACAGTGGGGCAGGAGAAATATCTAAATGCTGAATTCTGATTTTGATTGGTCTTCAAACAATGAGTTACCAAAACAGTAGTGAAATTCTTGTCAGTTTTTCTACATGAAAGAACGTCTCAATGTGTAGGCTTTATTTTCCATGTAGCCTCATGAAAATATTTTTTGGCATGACAAAGTACCTCTTTTAGCAGTTTTCTGCAAAAACAGCCTCCCATGGTGTGTTTCAGCTTTTGGCAATACTGTAATGGAGATTTAAACAAAGAGTACATGCAGAGTCAGGATTAGAAAAAGGGGGGGGGGAGTGTGGAACAATATAATAGAGATGATCCCAGAACTACTTGAAAGCTCTGCAGAGTAGTGTATTGCTGCTTTTACTCAGAAAAGGAAAGGAAAACATCTAACAGAATTAATTATAGAGAGGGGTAATAGTCTCCTGTTCGCAAGCACTGAGAGTTCAGAAGAACATTTTATGAGATTTAAATACAGAATACTCTGTCTCTGTGGGTGACTTAACTGGCAAATACCCTCTTTCTGTAATATTTGTTACTGACTAAAAGTGGCAATGCCTATTGTTTTAAATTTTTATTGCTCTCTCCAGCCTCATAAAGCAATAGTTGAGAACTAGGAAAAAAAAACCAGAATGCAATCCCTGTTCTTTTCCTCTCAACTTCCCTTGCAGAGGCCCTTGCATAGACTTTGTTTCTATTCTTCTCAGAGTAATGAATTCAGCGTAAATGGAAGGACACACTGATAATTCATCTTCTGTCCCATCCCTCATCTTTCGACCCCTGATAGATCTCACAGTAGTTTTCTTGCATTTTATGTCTTTTTCTGTGAAAATATCTGAAGGGTTTCCAAGCAAGTAGTGCTGCAGGTAGATGTGCTGAGGAGAATGATGCCGCTTTCCCACAGTGGTTAAGACTTATGCCTGTACTTCTGGACACAGACGGGCTCCCAGGACCTTGGACTGTAAATTCATCTCTAGCTTGATTTTACACTGGAGTGCAATGCACAGGAGGAATACAATAATTCATAGTAGTCTTACAGTATATATACCAACAAGTACAGTTCTACATCTATTTTTCTAGTTTTTAGCATTCTGTGGACAGAACAATTCCTATTCTGGTCCTCCTATGCAGTTCTGTGTGTAAACTTGCTAGACTATGTATAGGTGCCATCTCAGAATCTATTATAGTTATTCAGATCAGATTTTGTGCACTAGTTTGGTGGGTTTTGCTAAGGACATATAGAAATAATGCAGTCAGCAGCTACCATCCTACAGTTCACTTTTCCATTTGATGATACAGCCTCACGCTACCAGGTAAAAACAAGGGGGACTGTAGTGCATGAGCTTATATGACAAAGAGAAAATTTCCTAAATTAATCCATGTGTCAAAAAGCAAATTATAAACATCTCCTTTGACTATAGGAGTTTTGAACTGAGAATGTTTTGGAGTGAATCAATATAAGGATGACCTCAGAATTTCACTCTCATATCTTCATAGGCATATGTCCTTCAAGTACTGCCATAAAATTTATGAACAGCATATACTTTATGTTGATTACATGAGGAGTTGCTGTATAGTTACATGTATCAAAGATCAGTGTTTAAACATTGGTCCTAATTTGCAGTACTGTAATGTTCCCCTTAGCAACAGCAATTTTTCACACATGATCCGTTCAGTTTCTTGCAAAAATTAGCTGGGAAAAGTGTGCATATGCTTTGTTCCAAACTTTGTGCTCTCTATTTTAACTATCCCTGCATAAAGAGTAAGATAAATAAATACATGAATAAAACTTTGCATTTCAGGAAAAAAAAAAAAAAAAAGCAGTCAGAGAGTTAAGGAGAAGGTCTGTACAGAAATTGTGGATTTTACATTTGAGATCATTTTTACTTCTCAATTTTAAACATCTACTAAGGTAGCACAATTAATATCTCTGAATTAAATAGAAAATTAGGTTTAGACAGATACACTGGCTTGAAAGAATTAACAGTCTGTCCAAGGTGATGAGTATGTTTGACATATGGAAAAGAAAGTTTATTTCAACAGTCAAATGTCAGTAAACTTTACCTTTTTGCCTATTCATGTAGTCTTCCAGCAAAGAGGGAAGTAGTCCTCGTATGAGCTACTTTGGCCATGTCAGTTTAAGTAAGATCTCTCTTTCCACATGGACTGCTAGACTACATAGTCAAGTCTACCATCCCATTGACAAAGTAGCAGTATCAAGGCATGTTTAAAAACTTCTACACCCTCATCCCTATTTCATTCAACAGTTTTCTTATTAAACTTGTTTTTAAGAGGTGTGCACTTTCCAAAAGCAAAGATAGGACCATGTAGTTGAATTTTAAAGCCAGCAATTTGCTGTAAGGAGAATAACCTCTCACTTCACTTGCTGCAGTGTAGTACTAGCCTTATGTGCTCAGCGTTCACCAACTGTACTCAACAAGTTGTGTCCTGCATGTATTAAAAAAAAAAAAAAACAAAGCTGAAACATTATCAAGACCCTTAGTTTATGAAGTGTAAACAGATGTTTATGCTTAAAAGTCAGTGTTGTTATACTTAAGGGAGTTCTGTTTCCATCCAGAGGCAAGACTACTGATTGGAACTATTAAGAAAGGTGTAGCTTCTCTACCTTCTGAAGTATTTTTGTTTGGTTATTACCTGTCTGGCAGAAGATTATAAAGATTCTAAGGTGAAGGATCCAGAACCCCAGTATGACTTTTTTTCTGCCACCTTCTCTGACCATGAGACTATTATGGTGTGAACCACATCAAACCATGTCTCTGCAGAGAGCCAGGAAATCCATGAGGCAGCCAAAGTTAGGACGGACATGCCTTTTCAGCCTCCTGAAAGGGCAAGGTGCTGCTCATGCTTTGCGTTGAATTCCCCCCTTATATTAACTTATGTTAAGAAGACTTTGCTTTAAGCTTTTCTTAGGCTGAGGCACTGCATTTCATAGCTGCAAGAACACACATCTTATGAATCCTAGCTCACACTATGACTTAGATAAGATGTTTATTTTCATTCTGAGGTGCCAGTAACTCTGGGTATATGATGTAGAAAAACTGCAGACACCAAAATATACACCTTAGAGAAAGCAGGTGTCCTCTTGGTTATCCAAGAAGCTGCCTGGCATTTATTTTTAATCACTCTCATTCTCAGTCACATATGTTGTATTTTAATTCTTGGTTCCTTATTCCTGTCCCTCAATTTATAAAATGTAAATCAATAATCTGGTTCCTCAGGAATGTAGTGAATTTGTTTTTTGATATTAGTTAGCACCATGTGTTAAGTCGGCAGCTTGGTAGATGTGAACTATATTTAGCTTTATTTTTGTGACAACAATGCAGTTCTGAAGTTCTTGGCAATTTATCAATATAATTGGCTGGCAAAAGGAGAAGATTCAGCAGAAATATTGATGTGTTGGGTATTTTTTTGTTTGGTTATTTTAAATTCCTGCCTGTTGATTTGTACTTAGAGATATGCACCAGATGTGTAGTATACATCTCTTCCTATAAATATAGTAGATGTACTGCAGATGAAAATATATTTACTTTCAAATACTGAAATTCAATTGTAATAAAAATGTTAGGGAAAACCAAAAGAAGAACTTTGACTGAAATTTAGCTGATCCTGACCTTTTGTATACATTTTTCTCACAGAATTTCATTGGGTTTGCTGGGCCATTATCTACCTGTGACTGAGCGCAAATGACAGTTCTGGGTTACAGACAAGCAGAATTCTCAGCTAAATTCTCACTGCAAAACTGGTAATATTAAATGAAACTGAAAAAGCTGACTTTGATTTCTAGACCTCATGGTGAGTTTGCAAGGCTGGTGCTTAGTGATAAAAGATTTTGTTCTTAAACTAAAGAAACATTAAAAATACAACATATAAAACCCTAAGATGACATGTTTAGCCATTACTCAGGACTATAACAATTGAAGCCTAGTTTCTCTGAAAATTTAATCTTCATTCTTAACTTGTACAGCCTCAATTTTTTCTATGTTTATTTAAATACAACAACCACCATACCTATAGCTGCTTTCATAGTCCTTCTAAGTAGCTCTTTCCATACTTTCACTGGTGATAATTGGATTCTATAAAGCTATTTTGTTCTCTGATTAAACTTCATTTTACAGAGCATTCTAATTATTTTGTCTTTGCCTCACTTTCCTTCAAGCTATGCTAGCTATTTTTCCTGTCTTTCATTCTTAGGTAGTGCATTGATCTTGGATGAAACTATCTCAAGTTGTTCTCCATTGAGGTCATATAGTTAGTCACTTCTAGAAAGTAAGTCTTTATATGAATCCTTTTGAAGGATTATTTCTAGCCTCTGTGAGAGCTTATTTCTTAATGGATCTCCAGCACAAGGAAGACAGGATTATCAGCAGACAGTCTGATGTGTCCAATTTTTCATCAAGCAGAAACAGGGTATTGTCCTACCGCCAGCAGACTTAATGGTTCCATAACATTGTTTCTTGTGGAGTGTTTTCTCAAAATGAGATAGCAGAAAATAGATAGAGTTCTCTTAGATGCTTACATTCCTTAAGGAGTACTTTTTCAAAAGGGTCAGTGATGCTGATGTTCTGCCTGTATACCAGCTTTGCCAGTTTTTCTGTTTACTTGGACAGTTTGCTTCATCTGTTGGAGAGTCCTTTGCCTTTGTTAACACTGGAGGAGCAAAGGCACTTTCCTTGTTGGCCTGCAGCATCAGACTCCCTCTTGTTTATTCTCTCTGATACTGCCAGTCTTGCATTCTTTTCAGGGCAGTCCAGTTCCAGCAAAGGGAATAATGAATGTGTGTTTCTTCTCCTTTTTTTTTTCCCTCCAGTCTAGGGTGTTATTGAGGGCAAGCTCTGGGAAGTGGGAACAGAAAGATTAAATACCCTTAGGGTCAGGAAAATCTTACAGAAAATCTCCAGCTCTCTGAGTGGTCTAATCAGTAGGGCCATTCAGTCTGCAACTCTCTACCACTGGGCTTGAAGTTGATGTTGAAGCCCAAATCAAGTGAGATGTCAGCCAGTGAGTTTCCTAGTGGCACACAGCCCCTTGCACACTAAAGTTAGTTAACTGCATTCTTAGCTGCCACATTTTCAAACCCTACTGCTGTTCATTCTTAAAATGAGTTTAGATTTCTAATATTCCAATATGAGTGACAATTTCTGAAGTCTTTCTTTAACTCTGACCTCAATACTTTGAGTGATGATGCCTAAAAATTTTCTCTAAATCAAACCTCTGATATGTCAGGTACAGTGGCTTAATTCAACTCTTTCTTTAGATCACAAGAGAGAAGAATTAATTTCCTGTTCCTCTAGCACACAACAGTTCACGTGGTTTAGTGCAGTTTACAAAAGGTCTGTATCAGAGGCAGTTGGTGTTGGAACACAGAATTTCTATTCAGAAGTAGATTCATGTGGAGACCATAAAAAATATTTGATATTTGCTAAAAATGTTAAAGTCATACACTCATGTGTTTAACATGGATTGCTGGTTATTTAGAGCCACTATTTCACAGGTGTGGTATCACTGAGTTTTTGGATGCTCATACTTCTAGTTACTTACTGGAAGAGACTGAGAGGGGAATAATGATGACTATTCTAGAAAAGGTAATGTTAAAAATAAGTATCTGCATACTCTACTACTGTTCTACAACAAATGAAAGCAAAAGAGTGGGGTTGAAAAAGAAGCAATTAAAAATGTGCTGATGTTAGTTTCAGAGAGGCAATTCATATACTGTTCACAGCAGCAGAGTAACTGAGTATGTCTACTATGCCAGGGTTAAAGAGGGTGTTGCTGTGTTGGACTGCACTGTGTTTTTTGCCAGAGGGAGAGGATTTTGCGCATAAGAATTGCCATTAGAGCTCTCAGGGGTTTAAAAAAAGGAAGAAGGAAAAAAAAAGTCATAAATATAGAAGCCTGTATTTCTCAACAATTTCATATTGCCACCTACTTGCTCTCCTCATGCTTTCCATCTTGTCACCTGGCACTGCCTCTGACAAGTCCTGCCGAGTGATGAGCCATCCTCTGACACTATTAAGCTCTCAGCAGGTACAGACTTTTTTCTTAACGTATGTCAATTTTTAGTGTTGTATCCTTTGTCATTCTACTTACCTCCTGATGGTCTCTACACACTCTGAAGTGAAGGGAATTCTCAGCTTGGAAGTATTGGTATGAGTTTTTAGGGCAGTGACTGATACCAGTAAAAATTTGAAGCCAAATGACAAATTGTTAGAGAACCCAAAGAGGGAGAGCCAAAACCAAGTAAAGAACTCCTGTGGGAGGAGAGGAAGGAGAATGCAGAGGCACAATATTGAGATATTTTGTCTTACTTTCCTGATAAAATGTCTCTGGCTTTTACTCCAAGAAGACTTGAAAGAGAAATATCCTCTTTTACTTTTGGTTTTCCTAGAAATCTTTCTTCCCAAGAGTGTCTACATGAATATGAAAATACCGACTACAGCCCTCTCTTTGAAAATATGGTCATGTAACAGTGGTAAGGATGTGAATGGCTCTGTGACAATTCGTAGTTTGTTTTTAGCATACTTTGTGACTGATTGATTTCATGCAAAAGTAACATAAAGTTGTCAGAGGATATAGTGTCTTTAGATATAGTTTTCTTTAAATGTTCCTTTTGTAGAACTGAAAAGATTTATCAATTATTTGTGTATTTGCTTTCTTTAAGTATTTTCTTTTGCAGGTTCAAATTACTATAAATTAATAAAATATCATATCTGCATTTTGCAATAAAAACTTCTGTCAGCATTTCTCTGTGAAAGGAGCTGTGCTCTGTATGAAGTCTGGATGGCTAATGGTCAATAACTAAATTTAAAAAAATGCTTCAGAGTCACACAAAACAAAAATAATTAATCTACACAGACTAACAGTTCTCCTATTTTTAATAAAGATTTCCAGGCAGTAGGCTTTAAATGCCATACAAGGTTATAGTCTGTTTATAGCAAAACAAGCAAACAAAAAAAAAAAAAAGCGTGAAATTTCTGATTGTAGCTGCTTCAGTGTAAGAACAGAAACCCTTAACCAGACTAATGCTGTATGTCTGGAAGCTAAAATATAACTGTAAACTAGAGAAAATCTTGATGCATCTTTTGAATTAGACAAGCAGACTGATAAAAATGTGCTTTAAATTTTCATGTTGGGGAGGGTGGACTCATGATATGTTATCAAAAGCACTAACTGAAAATATGGATTGAATTACTAGATTGAAGCAAAGATTTCTAGTAAAATAACATAATGAAGTAGAACTGTGCTGTTTTAGAGTGTCCATGCTGTTCATCTCCTTTCTCTGACTTAGAACATTAAACTGAACTTTACACCACACAAATCCCTTCCATGCTGTGCATCATTCTTCTCTTCCTTTCTTTCTTATCTTCATGATGCAGGTAGTAAGACTGAGTTCTCTGCTGGTGTAAATGAGCAGAGCTGCTTGAGCCCATAGATCTTTTCAATGACTACGTGGATCAGAGAAAGAGAACCTTTGTCAAAGATTAATTATTTCTTAATTGTAAGTAGTACCACAAGTCTATTAAAGACACTTCCTATGGGAAATGAATTATTAATGTAACAGGAATTGGTGCCAAGGTGCCTTATCAGTTCATGCTTATTCAGCTGTGTTCCACTTGACTATGCCTCAAGTACTCCAAGTAATCCATGTTTATAAGTTTTAATATCTCACCGTATTTCTGAATTGCTATGTAGTCTTGCAATTTCGTTAGTCGTTGTTCCTTGAATTAATTTTTCCTGCATTTTGCATATATTTTTCCATTTCTTTGGTTTCCCAAGTCTCTCCAAGGCCTTTTGGAATTAAGATCCAGACACTACAATTTTCTGATTGTGAGGTAATAAGATGTAATACTTCAGATTTGATCACACTAGAGATTTGTAATAAGCGCTGTGTCTTTCCTGCATTAGCATAATCTTCACATATTAATAGAGCTGAAAAATTATTTTTGCTTTCCTTTTATAAAAATACGGCAATATTTTATGTCTTTTTCATTGTAAAAGCCATCCTAAAAAGTATTTATCACTGGAAGGACATGGACCAAGGAAAGAAATGATGCCTTAAGAGGACTCCTAGAAACAGAGACTAGACAGGAGTAAGGGAATAAAAGTAGGTATTTATTTGAAAGGCCTTCAAAGGTACCCCTGGGGAGCCACAGGCTATTGCCAAGATGGACCCCAAGGTGGACCACAGGTCACGAGTTCTTCACACTTTTATAGGTTTGGTTCATTTGCATATCAGGTTAATTCTCCAATTAAAGCTTCAGTTCAATGATGTAATTCCCCCCCGCTTCCCCCCTCCGAGGCATTCGGGCTGTTAGATTCGCTTTTATACTTTTTGGGCCTAGGATGGTCTGGGTGTCCTTGAAGAGCAGGCCTGGAGAGGCTCTGTTATGTCTACCTAGCATGAGAGAGCAGAAATTAACAGGCTACAATAAACCCCAGAGTTACACACTAAGCAGTACAGAATCTGAAAAATATAAAAGTTAAAACCTAAGGCATCAGAAATAGCAATGTACTCACAGCCAGAAATGCTTCAGTTAGCTGGCATGGACTGTGCTGTCACTCTACTAAACAAATGAGCAGTTGAAGGAACAGACTTAGTGGAATATTTTTTTTATTATATTTTCCAGTAAAATTTCAAGTGGTTAGGTTTGTTTGATGTTTGCAGTGGAAATAGTATGGCTCCTGAGAGCATGGCTACTTGTATAAGGTAACATTTGTACTTTTTCATTAGATATGTTACAGTAGAAATTTATTTTTTGGTCAGTATAACATATATATGCAACATCAGCAACATCTTTCCTATGTCTAAACACACTCTGACTACTTCTACCTTATCTACTTCATTGCTTTTTCCTACAAATTGCCAAAACCAACAAAAGCACATACTAGAGGTCTCCAGAGTTGTGACCTTTGTTCCACACTTCCATGTTCTCCCTTCTCTCCTTCCTCTCACACCTCAGGCAATAAATAGTTTAAACAGGGAGAAGCTTTAAAGGTCAGTGTTCTGCAAGTGCCCTAGGCAGAGCTGGAAATTCCCTGACACTGCTGGGATATGACCTTGTCATAAATTCTCAGGTACCACTCTCTGCCTTAGCACAATCTGTTTGAGTTATGTCAAAAAATCTGAGATAACTGATTCATGATTAAAGTTGACTTCACAAAGGCAGAGGCTTCTCTAGTTATTGATTTTATTCTATTTCCACACTATTAAACCACAGTTTAGCTGCTGGCTGACAGTCCTAGTACTGAGCAGTAAATCAGGAAATGAATGGTAGTTTAATGGAAATATTAGCACCTCAATAGTGTATGGAAGATGCTGACTTGTGAACTCCTAATACAAAAAGAGGTGTAATATGAAATAATGATCAGTCTACATTACTAAGTGAAGCTGCAGAAAGACAATACAGGTTAAATGTACTGCTCTCTTCTAACAGTCCTGGTAAGTTTCCGGAAGATATAATAAATGTAGCTACAACATGGAGCAACCTAAATTTCATCCCAAATGGTAAGCACAGCAGAAATGTAATAGTAGCTGAAAGTTGCATGGTCCAGTTCTTTGTATCTGTGAAGCAAAGGCATTCTCAGTATCTAGCTACTTATCTGTGAAACAAAATTTTGAAGCATTAAATCACAGCCTATGGTTCAAATAATTTTGACACTTCTTTTCTGATATAATTTTTCTTCTTTTCTTAGCAGAAAATCCACAGATTACTAACTTCTGCTGTGGTTCTTTTTTCGCCAGTACAGCAAACCATAATTATACATAGCGTCTTTACCAAAAAATCATTCTTAAGAAACATTTCAAATTCTTTTCAGCAGTATTTCTAAATCTAAATCCAGTCCCAAGATGTTTGAATCAGACCATATACTTAACAGATCCAGCTTATTATCTGTCTCTGGCTTACTGTTTGGGCAAAGTGCCCATGGCAGACCCAGTAGTCAATAATGATTCAAGATCTTTAGTTTTTATCACTTGGAAAAATGCCAACATCTTCTCTGAGTTAATTCTGATTGTGAGCCTACTCTCCTCACAATTTTTTGGGTTTGTTTGTTTCACTGTCTTGAACATTAGTGCGTCAAATGTGTGGCAAAGGAACTTTCACTGACTTGTCTGCATACCCAAGATAACAATAGTCCTTTCTTAGATTTCTAGTTTCATTGGCTATCTTGGTTACTCAACAAAAGAGCAAATCTAAAGCTCTCTTACACAAGGAAAAAAAAAAAAAGGAGACAGTGGCTGTAACATTTTTGGTAATGTTTTCATTTATCAATCTGAAATTACATTTTTTGCATGTCTAACTCTAGAAGATAGACAGCACTCCTTGTGTCATAAGTTAACCAATATTTTATACCGTTGTTAGGATTACTCTCTGAGATTCCCTTTTCCCATCCAGCATTATCTGCTTTCTTCCCTCTGAGATGCAGAACTTGATTTTAGACTGTAGTAAAATAAATGTTTTCTAATAGTGCATATTTTGCTGTGAAAAGCAGACTTCTTAATACCATTAACCTATTTGTTTAATATAACTTTCACAACTGTCATCTTCTAATTTTACCAGTGACTTTTCATTCTGTGTAAATGATAAAAAGGTTAAACTTTGGAGGCAGACTAAGAACTGCATATTGTGTGACATCACTTACTGAGAGCATATATTAACAATTCATGTCTATATAAAGCCTGAAATATAATGCATCCTGAATAATAATATTTATTGTGATGAATTTATTCATCTATCATCAGATCACTCATATAAATAATTTCCTTAAACTTTTGCTTTTAAATATTTGAAATAATACATCATTCAATTACTTCTACCAAACAAATTTAAGCTTTGGTAAAAAGAAATATTGAAGAGAGAGAAAAACAAGTTATCAGTTCTGTCATAATTTTGGGATCAGTGTCAGAACAATAATGGCCTAACTGACTTAATTTATGAGTTTTTAATTACATAACTCACCCTATTCATGGTTTTTAGATATTGGCACCATACTGGTTTTCTCTCAGGCAATTGTAATTTCATCAGTTCCAGACACTTAGCAGAAATTGACCTTTATCTTCCAAAGCTTTCAGCAGCTAGCTCTTTTAAAATTGTCTAAAGCACATTATCTAGATCTGATAGCATTACAATTTTAATAGATGCCCCTTATTGGCCTCTTAATAGTAATGAAGTGGGAAAATCCTTATCATGCGACATGACGTTCACTTGGCTTTTTCGCCCAAGCAGTTAATAGGATACTCATATTTGATATACATGAATATATAAATATAGTGTATGTTTACAGTTAAATGTACATCCTGACATTTTACCAATCTTTGTTACTCCTCAGTAAATTTTTGTGCTCACACCCTACATTTTCACATCCCTTATTAATTTTCTGAAATTGTTTCTAGCAGACTTAAAATGATCAATTCCTTGTTCTTGATTTGCTATATGCAAGTGTGCATGTATAAGTGTATGTGTATAGTATGCACGTGTATGAATGCCCCTTTATATATTACATGCATTTTTATTTTTATATATGTACACTTAATGTGCACCTAATGTTATCACAAATGTAATAGTAGCCTACCTAATCAGTTCCTCAAAATGTTCATCGTGGCAACTAAGACATGTTGAAACACAGACACTTCTTCAGCAAATTTTTAATTATGAGTATCCGATTACATTTATCTGATCTTTTTTGATCAGTGCTTCATTTCTCAAGGTGCTCCTCAAGATAAAGATTTTTAGGGTTCTGTATGTGCTCTTTTAACTTCAAACATTGTTTTGTATCTGTATCCTTTCAAATCCCTGTTCATACCACAAGAATGGAAGTTCACCAAATTGAAATTTTACTGCGCATTATGAAAGATTAAAGAGTCTGGTCTTATTGTCGTACTGCATGATTTTATGGCTTGTGGGGTACACCTTGTACTTTTTCTTAGGCTTCTAATCCATAGGCAATCAAGATAATTTTTCAGTTGTTGGTGACTCAGAAAAAGATAATGCATTCCTCATATATATTATAATTTTTCCTTGTAGAATTATCTTCCTAGTAGTTTATAATACTTTTTTCCTTAATACTTGAGCCACATTAATCTTTCTGCACAATTTGAGTAATACTGCTAGGACATTTGTGGTCACAAACATAAGGACTGAAGTGTATAAGCAATTTATTTTTTCTTTTCTTCCCCATTTGCTCTTGTACCTTGATTTCTTTAGTTCTAAATCTGTGGTCATTTGTTCTCTCCTTCTTCCATTTTCCTGGGTTTTTTTTAGGAATTCCTCTGTATGAAAAAAAAAAAATTACATTCAGCAGACAGAGAGGTTGGGGTTTCTACAGGGTAAAATATGACTGATCTAGAAGAAGTCTTTGGTGAATTTTGCAGTTACATTCTAGAAATGATGTGAGAGTATACACACCATATGAACAGCTGAAATATCCATTATGAGGCAAGGGAAGCTCTCCCTGCATGTGTGTGGGCTAGGAAGTATGGTGATGCTAGAACAAGGATTGTCAATTTCTGCTGTATCCTCATCAGAAAATCACGTTGCAGGTCACATTAGCAATTTACCTTACTGAGTCTCATTATGTGGGCAAGAGGGTTGAATGAGCTCTCACTGATGTTGGATTGAGCTGGCTGAAGAGAAAAGGGGCTTGAATGCACCAAAATATTCTGTCTGGGCTTGGCTGAGATGTGCAGGTGTAAGCTGCCTGCTGGAGATTCAGCTGGCAGCCCCAGGGACTCATCCAGGAAGCCTGTCAGCTGTGGAAGAACAAGGACCTAGCCCTGCTGAGGGACTTACTTTGCTATGCACACTGAATCAAAGCTGCAGGACACCAGGTGAATGGAGAGTGCACACTCTGCAATGCTGCATCCAGGTCAGCCAAGCATCCAGGAGTAGTATAAGGTATCTGCATGGCTGAGTAAGTGTTTTCCACTGACTTTGTCACAGTCTGCTTCAGACAACTACTCTCGATAAAACTAAGTGGCAAGTTGCTTGTATACCACTAGTCACTTCCTTGGATACAAAAATTTGGCTGAAATTTTTTTTTTTTTTTTCATGGCTGTTTCCAGATTAAATAAATGACATATGAAGAATTTCTGATTCTCTATTTTGATAATAAAGTAAGTCCGCAATAATTACATGGAGATTAAATTACAAGTACATAGTATATTTTAATGATCCAATCTTTATCCTTAAACACCATAAAAAGTACAGGACCTTGAGTGGGAACCAGTTCTCCTACTGTATCCTCTTGTTACTTAAGGCAGTGAAAAGGAACCCAAGCTTAATTTGATACTTCTCTTTTCTGCTTAGAGCCTAATTTGAAGGACTACATGTCTTCTTTTATCAGAATCATATGCCTGAAGTTATAATTGAACACATGTATAAAGTATTTTTCACCATGACTGCCCCACAGTGGTCTAGGGGTTAAAACTTGACTCACAACACAAAGTTCAAAGGTCCCATCCAGCCAAAATTCCTATGATTCCTACCCTAATTGCTACCAGAATAGTCTTACTTAGATGTTATATGGTATTAGCCAGGCTACAGATGGAATTAAGGCCAGATGAGCCCCAGCCAGCATGTAAATCTCCTTTATTTCAGTTATTAACCTGCAGCATGATTTCAGATTGTGGCCCTATAGCAGTTTAGGTCCCTGCAGGTGTTATGGTGCACCTCCACATGACAGATTTTGAGATCAGAGCATAATGTGGAAGCATTTCAGAACAAAAGAATAGAATTTCATTTGGATGAATGTGAATTGGAAGATTTTTCCAAGAGTGTGTTTAGTGAACACAGTTGCAAATGAGCATCAGACTAATTTATGTGAATTAGGGAAAAAAGAAAAGGAAGAAAAGTATGAGACTTGAACTTTTTACCTTCTGTCAAGTGAGATTTTTAGCATCAACAATTCCTTGCTACAGATCCACTAATTTTAGTCCCTAGGACATATTGACATTGACATAGCCATGAAATATCCTGTTTCTAATATGTGGAACATAGCTTCTCTGAAATTTGTGGCCCCTACCCCCACCTTTTATGCATGTGGTAGATTGTTGTTGCTGACTTCTGAACAAGGACCTTTCAAGTAAACCCTGAGGTGCCCTTTAATATAAAATCTGAGATGACAATGTCCCCTCAGACTTCCTTCTTGCTTTTGAGATATCATATTCTCTGGATGGGAATACAACTGAAAGATACTTCAAATAGATCTGTCTTTCCCAGTCTTACCTGAGAATATGAAAAAAAAAGGGGATATACATACTCTTGACACTTTAATCAAAACCTGCATTCACTGATTACATTTATTTCTTCCCTATCTTCCTCCTGATTACAATATCTTGAACAAGATTTCCTGAGGAGTAAGTAATTGTTCTTTTAAGAAATTCAACACATGACCCTATAGAAGGGCAACTGCATGCTTGACTGCAGATTGCCTGTTTACTCTTCATGGTCTGCCTGGCAAAGTTAATTACTGGAAATCAAAGAAAAGCTTTTTGTTTTTTCCTACTCAAATGAAGAGAAAATGTACACATGGTCCTCGTATTACATCCATTGGATATATTTGATCCTTTTCCTATTCACTTACAATATCATCAAATGAACAAGCAAGGGCAGAAATGGCAGAATCTGCACCCAAAACAGAGGGACTAACACTGCTCTCATCTACTACATTAAAACCGTCGGTCTTCTTAATGAGGTTTACCCCACATCCAAATTCCTCCTTTATGTAGAGGAATTTTAGTAGATAGTAGATTCTTAGGAGAAAAGGAAGGCTACTCATTACATGCAGGTCCCTGTGTCAATGTTACGCAATTCAGATGCACAGATTTACCACTTTAACAATTTATACTGGTTGCTAAAGAAACTATTATATTAGTAATTTTAAAATTTGATGCTCAGTTTCTCTCTATCTCATCAGACTTCTGTGAACCACTGCTCTTCAGGAGGAACTTAATTATTTCTTTTATCAAAAGTTAGGGGAAAAGATATAAAAGAAAAGTAACTGAAATCTCATGAATAGGAGTATGGTATGGATTCTTCTAAACCATCTACACTTTTTCTGGCAGGAGTAAAATTACATCTAATGTGACTTTGAAGATAAATAAGAGTCTTGAATTTCTAAAAATATTTATGTGCTGTAAACATTTTAAGGAAATGTGTACATATTTTGAAGAGAAACAACCAAAAAATGTTAACTTGATGGTCTTAATTTTCTGTCATTCCTTTTTTTTTTTTTTAATGGCATTTCAAGGTGCAAATCCCCTCCATTCCTTTCATTAAAAGGGTAGATGGTGTATTTGTCTTCTCAGCAAATCTGAATTTATAAAATTCCTGTAAGACCTGATCCCCAGCATTTCATACTGTTTCTTATGAAATAAGCCTTTTGTAAGAGTGAGTTAAAATCTTTCCTTTGTTTAAATTAATTTTCCTGAACTATTTTATAATAGTATAAATATAGTATATTAGTATATATAGTAGTATGTTATATATAATAGTATGTAATAGTTCAGTTACCCTGAACTATTTTATTTTCTATTTTCCTGGGATAAAAAGGAGTTTGCAAATAATCAGCACAGCATTTATGATAACAGAAGTTCTAGGTGTGACAGGCTCCTAATTTAAGGTCTTGTCTTTAGTTAAGTTAAATGGAAACTCTACAATCCAGGTGAGGGATCTCTGAGTCTCCTCCAACTGGCCTGTGACGGCCATGGCTACTGGACCCATGATGGAAACTTAAGCTGACAGCTGGGCTTAAAAAAAATATTCAACTTTTGCATATCTAACTTGCAAAGTATTTCAATGATCAATTTTGTGTATTATAGTTGTGCGAGCACTGACTGAACAAGAAAGTTACTAGGTGCAAAAGTGGGGAGTCTGTGTGACCAAGTGGAGTCTACTTCTGAGACAATTCCCCAACCTCCTTGTGGAATCAGTGTAAACAAGAATTTTCATGTCTTCACCAAATGTAAAAGAAGCTGAAAGGATCCACCCAGATGTAGATAGGTATTAAAAGAATAATACATTCATATGTTTTTCCAACACCTTTCTTCATCAGAGCACAATTGCAATCCTTAATCCTACTTAATGGATGACAGCTGTATAACTAAACGTTACAAAATCTTAATCTGGTGTGACCTCCTGCACATCATAGGCTGCCAAGTTTCATTCATAACTCCTGAACTCAGGGACTTGTTTGACTATTGCCAACATTCCAGAAAGGGAAAGCTATCTTAACATGAGGGTCACAAAGGATAGAGAATTTTATTCTCAGACCATCACAAGAATCAGCAACTAATGAAGTCAAACTCATCCAGATGACAAAAGATACACCCTTTAAATGATAGACAGTAATTCTGGGAACAAAAGAACAAAGAAAAAAAGTACACTGTGCTTCAATTCTTTTGGATTGTTTGTTTTGGGTTTGGTTTTTTTTTTCAATATTATTGTAGTTTTTGAATACTGCGACTCTGAGCAAAACATCAATCATGTAAGACAAGAATCCCTAAACTTATGCATACATTAATGGCATGTAAGCCACAGGCCTGAACAGAGCTACTTCTGCTGCTGTCTTCACTTACAGCACAGGGGGCTTGGATCAGTTGTGGCTGCTGTTTTACATCATCTTTGAGGCCATCATTAATCGCAAACTCCTAACAGACGCTTGCGAGACCACAATGCCTAGAAATCAGTACGGCATACTCAGCTGTTTATCATGATATAGATACAGTTTAAAGGGACAAGTGTTTTCGTATTCTCTTCAGCTCTGTATTTAGACATCAAGAATTATAAAGATAAGGTTTGCTTTGATAAAAAAATTGTTTTAATGCAAAAGATATGAACAGTGTGAAAGTTCTAGAGAAGGAAACCTCTAGTCAAAATAGGGTGTCATGTAAGAAAATAAACTTATTGGCATCTGCTGAAAGTTGCAATTTTAATTCTCTAAATTTAGCTTTTAAGATTGTAATGGTAAATTTTATTAAATTTTGTTTTCTATTCTAAATGCTGCTGATAACCTAAGTTGGCCAAAAATGTACATATAAATGTGGAACATCATGTGAAACAAATAAAACTTTTCTTTTCCCTGTGGAATCATTGTTATGAAGCAACTTGTCACATGCATGCACTTCTGTAGTGGTTGGTTGGATAGGAACTAAAAACAAATGCACCAGCTTTGTGTACATAGTGCAGCCTTTAATCTGGACCATATGAGTTAGAATTGTCTCAGTCAAACAGCCTGGATGAGTTTAATTCTGCACTTCCATCAGAGGCTGTTTGACAAGGCAAAAGGGTGCTGAATTTTGGGGCTCTGGTGTTAATTGCTGCCATATCATGTATCTTTAGAGAGGTCATCTTCATACCTGGGGACAGGAGATGGAGCTTTCTCTTCCTGCCACTACTGCATCTACCACTTGCCTGTAGAGAAGTTTCTGTCTCCAGGACTTTGTAGTTTATGCAGAATTTTCTAAGGATAGTCAAACTGAGAGACTGATTTAAAGCTTAAGTATGGGGGACACAATGCCTAATGTGTTGGAAACTTGTGATTGCAGCACGCTCTGCTTGCTTGAACCCACTTATTTTAGTCCCTATAAAAGCAATAGAAATTATAAAGATGGGCCTTCAGAATTACCAGCTGTATACTTCATAATGTTAATTACTGCATTCAGGATGAAAAAAAGGGTGGGGGGTTAATTCTGTTTGGTAATGAGAACACTGTTCTGTGCATTCCTTTTTCCAGTTCTGCAACACATGTAATTTAGTGAGTGTTAATTAAAAAGTGTAAAATAAGAGCGTCTTTAGTACGACCCGTGATCCCAGCTGCTTCAGTTAAGAGATTCTTTTGATTTTACTAACCTGAATTACAATAATAATATTTCATTTCAAGAACTCAGTATTTGCTGTTACATAAGACATTCACTTCTCTTTAGAAGTAGTGGAATTATTGCAGATTAACCTTTGCCCAGTAATGCAGCCAAAACTCTCCACAATGGGAAATCCTATTCCCCAAACTTTTAAAGCTGAAAGAGCTATGCTATTCATAAGCTAACTTTAAGTAGCCTCTTTTAACCATCACCTTAAACATTGGATTGTCCAAGTGTCGCGGGTTTGGTTTGTAACCGGGCAGAAACACCAATTTAGTGTAGTGGTTTGGTCCAAAATACTCATTACTGTTTATCTGCTGTGAGATAAGAATTAGGAGAAATGCAAAACAGGCACCAAACTTGAAAGAATATAAAGAAGTTTATTAACAGACCTAAAAGAAGAAAAAAAAAAAAATACCACCTTCAGAACTCTCCTCCTCCCCCCACCTTCCTCCCTTCTCCCACTGACAATGTGAAAAGACAACCCTTAAGATGTTCAGTCTGTTTACCACTTCCATAATAACCTTGTTCAGTCCATTTAGAAAGAGAAGTCTCTTCTTGCTCATGCTATGAAAACATTATCACAACGAGACAGCCGCCCACTTCCAAATATCGTTCAGTCCATTTAGGAAGAGGAGTCTCTCTGCCTGCGTGTGAGTCCTTTCCCCCGACTTGCAGCTTTTCCCGCAACTGCCTTCGAGGGTCCACTCTTGAAGTTTTTTGGGGTACAATTTTAAGGTTGAGCCGTTCAGAAACAAAAACAGAGGCCCTTCTCCTTCCCTGGGAGCAAAGGGTCTTCATCATCTTCATCTTTAGGACTATCTCTGGGAGCATCTCTACGGACTGAGGTTTTCTCCTTTCCCCTTTGGAGCAAAAGTCCTCATCTGGTTCATCTCTCCCTGTCCAAACTTCTCATGAAATTACAGCTGCGTCAGCATCTGCCTATCTCAGCGCAGGTGCTTTTGCTCACGAGTTGAACACTCCACCCCCCATATCTTCATGAAATTACAACAGGATACTCTGATATATCATAGCTTCACAACAGACTTTCAGCTTTAAGCATCTCCTCTCTCTCTTCCCTCAGGTTTTCAGCTCTTCACAGCAATAAAAGGGTTACTCTCACCTCAGCCTTGCAGCTTTGCAGCTGGAATGTTGAATTTTTCTTATCGCAGTGGAGAGGGGGGAGAGCCGAGCCGCTCCGGCTGCCCACGGCAAGGCAGTGGGGGGGGGTTCCATGGCTGGAACAGGTCCATGGCTTCAGGATGGCCGTGGCCCGGCCCGGCCTGGCCCAGGCAGGGCCTGGCCGGGCCCGCTGGCCCCCACACGGGGCCCGCAGCCACCTGTGCCAGCGCCGGAAACGAGAGAGAGCTTGGAGGGGGAGTTTGCCTATTCTTAAATGTGGATCACAGAGGTGATCACAACTTTAAGTGGCTTAGAGAATTGTCCATATTCAAACTGGCCAGCTGATAGGTTCTATCAGTTCCCAGAGGAAACTGTAAGCACCCCTTAGCAAGGACGTCCCTTCCGGGACTATGCTTGCTAACCTATGACACCAAGTCATTAATTTTGACATGATTTTGAGAAGAGGGGAATAAATTGTAAAAATAGACTGTTTCCTTCTCCTTCATCTTTCTTTTTCACTGCAGTGATTCCATGACTTTTCAGTGATTACCAAATGCTCATTATCTTCTAGTCTGCACATATCTTATGTGTTTATCTAAGTGCGCAAAATCTCCTGATACAGTATAAAAGCAATTAAAACAGTAAATAAAAGCTATAACTGATTTCATGGCTTCATATCCACCAGTCAAAGCACTGGAAAGACATTAATGGTACACAGAAACACATACTGTTCCACATAAATCAATATCTGGGATTCTATTTTACAGTCTTTTCTTATGTTGACTGCTATTTTATGGTCAGTCTGAAATTAGATTGCATGTGTAAGTACTGTTCAGCCTTAGTTAAGGTTGTCAAATAACATCCTATATATTGATTAGTGTTGTGCCAACATCTGCAATGCTGCCTGGATACAAAATAGGATTGATACTTAATTAAATAAGCAATCACTCAACAGCTGACCTGTTGGGAAAACAAACAAAAAGCTGACTAACTAACCTTCTAAATCTCAGGCAATGCAACAAAACCTAAAGAAATTCTCCAAAACAACAACACCATCATCCAACCCCCAAAACAAAACTTTAATACAGAGTCACTGGAAATGAACTTCAGATGTGAAAGGAAAACTTAAAAATGTAGTTGTGGTAAATTGAATATAGGCACATATATATCTGGAATTGAATTTGAAAAATTTGGAAGTTTCCCAAAGGGATCAAATTAAAATGGCATTCAGCACAGCGTGCATTAAAGTTATTCCTATTCCTAAATTAGGTCATTGAAACCTTTACTGTTTTTAAAGGGAAGGTTCATAGGTGTGCATTATTTTATGTATTTCACTTTTCCCTGATCCCAAGCTTGTGTCTCTATAATGAATTCAAAACATTGTATGTTGCCACTTTTTCAGCATTTTTTCAGCTCTGTGTTTTTTGTTTATGCAAAGTCTGGATATTACTTTACTAATAGAGAAGGAAATTCCTTGTTTTCTAGTTTGTTCTCATCATTGAAGTTTGCATAATGTCCAGCTGACCAGTAAAAAGGAAAATAAAAAAGCCAAATGCAAATTTACATAATCTCAAAATATTGCACCATGTGCCAAGGCAAATACATGTTTAGAGAAGGTACAACATGTTGCTGAAATACTTGCATGGCATTTGAATTTAAGCTGGAGAAAAAACAATTGATATTCAATAGTTTTGCACACCTTGAGTTAAATCCAGAAGCTTAACACCTTTTACTTCAAGACTAGCAAGCCAATAGCCATGACTTGTCATTCAGAAAAGTAGAGAGTGCTTCCCTTTGAAAAGGAAATTTAAAGTCATAAAAAACACCTCAGTAACTTTCTGTGCTTCTAAGTCTGCAATATCTTTCTGCTGGGTCTTTTCAAATGCATCACAAGTTCACCTTATCAGAAGGACTAGGTGTCTAATGGACCAGTGAAATTAGAAATCACTGCTGATTCATCTGGCAAGATTTCTGCATAGTGATGAAACCAACTGAGACTGAAGGCTTGCAACTGAAGTGAACCAAGCTGGACTTCCAGCAACTGTGTGCGTGGCATCCAAATGCATTATACCTACATCAAAAGGCTGCTGAAAGCTAGAGTGTCTCCAAACATGACAAGAATGTATGACATACATAAAAACAAGTGCTGTGTGTGTATAAAATAAGCAAAATATTTTGTAATGGATTACCAAGATTGTAATATTATGTGTGAATGTATTTTTTTTTTCAGAGCAAAATACAGCAAAGTGTGGCTTTATTTCATGGAGAAGTAAATTATTCTTTTTGTTCCCTGATCAGCTTTTTGCTATTATTAGATATGGAGATTAGGAAAGAGAATGACTGCTGGCTGATGGAAAACATGTACCTTAGAAACAGCTGTACATAACACATCCTGAAAAAACAAGCAACCAAATAAACAAATGAAACCAAAACAAAACTCTAGAGAAAATATCCCCAGCTAACCAGGACTTTGCACAATATATGCATGCTATCATGCCTTTTGTGGAATGAAAGGAGGGAGGAGGTGTAGCACTGCAAAGAGTGCTCCATTTTGTCCATAAAAGAGTTCTGTGGGTTTTAAATCTATGAGATACAATGGGAGATAAAAAGGATTTATGTGTCTTCATTTCCTCCTCTTTCCTTTTGTGTCTGTAATTTGCCTGTTTTGGAGGAAGTCTGTCGTTTTAGAAATTACCATGGGAAGACACGGCTGATTTTCTCAATTGCAGAGCTGGTAGGCATATAACAATGCTAAAACAGTAATAAAGAAACACAGATCAAAGTTTGGGCTTGGATTTTAAATTCTTTGTGGACTATGAAGAAAACTGATAGGATTCCAGATGAAATAAATAGGAGAGAATGCTCTTTGTGAATTAATTTATAAAAAAATGCTTGCCATATGATTTTGTTCAGAGGGAAAGATATAAAATATTTCACACATCCTTCAAATTAAAGTGTCATGTTTGAATAAGCTAGACTCCTCTAGTGTCTGGGAACAATGCCATAAAGTACCAACAGCTGACCTCAGTGCTGAAGGAACCTATGGTCTCGCTTAAGAAAAAAACTGTTCAGCTGGCAAAGTAAAATGAAGAAATCCTACATGGTCAGGAAGCAAATCCTGTTTATGTTTAAATCTTCCAGACGTCTTACTTATCTATTTTTTCCAATATTAGTTTACAAGAATTCAAAATATTCCTTTAGCCTTTACTCCTCTATGCCAGTTTAGGTCTGAAGAAGCAGAGTACCTTGTGGACTTCCAATCTGGGCAAATCCAACACAAAAAACCTGAAAAGACAGATGGTTCTGATGTCAAATATGTTAGTCTATTGTTTTGGTTTAGTTATAAAATCATCTAACCATAGTCATGCTCAAATAGCTAATGTTGACAAACACTACTTACTTCCCCAGCAAGACAGAAGCCATGGAGATACCAGTGTACAGTTAAGACATTAGTGTTTTGACACCTTATTGTTCATGCTCAGTCTGCTGCGTGATGTATTTTAGTTTAATATACTTCTTTTATAATTGAGGCTGACTTAAAATTTCTTCACTGGCAATTACAGCCTTATAGTACATGACTTAATGCATGGTAGCACAACTGGTCTCCAGCTTGTACCCTTATTTTCAGACTAGCTGTGTGAGAGTGAGCCAGATAAGGATCTTCATTTCCAGGCACCAGTCCTCTGCCTGGGAAATTGTTTAACAGAATGTTATTGGTATGGGAAACAAACAATCGCTCTAGCATTAATGATACAAACCTGCTGACTTTGATGTAAACTGAGGAAAACATAAAGAAAATCCAGTCATGCAAGAAGAAACAAGAAACAAAACATTTTAGTTTTCTTTGACTTATTGCTCTGTTTCAAGTTGAAATCTTCCAGTTTGACATGGAAAGTCTGACATTAATTTGGATGTTTATTTTGCCCTTTTATAATTGAATAATGTTTAGTTCTAAGAGACCTTTTTGTTCTAATTTAAACATTATATTCTCCATCTATAAATATTTATTCATTGCATATGGTCTTTTCATTGCAAGCAGACTGTTTAGTTTTCAGACTGAAAAAGGTCAGTTCATCAAAGAATACAGGTATAATAATGAAACAAAGCAACCATTTGTATAATTTAATGGCGGCAAGAAGTCCAGGCTAATAGTCTGACTAATGACTAATTTAATTTCTTTCAAAATTCTTCAGTAAGGAAAATGTGACAACACCAAACATTTCTCATAGCAATAGGCTAAAGCTCTGTAACTTTTATCTTTTTTAGCACCTAGAATATGGGTTGAAGCCTCATTTATTCACAAAACTGAGCTAAACCCATGAGGATACATGTATATTAAATATAGCTTTGGAACATTTTGGGACAATGGAATGAGATTTTATCTTACGTTAAAATGTTTTAACAGTTCTTTACATACTTTTAGGCTACATTGGAGATGATGGCCCCAGTCCTTTTTCCAGTCTGAGACTGCCACAAGTTGTCACTTTGAAAACACACTGATATAACCGGTACATCTTGGTGTATAGATAATGCCAACTCTAAGAGACATAATCAAGTCAACAGGAGAATCATTCTCCCTAATGAAAAACATGTTTTTGTTAAAAACAGGCATATATGTGGTTTTACAGTTAATGATTTTATTACTTGCACCGATTGAGATGAGTATTTATTAACAAGGTGAACTGCAACTTGCACCAAAACAAACTTTTTCTTTTCCCCCTCAAATAAATCAATCCAGCTACTGACACAGATACTTGAGAGAAAAGGACTCTAAATAAAAAGCAAGTGATAATTATGAGTTATGCCATTTTTAAATTACAGTCTAAGCCTATCCCTTTATCTTTTTTATGCTATACAACCCTAGATAAAAGCCTGTCAAAAAAAGGATAAAAAGGTTGGTACTGAATACTGTATTGCAATACTTCTCTACAAGGTTTGAATAAAATCAAAAAGTTTGAAACAAATTTTCAAATTGATAAATTTGCTGATGTCATTTCTTACGTTTACGGTAGCACTAATTGAGAAAAAAAGGTTAAAACATTTCATTTTTTTCTCTTTTTCTTTTTTTTTTTAGTTTTCTTTCCCTTTAATTTTGTGTTTCAATAAAAGGAAATGAAGGAAATGTAGGGAGGTAAGATGCCTGTTCTGTGATCCAAAATAATTTCTAAATCAAAAATAATTTCACTTAATGTTTTAAAATACAATGAAATTATTAAAGAAAGATACAGGGAAGATACCGGCAGAGAGGAATATGTTAGAAAAGCATTGTGTTAAGCGGATGCATTACAACGCCAATCTCACAGAGCACCAATTATCTGAAAGTCAGAATGTTAATGCACAGACCCATCAACTATACCCATAACCATCCCATGACAAAAAATTTTACTTAATTATCAATCCCTGCTCAATGACAAAATTTCTATTTTTTGCAACTTGGGGAAATTAAGAAATTTAAGCAAAAGAAGTGAATTCTAACAGATGTCTCTATTACAACTTCCGTGGAACTAGAAGGAAGAAGTGAGTCAATTTAAATGAATGGTAGAGTATAGAAAGGCTGTTTTATCAAATTTCCCTTCTTTCTTTCCAAAACCAGAATATTATATAGCAACAGAAATGGAGAACTAATATCTTATGTCATTGCTTTTTGGTTTGGTTTGGGTTTTTTAAATGTTTGTGAGGAAACATAAGCATTCAAATTTTTTTTTTTTTTTTCCTTTTTCAGATAGGTGTCCAAAACCAAGACCCATCATTTGACAATTATGGTCTTGGAGGTGTCATGACCTGGGAAGGAAAATACTGGGGTAGCTTCTGTGGGGGGAAAAAAATAAAATCATGTCTGACTTCCTTGATTAGTGGACTTTTAAGTGTTTCATGGTCCATTGCAAATTTTTCACCCTCACCATCTGCTAACCCTCATTATTGCACAAGAATTAGTTACATCTCCTTCTCTTTCTCTCTTCTTCTCAGTGTATAGTTTCACAAGACAATGGCTTTTCTTTCAAAGCCACTTTGGAGTAGCTGTGCCATTTTCTCCCTTTGATCATAGCTCACCTGCACAACAGCTTGAATACCAGCTGTAAACAAGCTCACTGAAATTACCTGCACTGGGAATATGACACCATTTTGACTCCTACAATTTCATTCAACTACATTTGTTGAAGGCCACAAACAGGGACTATATGAGGAACTCATAAATTGTCTTTCCTGAAAAAAACAGCGTCATGAAATTACATCTTTTACCCAATTGCTTTATCTTTTACTTCTCTCCTTGCTAACCTGTCAATCGACTCCAAATGCTAACTACCCTTTTCTGTCAAACTGATCAGTTAACATAATGAACCCCATTTCATGGCAACTGTTCCCAGTGCTGCTATAGTATCAAGTTTGGTTCTTCTTTTTCAGACCTGAAGAGTATTTGAAAAAAAAAAAAAAAAACAACCCAAAAAAACCACATGACTACTTCCTTTTTTTCCCAAGTGTATCATTGGAACAAAAAAAAAATATATTGGTTCCCTCCCAGTTTTGTCAGCATGTAATAATGGAAAATAATGTAAAATAGAAATGCAGAGATTGGGGGAACAAGGTTTTCCCTCCAATCTGAGTAAAATAAAATTTCTCATGTTCAGGATTTGTTTACATTACTCTTGTCCATAACATCTTTGTAGCTACAGCACAAAACCCTAACTGCTAATTTGTAAAGGCATGTTTAATTTTATTTCCTCATATAACACTCTACCTCCACTATAGTGACATTTACAAGCTCTAAGAATGTTTTGATTGGCTTCTGACTCTTCTCAGTTGCAGGCCTATGACCTTGTGATAATGAAAAACTCATGGGATGGCTCCCCTGACTAGAATATTGCAGTGGGTGACACAAGTTCTTTAAGAAAGACTCTGGAGTCTCTCCTTAGGGAGAGTCAAAATTCTTCTGAATGCAGTCCTCAATGACTGGCTTTAGGTTGCCCTCATTGCGTAAGGTGATTGGGCCAGATCACCTCCTGAGGTGTCTTCTAACCACAAATATTTTTATTCTACGAATTACATTATCACATAGATAAATTTGAAGTCCATCTCTAGGTTCTCTAATATCTCCAATGTAATAAGATGATTAGTGGCATTTTTCAGCATGACTATGACTGAGATCAAGTAGTTGTGTTTTTCTGGAGAAACTGGCACCTACCAGTGCCTTGTGTTTAAAGAAGTCAAGATAAGAGATGCATTACCCAGTTTCTTGACAGTGCCGTGGTCTGTTTCTCATTATAATCCTATAAAATAGCATTGCATTACACTGGGATAAAATGAAACTTGAGCAGCCTGCTGAAGCAGTGTCAAAATTGGTCTTTCTCCCTTCTACATTCCCTCTCTCTGTAGAAGCTGTTAAAAAATGTACTTTAAGGAATTACTGTCCTAAGTTCATTATGCAACCATTTGACAGTTTTCCTTTTTCATTCAGGTAAAAAATGATGCTGGTAAAAGGTGCGGCATCTTCATTCACATATATAAATAATGATTTGGATAAAAGCTGAGTTGAGCCCCAAGAGAGGATAAATGCTATACAGAGTTTCCATTCGATTATTAAATGGACTAATATCTAATGTATTCTAGCAATTTTTGGATTTATTTGTATGCAGAGGAAATAGAACTTAGGTTGTTAAATTTGGTCTGGTTTGGGTTTTTTTTGGAGGGGAGGGAGTTGTTTTGTTTGTCTGTGCACAGAAATTACAAAATATCAGGCTTCGCTATTCCCTCTGATATCACTTCTAGAAAAATTCGGTTTAATTTCTTTTTCAAAAAAGAGTGTTTTATTTTGGGTTTGGCCTAGAGAACATTCTGAAAAGCTGTAGCCAAATGGACAAGACCCTGCAGTATAATTCTTCTATTTGTATTAGGAAGGATATTGTAAATCATGTAGTCCTTTACTTTTCCTTCCCTCTTTTATTTTCTTACATTTTATCCTGTGATTAACACACAAGCAAAATCTCTAGAATCTTTTTTAAACCAAAAAGCAGGTATATGAAAGCAATTATTGATCTCCATTATTATATTCACTGACATAATGTTAGTAAAGGTACTGAAGACCTGAAATTCTGCATAGGCTTAATTTGGGTTCAGAGGATGATTGAAAAAGTCAGTAATAGAGAACTTAGGAACTGAACTTTACTTTAAGATTGTATATTTGCCTGCTTTTTTCTCCCACTTCTGAAAGCACACAATCAGAAGAAGATTAATGTAGTAAGATAGGTAGATAATGCTAACAGTTTTTAAATAGATGTTTTTCACGGTTTTTAAAGCTTCAAACACCACTTGCATCTTGAACAACTTGAGCAGTGCTGTCTGAGTATTGTTAGAAAAACAACAAAACCCTTTGATCAGGATGACAGTCTGGAAAAAAAATGACAAATAATTCCTCCACACAGATATTGTGAAATACTGTGTTTTGATGGGTGAGATTAAGTGTTTTAGATGGAGGACACTTCTTGCTTAGAGGGACAGTGTCAACTTTAATATCTTTTTGTTTAAATAAAGGCTTTGCTTTGGTGTTAAAAAACACCTTATACTCAGACTTGACTTCTCTTCACCGTGTTTTCTCTCTCCTATTTTGCAATATGTTGCTTATTTTAATGTTTGTCATGTTTTGAAAGTACAAGCAGGGGTGTTGCTGTCTTTTCTTATTTCTATTTAACTACCCCTACAGAATAACAGCTTATTAATAAACATTACCCAGAGAATAAACATTACCAGCATATTAATAAACATTATCATTACTCTTTTAATTCCTAGCAGGATCAAATTTGATATTCTTATAATGTCTTCCAGAATTGTAAATGATAATTGGATAAATTCTCTCTTGATTTTTGAAATAAACCAGGTTTTAAATTCAACACACATTAATACATATTTTACATTGACCTATCCTAGGGTCTTCTTAGCAATTGGAAAAAGTGACACCCTGGACAACAGCAGCATTTTTATTTATAAATGGCCATCATTAGTTTTTAAATCCTGTTACCAGATTTGTCTCCAGTTGTACTGAACACACTGTTTTCAGATACCCTAAGAAGTGGAAGGATGGTGCTGTTAACATGACAACAACTAAGAGAGCTTGATTCAAGCACTTTGTTTTGCCACAGATGACTTCTGTGATATTAAACAAGTTGCTTTACCTCCAGTCCACTCAGTTTCACGACAGCAATGTAAGACAACAGGGTGTTGCTGCTTTATTAGATTGTTGTGAGGCTATTGAAAGCCTAACCGTTGCCCAGTGATGAAATCGCTCAGCCAGGAGCAAACAACTGGAAAGCCTGTTCCCTCATTTTATTTGTTTTCATTGAACAATTGTTAAAGAATTAAGAAGAGAAGGATCATGGCCCTCCAGCCAGCTGCACGAAGGCACACATGCATCAGATTCTTCTCTGTCCACTGGGTCAAGTGATTCCTGTTGGCAATTTTCAACATTTCCTCTACAATACCCTAACCAGCAGATTTCTGTGCAAAAGTACCATCAGTAATAACTTTATATTTTAATATAGTGCAAGCTGACTGCTGGAACTAAAAACGTTAATAATTTTGAGCTTCTTCTGTAATTTTGTAAATTAATAAAGTACTGACTGCCTCTTAGGGCTTTCAAGAACATAAAGTATCTAGATGGTTTCTTAATTTTCAGAAAAAAATATTTTGTCTGAACTTCAGAACATTTCTTTCAGTTCTGTAACTATTCATGTATGCAAAGAAATGTGCATGAAGTCATTTAACTTTTTCACTTTAAATATCTACAAGAGGAATTATATCAAACACTTGTGCACATAAGAACTTAGTTTTCATAAAGTCTTCAAATATGTTTCTTAAACAAAAATAAAAATGAGAAAACAACACTTCCTATACACTAAGATGAGATAGAGGTATATATTGAGAATTTTGCAAGAACTTTGAGTGTACCGCTTGTGTGTTCTAAGGATGATTATCAAGGAGAGAGGTTTATT
Organism: Corvus kubaryi; assembly: GCF_017639235.1. Lineage (NCBI taxonomy): Eukaryota > Metazoa > Chordata > Aves > Passeriformes > Corvidae > Corvus > Corvus kubaryi. Next base: position 41,009,254 of record NW_024580667.1, on the reverse strand, counting down.
ACCTTTACACCCTGATTTCAAAATATTTTTGCTTACTATATAAGTATCTTTGCAATAACATTTCATTCTTTGAAAACACAGTGCATTAAAAATTATCTTAGCTTTATTTTTTCTTTCATAATTAGTATCTCACTCCTTGGGATTTTATAACTTGGCATATGAAAGTAAATATAGACTAGGTCTCATTAACACTGAATATAGTTTCTTCTTTTAACTTTACCACATGGTGGGTGAAATTATGGTCCCATGAAAATAAATGGAAGAGATCTCATTAAGATTAGTATCAGAAGAATTTCACCTATTTTTCTCTTAGTTGCTGCATAAGAGACAGATCTTTTACTTCTCTGTTCATGGAAATAGGATCAGGGGCTATAGCTCAGTGTTGAGCTTATCTTGCAAGCACACAGGAAGCTCTGACTGGAATCCTTCATATTTCTTTAGGCTCGTCTGATGCTTTCTTCTCATGGGTGACAGCCATGAATGGGACTGTCACTTTGTCACCTGACATTGCTGTAAACAGAAGGGATTAAGGTCTCAGTTCAAAATACTTCTGTTGCCTATTTCTCAGGACACTTTTCTAGAACCATCCTTGTCTGCAAATACCTTGCAAAATAACACCTGGAACATGCACTCTTTGCCTATGTTATTGATTATGCCTAGACCAGAGTAGCCTGGAGCTCTCTCCAGCTTAAGCTCAAGGTTCACTACGGCTCAATGACTTTCAAACAGAGTGAGACTTAAGCAAGAAGCAGTTTTCCTTGAGCCTTAATTTCTATTGGATGCAAAAAGATGCTCCATCTGTGCTGGCAGGAAGCCATGCACTGCTTCTGAATGCCTGAATGATTCAGAAAAGAAGGATCCCAGGATGCAACAGGTGTGTTTCAGCAGGAATTACAGAGATTTTCAAATGGGATGATTGCATATAACAGTATGTGGCTGCTTATGTCTTTGGACTACAAGGACATGCGTTTGTCAGAAATTCAACTAATATATAAATGAATATTTTACAATAAAATATATTTATGCTATATTTTTATAGTACATACTATGCTATATTTATGTAGACCATATTTATCTGTGTTGTTTGTTAGGGGGTTTCTGGTTTGGTTTGTTTAGATGGCTGTTTTTGTTTTTTTCTCATATTTTAGGGAGGATTCTGGAAGCTGAAACCTTTAGATTTATGTATCAGCTCAGGAATTCTAAACAGTGCAGTAAATATTTTTAATTATGTTTATTAAACTACCAAATCCTTAGAAAACACTTGATGGGAAAAAGAACTGAGCCAACTTTTCCTGTAGTGGAGGGCAATTGCACTATATCTTGTTAAGACCAAAAAAATACAACATTTGGAAGTAAGAATTTTTCATATACTGTGCTACTATTGTTTCAGGTTGGAAAAGAAATTATTTATAGTGCAGAAACTTTATAATAAGAGGAATACTCAAGGATTATTTTATAAATTTTTTTTTTCATTAATATTTGGGTCTGGTTTTATAGAAAATGGATCAAGGGAATATCTGCTATGGCTATTTTGACAGAACGACACAGAAAATTCTTAAGTTCATTGACTTAAAAGTCTCTGTGTCTGTCTTCCTCTCTGTTGAGAGATCCATGTTTGTGATCCTGATTAAAAAATATAAACTCATTTGGATTACAAATAAATATCTCTCATTATTATCTTACTCCTCTCTAACACTTCCTGTAGAAATTTGACAATTATTTCAGTAAACTAGTGTATACATTAACATAATCCTTGCCAGAATGATTCTACATAGATCTTTGATCATGATCTCTGAGCATGATCATTGCTCACATAGTTCTGCTTAGAATAGAAATACTATTTAAAGGTAGGTTAAGAAGTTTGAGAAAATCACAAGGGCTTTCCTTAAATTTTATTCTAGCCCTTCTAGTTTGTGAACACTGCATGGAAAACTAGTTTTTTTAGAATTTTTATTTCCTGACTGTCTCTCTGATCTTTAAAGCACAATGAAATGTACCTATCTTTCAAGGAACAAAAAGGTCTTCTTTTGTTTCCTAATAAAAATACCCCCCAAAACAAAAACCAAACAAACCACACAAAAAAAACCCAAAAAAACCCAAAAAAAAAAAAAAACCACCAAAAATACCACTCCCATATGATTTGATTTATTACAAAGACTTTTCATTATAAATTTCTCATATTAAATTTTAGGGATTTTTTTCAGCCAAAATTCTACCATTTTTCTAATCATTTACAGCCGATACAATTGCCATCAAAAGAAAGATTTTCTTCTGAGTTGTTCTACATAATCAAATAAAACAGGTCACATTCATAAATTTTGCAAAAGTACTGTCACAGTACTGCACATCAGGAGAGGTGTAAAATATTATTGGACTGTTAAAGCAAAAACAGGGAAAGTCTCACCAAATGTAATGTCCCTTGGCAACCAGCATGATATCAAAACTTGTTTAAATATTTTGAAATGTCGGCAAACTCACACTATATTATTGGAACCTAATTTGAGATTCATGTTTCTGATGGTTGGTGAGTCCATTTCATGAGAAATGTTGATAAGAAGCCTTTCATTTACATGAAGTAACATAAAATGATACAAGCTATAAGACTACTGGAGCTCTCTTTGCCTTTAAGAGAAAGTTCTGGTCTTGAAATGAAGAAATACAGAGAAAGAAGGAACAGCAGGGAGAGATGAATTTAACTTTTTCCTCTTTACATAAAATAACAAGAGGAGAATGATGCTTTTCTCAAATTCATTAATAGATAAGAAATTATATTTAAGTCTGTATTTTAAGGGCAGGGAGTGGCTTTGAATAGCAAGTGGGGACAGTTGCTTTTTTTTCAGTAGTTATTTTTATACAAATTAGGTAAAAATAAAAAAATATTAAACTTGTTACAACTTCACAGATTTGAACCTGTTTTTACCATTTCTTTATAATCAGAAAGGAGAGCTTTGTAGCTGAACGTTAAAGCTGTAACATAATCACCTCATTAGAAGATAGGCATTTTAAAATAAATGCATATACCAAGACCCATGGTAAAACAGCAAATGTTAGCAATACTGACATAAACATGGTATTTGGACTCTGAGATAGGATTTCTAGCATCTCAGACTGCCAGGGAACCTCCTTCTGTCTTTATCACTGTCAAGGCCTGAGAGGGAATCCACAGTTTGGTTCTCATCAGCACCACCAACTATTTGTGTGGAGGTCATTGCTGAATGGCAACCAAACGGCAGCAACACTGAACAGCTGCCTCAACAGCTTTGCCAGTACAGGGGGTGAGAGAAACTGAGAACTGAAACGTAGGTCTCCTGGATGCTGTGCTACTGAATACCCCTTCTTCCTCCTTTCTTTTGTTTTTTGGTTTTTTTTCTTTAATCAGGGGTTCACTGAGAGTTTGAAAGGCTTCAAGCGTGAGGCCAGTATTGTATTGCTAGGTCACTTAGCTGCTTGTCAAACACTGCAGAGGATAAAACAAATCTGCAGAGGCCCCAAAGTATAAAAATGCATTTCTAGATGGGGCCAACATGTTTTTATCACATCTAACATCTGACTGAGGAACTGCCTTCTACAAATATTTGATGCAAATTAAAGCATGCTCTCACATGAGGAGTCCTGCTGATTTCTGTGAGAAATAATGATTTGCAGCACTGAGACTGTTGTGTGGCCAGTAAGGCTCAGCTGGAAGCTTGTCACAGTCAGTTCTAAATTTGTGCAACATAGAAAACAGTCTGTGCATATTTTCTACAATTCCACATTTGTCTTGAGGTCATGTTTTTAGCTGGCTGTTTGAAATCATTGCAATAACACTTTTCATTTATCAATTTATTTAACCAAAGAAAGTCACACAGTATTGAAAATTTATTTTGTCTTTTTTTCATTATTATTATTTTGAAAAATTTGCCTAAATATTTAACCTATTTGTGCTTTAAGTATTCTATGCCAAAGGTAATTGAAAAATTAAAGCTTTCATCCTGTAAGTTGAGCGTTTGAGCAGTTCATGTGTAAATTTAGCAGATAATCTCTGAGCTGGAAAGATGCTGAGGTGGATTTACATATGGCAACACCAGAGCATGTCATACTCATTTTAGCAGTATAACAACTCTGATTCAGGCACCCACAGGATAACATGTTGAATCCATTACTTTTTGAAAGCTGCTCTTGGAAAAGAAGGGATCTGAATTGAATGTGTGTGTTGAGGAGGATAAGGGTACCGGATGCCTGAAATTAAGTTTGTCTGTAACCTTCAAGGCAGTATGCAAATTAATGAGATGTAGAATTGCCACTACATCTGTTACCATTTGCTCATATTTAGGAAGAACACTTAAAAAAATATTCCTGTTATGGAACCCTATTTGCTGAAAATAATATAATTTGTGCATACACATTCATGCTGTGTATTTAGTGCTTGAGGAAAGCAACTAAATGGAATACTTTTCTTCTCCTTTATATTAATATTTAATTAAAAGCTCAAGATGTTCTTTTTTGACAGATACTCTTTTAGCCATAGGAAAAATATATCTATAGTAACACTTTTCTTGTTTGATCTCTTTTTTTTTTGGGTCAACTTACTTTCATACACAGACACACACAGATACTGCATTCCATGATAGAGACACAATGCTGTTAGCAATTTTTATGCTTGAGGCCAGGGAAATTATATCACACTTGTTTTTCACTCCCGATCAAGAACTGTAGCTGTAGCATGACAAAAACAAAAATAGAGAAAAGGCTTTGAAGGTTTCAAATGCTGAAATTATTAAGTCTGGCTTGTTAAAGTGGTTACTTGTTCACAGTAGCATTTGCTGCCTTGCTAATGATCATCTGGTTGGGATGGATCCAACCAGTGTATCTGATACAGAAGTTTGAAATTTCACAATAAACTGTTTCACTAAGACTTTGGGGAAGGAATGCAAGGGGGGGATGGAGGAGGAGGAGAAGCAAGAAAAAAACCCCAAACAATCAGAACTACAGTATCATGAGATGCAGAACATTCTTTTTAAAAAAGTGATTTCTAAGTCAAAGAGTATTATAAAATTGATACCCAAGTTCTTCACTTATGGCACAGTCAAAATTCCCACCGGAAATAACCTTCTTTGTAATCTAACAATCACAATGTTTGAAGTTTTCCATGTACCTGTCTTTAAAATACAGTAAAAGAAGGGAAAATTCCATGTATTCTTACCGTATACCTATGTAACACAGGAAAGATAGAGCCTTGTGTGCCCATAAGGCACAGATGCCCTAATTAACAGATCCTCAAGCAGACAAAACTGTCTGTTTTCAATTAAATTAATGACTGTATAGTGATTTTCAAAAGTGCCTCAATTCACCATTCTGTTTGCTTCTGACAAATTATTACTCTAGAGACCAAATCTGTCAATGATTTATGGAAAATTTTAATAGAATCATTCTGAAAAGAAAAGGGGCTCTGCCACAGGGAAGTGTAGAGACATGTAGAAATAACACAACTCTTACTGATTACTGATATTAAATATCCTATTGATATTAAAAATATTAGTGCAATGCTGATGTCTCCTAATATTAATACTAGCACAGATGTACCTTCCATTAATGTAGTTTCACCTCAGCTGAGGCTATGATTAAAAGTGGAATATAGTTGTGTTCTTCTAAATTTTTGTCTTAATATTAATGAATGTGATGGACCACTGATGATTTGAAGTGTTAGCTTAGTAAATCAGAAAATCTATCCAATAGAGCTTACATTTAGGCAACATAATGATGACTTTTAATTAGATAAAGATGTCTTGAAGCTTGGAATATACATTTCAAGGTGGTTCAAGGTTAAAAAAAAGAATTAATGTGGACAAAAAATTAAAAAATTATTAACAATAAAAAAATCATATGTTTTGAAAAATAGTTAAGAGCAGTATATTATGAACTAGCCAGGGTGAAAACTATTAGCTGTGTACAGAAGCTGCATCCAGACGTCTTTCTTAGTGGCCTAGATGCCATCCTTTGCATTGGCACAAAGACCATGCAGCTCTAAGCCTGCACCTGCCATCTGACAAGACATCCCTATGCATATGCATCATGCATGAGCTCTACACATTTGAGAAAACTTAATTGTATCTACTCCATGAGCAGTGCTCAGGGTATATCTCCTTTTACTACACCTTTACTGATTTCGTGTTGGAAGACTTTTGGAAAGAAATGTCAGACCCAGCCATGTGTAAGTTTAACCACGTGTATGCATGGGATACAGGGTACTACATCTTTTCCCTGTAACTCATTTCCCATCTCTGAGCTTCCTGAACTTTTTCACTATGAAGGTGGCAAAGATACTGGAACAGGTTGCCCAGAGAAGTTGGGGATCCCCTATCCCTGTAAGTGTTAAAGTCCCTGGGGCTTTGAGCAACCTGCTCTAGTGAAAGGTTCCCTGCCCATGGCACTTGGGTTGGAACTCAGTGGTTATTTAGGTCTCTTCTAACCCAAACCATTCTATGATTCCTCCATGCAGGACACAAAGAAAAGAATATGTATTTCAAGACTGCATTTGCAATTCTCAGAGAAGGCAAAAAACTTTTTTTTTTAATGGTACAAACAAATGATTGCCTTCAGTTCTTGTGATATATACCTCTTTTCTGTTTATTATCACAGTAATTTTTTTCTGCATGTAGTTAAATAGTCACCCAAATAATCTGTGGGGGAAAAAAGTTACATTTCAAGACACTTCAGAAAAGATTTTCATAAAAGGGGACAGAGAGCATTGAAAGGGTATAGAGAGCTTTAACTGCCACTGAAAATTAATCAGAATTTTATGCATGCATTTCAATATTTAGGTTTTTTTTAAAGAAACATTCAACCAATAAAATTCAACACATAATTCTAGAGAGGAATCAAGCTTGTGACAACCCTGTTTTTAGCAAGCTGGGACATCTTTTATTAAATTTGGTTTTTGTGATTGGTTTGAAGGGAGGTAGTAAATATTTTAGAAATTCTAGCTATGAGGAGGTTAAACTGTGAGTTCACAGATGAAAAACAGTCTGAGGCATTGTCTTATTTCTAGGAAACATAAAAACCTCAATTCCTTCCCCTGTTTCTAGAAGAAGGTTCTGCATAAGTCTCTTCCTGTCCCTACTGCTCGTCCACTGCAGACACACAGCACTTCAGTTTCTTGTGAATTTCTAGGCAGGTGCATACACTAGACAGCAAAGGGAAGAAAGATTACAACATCACTGAATGCACCACAAAGCCTATCCCTGGCATTTAGGCCGATGGAGGTGGCAGAGCAGCTATAGCAGCTTGAAAAGCATTTGTATCCAGATGGAGTTTTCTATCACTCTCTGAGAGAATTACTGTGCTCCCCTGAAATCCTGTGTGTTACAGTCATAGGGAAATTATGTCCTGCTAGAGTAATAGTTTTATAGAGGAAAAGTGAAATAATGGCTTGCTTGTTCTGGGTGCTATGAGAGATGAGGCCTCTGAGGCATAAATCCTGCTGAAACACGTGTAGAGAAGGAGGAGCCAGGGCTAGTGAAATCTTATCTGCATTGTTTTTCTTGGAGTCATCCCCACAACCTCAAACTTCAGCCCAACTGTGCCTAGAAGCAACTGGATGTTGCAGTCAAAAAGATAGCCAGGTAGAGAATGTACATTTGTGCAATAGATGTAACCAAGGAATCAGTCAGAAGTGAAAAGGGGACTAAATTTCTGGAAGGAAAAATGTGCACTTTAAGAACCTGTAGCTAAGAAAATGCCAATTTTATAGTCATTACCATTTCTATATCCCAGGTAGCCTGATTAAATAACATTTTAGAAAGACCAATGAGCTGTCTTATGCTACTGTTCAAGATTTTATTGCATGCATGAGGTAAATCATGACAGAAAGCCCTAAGGCAGTCTTTGAAATGAAACCTACATGGGTTATGATGAAGGGAGATGAGAATTGGGCTTTTCACGCATTGTTAACCTTTAAGAGATAACAATTAAGTCCAAAATAGGCTGTGACAGTCATCTGGATGAGTGTCTTATTGTAGGTATAATGGAAAGATGCTAATACAGGAATAATTTTATCAAAGTGATAAGCTTGGAAAATTAGAACAGAATAGAACAGTTGATTTAGAAGGAACCTACAGTGACCATCTGGTCCAACTACTTAAGTCTAGTCCAACTCCCTTCATCTAGTCTAACTGTGTAGACAAAGAAGAAGAATGCCAAAAGATGCATTCAGCATACTTTTGAATGGATGGACGTTGAACAATATCACATTTGAGAGTGTTGGAAAATAAAAGATCATAATAAAAAAATCACAGGATTATGGACTTAAAAATATATTAAAGATGTTAGATAAACACTAGGTACTTAAAAATTACATTGATGTGCATATTATTGCTTACTATTTAGATGTATTGCTTCAGGTGTCTCACATGAAACAGATTATTCTTATTCCTTGATTCAAAGGAATTTGCAAACATTTTTGAAACCTAAAAATTTGGATTTTTGCCAAAACAAAAACTGAAGCAAAATGCCTCAACTGTCATGAACACATAATTGAGGTATCAATTTTATTTATTTCTCTCTTTGGGAAATAAATATTTCTCTCTTTCTCTTTCTTAGTCCAAAAGTTTCGTATCAGCCCATCCATAGCAAAAATAAAACCCAAAAAACACTCAAGAATATTAATTATTTAGCCTATTTCTATAGTTCATAATTGCACCAAAAATATGCCAATGAAATTGTGTTTATACAAATCTAGTAGAAATTTTGCTCTCATTTTCTTGAATGGGATGGATGTATTAACTCTCTTTTAGGATCAGCCTGGCCTAGCTTTAAATACACATCTGCAGTCAAGCACAGGTGTCACAAAGTGGGGATATTAAAACAACTAATTTATGTACGGAATTATAAAATTCCCTCCCTCCCCCCCCCGCTGGAGACATATCTAGTTGGTTCTGTTGGTTCTGCACTTTTTTCTTTTTAAATGGAAAGTAATGTGGATCGTTAATGTCATCTGTCTGGAAGATTTTTTAGGAAGATTTTTTACTAACAGAAATAGCGTAACATATGAACAAAAAGGCTTTGACCTGTTACGAAGGTGAAAAATGACAACAACATGGTATGCAGATTTTCAAATGGCATCTGAAAAGCAGGATCATAAAATTATATAGTTTTACTCCTTCCTTTTTCCACCCATTTTTTCTTAATGGTTATTTAAATGGTTCAGGCTTCTTTACTCAGCACCATGTTCTAAGGCAATCAACATCCTAAAAATAATCTTTCTGCATGCATACATTAGTTAATAGTCATTTAATACATTTCTAATTGCAAGGCGTGTCATGTCTTAGCCATTTTAGAATACATTTTCTCCTGGAATGACCTTTAGGATGCTGTGTGTGTGTGTACACGCACACACATACATTATTCACGTACTGAAGCACAGCTCTGTGTAGAACACCAGAGGTGGCATGGACAGGAGCCCTCCCTACTTGCAGCATTTCTGTGACAGAAAGAACTAAATTTGTAAGGAAAGCATAAAAAAGTATGAGGTCTTTAAACTATAGCCTAATTCAACCTTTGACAAAGAGGGAAGGATTCTTTGTTTTTTTTTCTTTAAGGTTCAACATAAGTACAATAAGTACAATAGCCTGCTTGTATCTCCACAAATCATAGCTGACCCATACTATTTGTCTTCCTTTAGCATTAGTTTTGTAAAATCATCTCTTTTTATTTCAGTGTCACAGCAAAGCTTTCAAAGAGGTCTGCCAGTAAGAAAGAGGTTTGATATTTATAACTCAGCAAAAATATTGTAAACTGATTATGTGAGTAGAAAATCAGTAAGCATAATGTATGTTTCTCAGTTCCCAACTTCTGCTTCAATTAAATTACTATCTGAAGAAAATTATACTAATGACTTACTATTCTCTGTAATAGCAAATGGACGTATTTTCTCCTGGTACAGAGTAAGTCCCTAAATTGCTAGTGTTGAGCCTATATCTCAGAAAGCTAAGCCTAAATACTTCCAAAAGTGATGAGAGATTACTATTTTTTCTTCCTTCTCCTTTTTTCTGGCTTTTTTCCCCTTCTAGGTTTCTTCACACTAACAGTCTCATGATTGAGGTTTGTAGAGCTGGCATAAAAGATGCTTTAATTGCTTTAGGATGCAGAAAGTTCAGTTAAAAAAAATTTCTGCCAGATGCTCATTACATATCTAGCTACATATTTGTAAAGGTGTAACATCTTTCTCACATACAGAGAAAGGGGAGATCCAACAATGCCAGAGGGAGTCTGTAATGCTATTGTAAGTCAGCAAACAGATCCATACCTAGATTATATACATGGGAAACCACAAACAGTTCTGCAAGCCTTTTTCTTTTAAAATTTAAAGAAAATAATGTTGGAGGTCAGACTAAAAAATTAAAACCACATCCTGTGTTTAAAAAGACAGGGAAAACAAAGAAACTGTATGTACATTCCTCTTATGCTTCACATTTCTTTTGCTTTGTTGTGAATAGTTTCACATGGCAGTGAAAAGGAGAAAGAGCATAAAAAGCTTTCAAGTTATTATTCAGAAAACAAAACAAACACCACTGGCATGAATACACATTGTGATGATTACTCAGTTTTGCAAATACCAGCTGAGTATAAAAAAATTAGTACACTGTAAATGCTTTTCAAGTTTTTATTTTTACAAAGGTTTAAAGATTAAATAAAAAAGCTGTTGCAGTGAACCATGGCCAATGCCAGGGTCAGCTGGATCAAGTGGACCAAAAGGTCCATCGGTTTGATGCCTCCACAGCCCAAAAGCCTTGAAGTCACAGGGAGCACCCATAAGGCTGTGAAAAATATGTAGATCTGTGCCTTACCATTGGCTGCTGCCCTCCCCTCCCCTTATTTCTCATATTTGGTGGTCTTTCCAGAGAGTTCTGTGTTCCTCGGTAGTTAATTGGCCTGTGTTATACCTCCCCGCCTACCCCGTCTCCCATTTGCTGTAATTCTCTTTCCCCGCCTTTGTAGCACCTCCTAACTGATATATCATTGGTTACTGTGTGTTTTCCACACCCATATTGTAGGGGTATAACACTCCAGGTCAGTCCCATTTTCTCAGCTTCTCCATGGTTTTCCTGTGTTCTTCAAGAAATCCTCTCTGCCATGAAGAAGTTCCTCCTCTTCTTTCCTGCCTCCTTCATGCACCTTCACCATCGGTGGGCAAGGTGAACCCGACCAGGAGCTTTGCCTGCCCTCCTGTGCTGTGATCGGCCTCCGTCCTCCCCCTCGGGGCAGGCAGAAGATTGCCCGGTGTTCGGGGCAGCGTGCTAGCCAGCAACGGCACTGCGGCACACTGTGATCATTGTGTCTTGTACGGCACTCCTGAGATATTCAGAATTTGTGCTTTTACTGCTGAGCCTGATTCCTAGCAGGCTTGGACTGGGTGGAGCAGGGAATGGTGAGGGGTCCATGACTGCAAGGCTGTTTGGGAATTCCTGTTCAACCCTGCCAGCCTGGCCTGGAGCTGCACACCTCAATCCTCAAATCAAAGTTGTTTAGTCTGCTTGAGCAACCAGCATTTCTGGGGTCAAATAAAAATCCTCTGTGAAGCAGATGCAGCAGTTTAGCCCTAATAGCCCAGCTTGATTCAGGTTTCCACAGCTCACTCTTTTGTGCAACATCAGCTTTTGAAAAGTCAAAAAGAGACAAAGAATTAATAGATAATAACTAGATTCATAAAATTCAAGACATAACACAGTTTTATTCCTGATACACAGAAGGCAAAAGTTTATTAAAGATCTGCTGGAGCTTCAGCTGTTTTCCTACTTAGTCCTGCAGAGGATGTGTCCAAACCCTAAATATGTTAATCTGCAGTAGTGTGATACAGGGTTTTCCTGTTGTTAAGACCTGGAAAACTTTGAGGTTTATAGATACAAGGTGAAGTAATTACAAGGCGCTGTAATGTATTTATATTGGTGTTTTAATAAGTAATAAAATTACAGATGGACCATGATAGGAAAATAACTTGCTGCAGGAAAAATGCGTCAGGATAGCTGGTTATTCCCAATATCTACTGATGTAATTTAGTGAGGAGAAATGGACAACAAGCCATGTCTGATAAACAACATGCAAATGTTGTGCTCTCTTCCCAAGTCTGCTCTCAAAAGATCTGTGATTAACAAAGATGAAGGAATTTTAAGAGCTATTTTGGTTATTTCAGAGAAAGTTTGAAATGGAGAAGGGATTGGGGTGATTAGGAGGCTGTCATTAGCTAGCATTTTCAGTGCTGCCTTTTGTAGCAAAAATGATAAATGTGCCCTGTTGATGTTCTGTTGGTGTTTAGATTTTCTGAGTCCCTCAGTCCTGAGTTGGGTTCCCATCCTGGTGGGACTGTCCTGCCTGTTGCTTGCAGGATGCACTGGAACAAACTCTCTACCCCATCATCCACAACAAGCAGAACAGCATCAGAACAGTGCTGCAAGGATTGGCAAAAAGGGCACTTTGCTTAGGGAGAGTGGGACAGGAGATTGATGTCTTAGGTTTTAACTTTTATACTTTTCAGATTCTGTACTGCTTAGTATGTAACTCTGGGGTTTCTTGTAGCCTGTTAATATCTGCTTTCTCGTGCTAGGTGGACATAACAAAGCCTCTCCGGGCCTGCTCTTCAAGGACACCTAGACTGTCCGAGGCCCAAAAAGTATAAAACAAAGAGCCTCAAAGTGGGGTAAGCTGAGGGGAATTACATCATTAAACTGAAGCTTTAATTGGAGAATTAACCTGATATGCAAATGAACTAAACCTATAAAAGTGTGAAGTTCGAAGTCGTGACCTGTGGTCCATCTTGGGGTCCATCTTGGCAATAGCCTGTGGCTCCCCAGGGGTACCTTTGAAGGCCTTTCAAATAAATACCTATTTTTATTCCCTTACTCCTGTCTAGTCTCTGTTTCTAGGAGGCCTCTTAAGGCATCAAGAGGCCTTCAGTGGCCTGGCAAAGATACTCAGAGTTTTTGTTGGTTTTCATACAACAAAAGGTTTCCCCTTCCCTCAGAGATACGGAGTGATGCTTTTTGCCGGGTCCTCGTTTCTCTCCTGCCTTCCTTTGCCTGCTCTTTTTCCCTTCCAGCGTCTCCCTTTACCCAGGGCAGCTGCCAGCCAAAGACCCTCCCTTGATGTTTTTTCCCCTCAATCCAGGAGTAAAACAGCCCTGGATGATGTTACGGAGGCTGGCAGTGAAATGTCACTGTAAGATCTTGCTCCACCTGGGTTTCAGCCCCTTCAGAGCTTTGCCTTGAAGGGCAGGAACATCTTTTCCTCGCTGGGAACTGGAATTCCAGCCCATTCCAGTGTGTGCCATGGATCCCAGAGGGGCATTCCCGAGGCTCCCAGGCTGCTGGTCCTGCTGTGCCTCCCAAGGGAGCTGTGCAGGGGCAGGGGACAAGGTCCAGCAGTGGGGTGGGCTCCCAGAGCAGACAGCAAAGGTTGCTTTGTTGCACATTTTCCATCTGGAAGATGAGGGAAGAAGGAAAGGGAAGGGAGTCCCTGACAGAATCTTGGAATGCTTGTGGCTGGAAGGGATCCTGCCCATGGGTTAGGATGCCATGAGGGAGAGATGCCTGTGCCCCAGTGAAGGTGCGAGACCATATGAGGACAACAAACGGATTTTATTGGACATGCATTTTATTGAAAAAGAAATGGGCAGGATGGGATTCTAGAGGATGCATGGACGTGTATTTTAATTTGATATTCTTCTTATTAATACTATTTCCTATTTCTTCTTCTTCATCTAAGTCTTCTTCTTCTTCGCTGCCTTCTTCTTTTTAATTACTTCTACTACTCTTGCTTCTTCTTTGCCTTCTTTTTAATTACGACTACTACTCTTGCTTCTTCTTCTTCGTCTTACTCTTACTCATACCTATTTTAATTTTTCTTCTTATTTACTACTACTATTTCTTCTTCTTCTTCATCATATTCTTCTTATTCTATATTAATCTTATTCACTTGTTATGCTTATGGTTATTCTTTTCTTTTTCATATTCTTATTGTTTACTACTATTTATTCTTTCTCTTATTATTCTTATTCCTATGCTCTTATTATTCTTATTCAACTTACTATTTTTATTATTATTCTATTCCTTTTTCTTCTTCCTCCTAATTACTACTGTCATTTCTTCATCATCATAATATCCTTATTCCTATTCCTATTTTTTTTTCCTTTATGAGGAGGTTTTTTTTTTTTTTTTTTTTTTTTTTTACTATTACTATTCCTTAAAGTCAACTTCCATTTGTTGAGTCAAAGTCCTGTAGTCATGTCTGTGGCCTTTGATGCCACCAGGGGAGGTTCAGATTCAATATCTGACATGGTTTTTCCTTGACAGAGGCATGAGGCATTGGAAGAAGTTGCCCAGGGCGGTGGTGGAGTCCTTGTCTCTGAAGTGTTCAGGAGTTGTGCAGGCCCTTGGGGATGTGGTTTTGGGACGACGGTGGTGCTGCCAGGGTGCCAGTGGCACTGGGTGAGCGGCAGGGTCTCTTGACACCTCGATGACTCTCTGGGCTTCCCCGCTGAGCATGCTGGCACCAAGTGTGCTCCATGGGTGCTGTTTGGGGCTGGCCATGCCAGTGACTTTGGGTGTTGGGGAGATGCCCCTGGCACACCCCAAAGCAGCTGAGGCAGTTCAGGCTGCAGGGCCTGTCCAGGCCAAGGCCGCCCATGTGGCTCCCAGAGGCCTGCACAGGCCCCCGCCCAGCCGCCATCTGCAGGCCGGAGCTGGCGCAGGCACTACTCCTGCGTCTGTGGCGCCAGGCAGCGGCAGCGGAACAGCGCCCGCAGTGCTCGCAGCGCCCTCCTGAGGCGGCCGGGCCGTTTGCTGGGGGCAGCCGGCTGGGGAGCTGAGGGGCTGCGGGGGATGTGTGGGGCAGGCCCCGGCTCCTGCCAGGCCAAGACCGGAGAAGCTGCGGGTCCCATGGAGGCTTGGCCTTGCAGGAGGGGAAGCGGGGCACAGAGTGGCTCCGGTGCCTGGCGCTCAACCCAGGCCTCCCGAGGGATGGGCACTGGGAACCCGTGTGCTGCAAGAGCTGCCAGGCTTTGGCGCCTGCCTTCTTCGTGCAGCTCGAGGACGCTGAGTCCGTCCCAGGTGGCGTCCTCCTGCAGCGAGGGTGTGACCCCAAAGCTGAAGATGCACGTGTATTCCCAGGTGTTCTGTGTGGGGTCTCTGTCACTGCCATCTTCCTCTATGGAAACCTCTCGGTAGATGTACTCTTCCCAGTCATTGAGTTCTGCATGGCACGGCTCTGGCTTCATGCAGTCATCCCAGTCAGAGAGGTCTTGGGAGCTTTTGACCTGTCCTTGGGGCAGCTCTGGCTTTGCTGCACCTTGGCACTCTTGGGACAGTTCAAGCTGGGTGAAGTATTCGCAGTCTTCATTGTCTCCAGCTGAGGTCCCCTCCTCACTCCCTTTTTCTGCCAGGAGTGATGCCCTTTCTGCCTCCTCCTGCTGCTCATTACGGGTCTGGGCTCCAAGCAAGCTGGACAAGGAGCTGGGGGGGCAGCAGGGGCTGTGTGCAGCAGGGACCAGGCTCTGTGCCCCTGCTGATGACACATCCTCACTGGGGGCAGGAGAACATGGCTGGTTCTTCTGGCTGGTCACACTTCCTTCGCCCCACTGGGACAGCTTTGGGTCATTCACCTCTTCTTCCCCTTGGGGCAGCTCCTGGATTTTCACTCTTTGTTCCCACTGGTAGAGCTGTTGCTGTGCCCCATTTCCCCACTGCACGCTCACACCCATCTTCCACTGGTTCAGCCCTTGGTGACTCCACACTCCGCACAGGGACACTTCCTGCACTGGCATAGCTGGTACCCATTGGGACAACTCACAGCCTGTCGCCTCTTCCCACAGGCGAAGCTCTTGGGGCCGAATGTCTCTCCACTGGGAAGGCTCATCATCCATGCCAGGTTTCCTCTCTACCTCCTTGATGACAAAGGGCCCCTCCTCCTCTTCAGTGTCTGACTGTGGCCTGATTGAGGCACTCTCTGCCCCCACCAAGTGCCAGCTGAGGGTCTGGTCTTGCGGCCCACTAGGCACAGGGGTGGGTGGCTGGGAGGAGTTGGGGTTTGCCTTGTCATCTTCCATCTCTGAGGTCCTGCAGCACAGAAGGATCGCGGGAGCTGCTTCCTTCTGTGAGAGTGGCTCTCACCAGACTGGGCACTCCAAGGTTCTGTGCCCCTTAGATACCCTCAGCCAGGGCGGGGCTCTCTGATGTCACAAGGGTCTCTGGGCACCACCATGTTCCACATTGCCAAGGGGCCTGACACCATGCGCCTGTGTCACAAAGGGCCACCCCGGCGCCCCTTCAGCAGCCAAGCCTGCTGGAAGTAGCATTAAGCAGGCCCTGGACTTGGGCACTTGTAGCCCTTGGCCTCTGTGAGGCTTTGGCCATGGTCCCTCAACAGCCCAATCCCCATACTGCAGAGCCCTGGCTTTGGTGGGTGGGCTACTCAGGGCACGAGCCATTGGCCAGATGGACGCAGCCAGGGACTTGGGGGCATTGGCTCCATGTGCAGCTGCAGGCTGGGGATGACGAGTGTCCCTCAGGGCTCTGCCTCGACCCTGGGGCTCTTCAGTGGCGTCCCCAATGACACAGGCAGGGGATCGAGCTCCCCCTCAGCACATTTGCAGGGGACGGGGAGCTGAGTGTGGCAGGGGCACCATGGCAGGATTTGGCCATGCACAGGGACCTGGGCAAGCTTGAGAAGTGGGACAGCGAGAACCTTACAACATCTCACAAGGCCAAGTGCCGGGTGCTGCACCGGGGCTGGATTCATCCAGGCCGGAAGAGACCTTCATATCCCTCAGTTTGGCACTGCCTCCCTGGTCGCTCCCAGCACCTCCAGAACCAGCACTTGGATGAGCCTTGGGCCTTTCTGGTGCCCTTGCCCACTTCCAGCTGTCCAGAGGGGAGCACCCCCAGCCCGTGCCTCTGTTCCACAGCCCAGCAGCATCTTCCCTGTGCATGTCATGCCCTGAGCCTGGCATGGCTGGGCCAGTGCTGGGCCACTGAGTGCTGCTCCTGGAGGGACAATTCCAGCTGAAATCACATGTAATTAATGAAGCTTTTTACAGATTGGTGCTGGCAGTGGTGACACCAATGCTGAGCTTAATTCTCCCCTGTGTTTGGGTGTGCTTGGCCTCTGTGCCAGAAGCGTCGTGATGCCGAGGGTTCCAGGCTTTGCCCAGGCTTTCCAGGCAACAGATCCAGGCAGGGACACTCCAGGCAAAGTGGGCACTGGCTTGGAGAGCCCATCAGTGTTCCTGAACACAGACTGGTTTCAGGAATGTGGCGGTGTTGAGGTGAATCCATCACTGGGGCAGCCACTTAGAGAAGGCACCTACACAGAGTTTGGTTGTTGTCTTGATTTTTCCACCCAGATCTTCCCCTATCTCAAAATTTGGCTTTAAGAAATGTCATTTATACCTCTGGCTAGAAGCCAGGTGGACACTTGTGAGAGAAACTGATGCCAGGACAGGAAAATCCCACCAGGGGTTGCTATTTCCAGTTAAAAGGTTGGTTAGACTCAAACACTGAGGAGGCTTTACACAATCTGTAGGGAGGGAAACGAATGATTCAACAGTGTTTCCAGTGAAGAAAATTATTAACTGTTACTGGCCTTGTCCCTTCATCTTGGGGGAGCAGCTGTTCAAATCCAACCAGGCAAAACTTGAGCAGCTTATCTAAGCCAGGTGGCATGAAAGGAGCTACGGTGTGCAGAAGAAAATAAGTTTTGTCTCTAGGTGAACAGATTGATGCAGGGTTTATCTGTGGCTCTGTGCTCCTGTAGAGCCCAAGAGCAGCCAGGTGCTGATAACTATCAAAGAGAGATGGGGCCAGGTCAGGCAGCCTGTTCCTAACCCAAAATACAGCATTTAGCCCAGATGAAAACCTGAGATGAGGCTTTGGAATTGTAGACTGTTGTTGCAGTGAACCATGGCCAATGCCAGGGTCAGCTGGATCAAGTGGACCAAAAGGTCCATTGGTTTGATGCCTCCACAGCCCAAAAGCCTTGAAGTCACAGGGAGCACCCATAAGGCTGTGAAAAATATGTAGATCTGTGCCTTACCATTGGCTGCTGCCCTCCCCTCCCCTTATTTCTCATATTTGGTGGTCTTTCCAGAGAGTTCTGTGTTCCTCGGTAGTTAATTGGCCTGTGTTATACCTCCCCGCCTACCCTGTCTCCCATTTGCTGTAATTCTCTTTCCCCGCCTTTGTAGCACCTCCTAACTGATATATCATTGGTTACTGTGTGTTTTCCACACCCATATTGTAGGGGTATAACACTCCAGGTCAGTCCCATTTTCTCAGCTTCTCCATGGTTTTCCTGTGTTCTTCAAGAAATCCTCTCTGCCATGAAGAAGTTCCTCCTCTTCTTTCCTGCCTCCTTCATGCACCTTCACCATCGGTGGGCAAGGTGAACCCGACCAGGAGCTTTGCCTGCCCTCCTGTGCTGTGATCGGCCTCCGTCCTCCCCCTCGGGGCAGGCAGAAGATTGCCCACTGCATATATACTGTCAAGAGGCAGAAGTAGCTTGTACATTATCAGATCCAGTTTTCTATTCAGATAATTGACTTAATACATTGCTTGTACCAGGCTGGTAATTATAATTTATCAATCAAGACCTGGGGAAAAAAAAACAAAAACCAAGAACAAGCATATGAGCACATTGAGGAATTAAGATGATTCATTTTAATTAATCTATTGAGAAGCAGATATGATTAAATAGTGTTTGATTATTGGCAGCTTGGCAATATTAGGTTATTCCAAGGATTGATTTATGAATTATTATTTTGAAGTGGTTTTAAATTGACAAACTTCTGAAGATTCCATTTGTTTTCCTTTTCACATACACACATACACTCAAGTGAACTTAGATGAAAGCTGAAGTTGAAATTAGCAGTGGCCTGAGGGCATTTCTGTAATTACTAGGCTGTTTAAAATATATCAGTATCATGTCTAATATAATAAAAGTAAAGTCACTGCTGTAGCATAGCTAAGAACAAGAGACCCTGCAAAAGGCTGTCAGATTCTGTTAGATGAAATCAGAGCTATACTAAATGCATTATCTGTGTGATTATGGCCACGGTCCTTACCAGGAAATCATCTGCAAAAAGAGGTCCTGCGATAGGTCTGACTGTTTTTTACCTTTTTTTTTTTGTTTGTTTGCTTGATTGTTTCTAGGTTTTGTTTTGTTTTTTCCTAAAGTTAAAACAACATGATGAGTAACAGGACAGCAAACAAAAATCAAGATGTTAGGCTGCCCAAAAATGGAAGATTTATCTGTTAGATTGTATCATAGAAATGGGCTTAATATTTCATATTATATTTATTAAGAATTTCCAAGTTAAAGGGATTTCTTTCTCTGCATTAAGAAGAGCCACTGACAGAAAAAGCTAGGCAAACGTTAAAATGATGAGAAAAAAGCGCATCAAGGTTTTGGTACTTAATGTCCTCAGATCGTGAACTGATGTCCAAGCATTCAGAACTTTTCAGGGACAGACAAATGCACATGCAAAGTGTGCTGCTGTGGTTAGGAACAGGATGCTAGAGCCTAAATCAGGTCCACACAGTTCTTTGCACCAGGTGAGACATATGGCCAAAAACAATGCCAGGGCGGCAAAAACACCAACCTGGAGAATGCAGGTGTTTTGTAGAAGTGGGTAGGATACACAAAATCTGTTGAGCAGACCAACATCCTGCCAGAAGCCAAAAGCAACAAATAGATTTGCTTTGTAATTAGGGAATAGTGCACACTGTCACTCACTCTTGCAATGCAGTCGTCCGTCTCCTGGAGAGCCGAGTGTTACCAGGTGGCTGTTTCCAGGCTTTGGCTGATTGACAGCGTGTGTGGCAGCATTGACGAGTCTCTTAAGTTATGTCTATTTTGGTCGTCTGAGCTTGAAATGCCCCAAGCCACGGAATATTTTAACTAGTCAGCTTGGTATTTTTATGGCTTCAGGGGTTCTGGTTTTGTCTTTTTTGTTTGGTTGGATGGTTTCTGTTTTTCTTTTTATTATGGAAAAGCATTTTTGTGTCTAAATAAAGCTGCCTTTGCAACTAGCATGTAAAAAGCCCTGAAAGGTATCAACATAGAAGTAAAACATTTTTTTCCACTCAATTACTGCACAAGGGACACATTTAGTTTAGGATGTTCGACAGCTCCAAAGAGAAAATAAATCTGGGTTCAATTCATAAAAGCCTAGGGCAACTAAATAAACCTAAGTGACATTGAAGTTGGAGGAGGAGGTGATTGTTTCTGTGACCACAAAGAAAACTGACCCATTCTGTAGAGACTTAACAAAAAGATACAGATTTTTTTTTTTTTTTTTAAATAAAGTAATTAAGGAATATTTAAGGCTGGGAAAAAAAATTGAGGTAATTACTCTGGTAGGTTGCTTTTGTAAGAGTTGTGTGGTTGTCTCCAGTCCTCCTTATTGAATGTATAGAGAGAGAAATATGTGTCAAAGACTGGCCTTAGGAAAAGGCCTGGAAACTACAAAGTGTTTTAACTACATGACATTGTTAGGCCTTACCAACTATCCAGACCACCACTTGGGTGAATTCCTTCACTCTACAGTAGTCTACTATTCTCTTTCTTTTACTAATTTTTGTGAAAACACTTTTGTATTCCCAACTTTCAGAGACATGTTGTGGAATAATGTTTCTTTGATGGCAGTGATCAGGGTTGATCAATATTTCTGAGTTATCAGCAGAAAAAAATTCTGTCATTGTTTCTTAATTTCTGTAACTGCAGCTTTCATTAACCTTTCTGCTCAATATAAACCACAATATTTAAAAAAAAAAAAAGGACAGGACTATATATAGCCCATTGGTTAAGTAACATACAATCAGTAGGTTAATTTCCCCTTATAGCCATTGTTAACTTTTTGCATTTACAAGTTTTTAATGTAACATAATGACAAAGAATTTAAGCATGTAAAACAGATCTATATATCATTTAATACTATTTACCCTTAATTAATTTATTTTTATTTATTTATCCATAATTTATTTCTTTATTCATCTGGTTTCCAATCATATTTTAGTTTTTGCTCTTTGCTTTTCCTCCTTTTTTTGTTATAATTTCTCCTTCCAGATCACCTTAATGCATTAAAAATATTTTTTTTCTAAAAAAAAATTTTGCTTTTTCTCTGTCAAATCCATACATACAACTCTCAAATACCCTGAAAAATTTAAATATATTTAAAATGTTTTCTGATATTTGCTCTTAATAGAAAGCATTTAGTGAAATACATAACTTTTACAAAAAAACAAAGCTGGGAAAATTCACTCCCTCTTCTCCTGCCTAGTATGTCCCTATATTCTCAAGATATACAGGACAGTAGGGTGACTTTCAAAGAAACATTACATGAGATATGAACATCTTAATAAAAGCATGAAGGAGGGAAGGCTAGAAAATTGCTGTGTTAAGTTCTCCAAAGGAATGAGTTAGAGCTTGCATCTCATGTCCTTATTTTGCACTGGGGTGAAATACCTGGAGATTAGGAAGCTGTAATTTGCAGTTATTCTTTCTCTTTGATCTACCATGTTCAATTCAAGTGAAGAATGTGCCAATAACATTTCTAAGCCATACTGCTGAGGCTTTCAGGCACTAAAATGGAATTATCTAGTAAAAAACAGATGTTCTATCTCCTTAAGTATTTACTATTTACTTTCATAAACAGGTAAAAAAAAGCTGACAAAAAAGTCTCAAACATAAAAAGAGGAAGAGAAAAACAAAAGCATTCAGAAAAAAAAGAATTATAACTGTAAGCAAAACTGACTAAAAGAAAATGAGAAGCACTAAAAACCTAGCTAACCAAAGTATTGATAAATATTGAACAAAGTAGAATACTTGTTTAGCTATTAATTGTTCTACTTATGAAAAACTTGAAAGCACGCAGGTATTCTTCTCTCATCAGGAATTCAATATGCAAAAGATGAATGAGATTAAGTTTAAATTCAAAACATCTAAAGTGCATAAATGGATGGTTCTACACCCAGATTCCCTAAAGATCTCTAAACTAGGGTTCTCGGTTGATTATACAATTCACAGAAAAATTTAGGTTCTGTATTTTAGAACGAAAGAGCTTCATTTCAGAATACTTTTGACACTGACTTAAGATACTGAAGTTTTACGGCTTTTATGACATTTAGCAAAATGTCTACTTGAAAAACAACACACAAACTTGGTTTTGCTCACTCACCTAGGAATGTACAAATCTCACGGGAGAACAAGGACACTTGTTAAGGACAACTGAATCTGTAAGATTGAAAGACCCAGATGATTCTTCCCTCCTGTCTCCCTAGAAGCAATAGCAATACTACTGATTTTCCGTGTCCTGGTGAGATTCCATTCCCCAAAAGGCCCATATGGGCCTCTTGAAGATCAGCCAACTCTTGCATGCCTCCACCCGAATTGCGACATGCCAATGTCTCACAGCACTACTTGTAACTTCTGCTGGTTTCTGTCTCTGGTTTTGGGCATCTTTAGTCTTTTCGCATACCACACTCAGCAATTTCGCATCGTCTCTTCTGTCAGATGCACCTTGGGCTTCTGCCTGCAACCTTAGCAGAACAGTATAAAATACTGGGGAAAAGCCTCTAATTACTTACCCTTGTACAATAACTTAATGTTCACACCTCTCCTCTCAGCCCAGCAAACAAGAGACCTAAACTGGACTCCCAGTGTAACTATCAGGTAGCAGAAACTGAATTCTCCTGTCTCTCAGGAAAACACCTTAATTGAGAGTTGATTCTGGCTACAAGGCAGAGGAAATGTTATTTGTTGTTCCTCTCTGGGAGATTTTAGCTGTGTAGTAAATAGTTACAGATTTACCAGCTCAGGCAGGGATCAAGAAAGGATGTTACTTGGTAGTTTCAGCAACTGAGAAATCTCAGACTTTGATTTAGTTGCTTGGTTTGGGGTTGTTGTTGTTGTTTTTGTTTTGTTTGTTTGTTTTTCTGTTTGTTTGTGGGGTTTTTTAGCGGGGGAGAGGGTAAAATACAGAATTAGGAAGGAAGAAAAAACAGCAATCTCATCCCCAGTCTGGTGTGGGTTTACTTGAAAACCAAAGGCTGTATTTCCTGCATATTTTAGTAGCCATTGTGTCTGTGTTTCTCTTACTTAGTTTTATTACTCCAAACCCTTGACTTCTTTACTACATAGTAAAGAACTTTTCACTGCACAATAAAGCAACTTCAGAAAGCTATGTAGTTCACTTCTCATTTTCAAGCTTAGCTTTGATTTAGTTACCAAAGTGTTTTTGGAAATTAGAGCTCAGAAAATTTGAATCTCCTTGGTAATGAAAAGCAATAATTTGCCTGACAAATATTTCATCCATTAGGCAGTAATAGAAAGGGAGACTAAGCCCAGGTGTGTAGGAAAGAAACCAACCACATTATATTTTAGTGGAGTTCAAATATTTAGGCAAATAGCAGGAATTCATTGACAATTGTTACAACAATGAGGTTCTTGGACAGGATGAATAAACTGCAGAGTCTGCTTAGGATTATGCCAGAACATCAATGACAACACACTCACATTCATCAAGACTCAGAGCATCCCTTCTGAGCAGCTCTAGGAGTGCTTGAAAAATGTTACATTAATAAAAAGTGTGGGAATGGTCAGGATCTGAATCAGGAATTTAGGTCATAATATTAGACCTAGTTGTTTCCATTCCACTTAAGCCTTACTTCAGACCTCTAAGATATTATCTGGAACTTGTCATAAGCATATTGTAAATGTTTTTGAACTTTTCTAATCTGCAAGTTTTTCTCTTTTAAATAACCCGCTGAATTTACTGAAGTATAAATTTGAGATATAAATACCAGATCTAATTTATATTATAAAATAAATTGTTCATATTTGCTTCAAATTTTGTTTCTTTTGTGGCAAAAGTAACATCAGAGTTTAATAAATACATTGTATAAAATAAATTTTCCTGTGCCTGGAGGAATAAAAACAATAAAAAAGGGCTTAAAAAAAGAGTAACAATTAATTTTTTACAAGTCTCTTCTAATTTTAGATTTAAAATTCCAGAACAGCAATAAACCACATTTTTTCCTTGATGGAGGGAACTGGAAATAATATGCTCAGGATTTCTTACATTAATAAAAATGGAAATCAAAATCAAAATGTGACACTAAGAATGAAGGCAAGTACCTCAAACTCATAGAAACATATATTCCAGATTGTATAAAATATTCTAAAATACTATATTAAAATTCTTTCTTCTTACTCCCAAAGCAAAAGGAAAGAAAAACTGAAACTGATAAATCTTATTGAAAAGACTACCCCATCAGTTTTATGGTTTGTTATTCATTATTTTTTAAAAAAAATTATTTTCCCAAATGGAGGTTAAATTTTGCTATTCCAAATTAGTCTATGAGTTATCTTCTACACCTGTTATGTGACACTGCACCCTGAAAATATCAACTTAAGCTTCTTGTCATTTCCACCTTACACCAACCATTTTATTCAGTTGATTTGCACTACCTTTGGCTATGTTGTGAATTAAAGTTACATATATATTCTTTTTCCAACTAAAACAGTTTTCTGAACCAGTGCAGGAACTACTAAGGGAGACAAACAAGTGGAGGATGTGCAGAGGGACAGAGGCAGGTGCTATGAACTTGCATTGACACTAAGTTCTTCATAACATCTATGCACGTGGCAAGTTTTTCGTGTAGACTTCCTTTATATAGATGGAAATAAATTTAGTCTGAAAGTTTGACACTAAACTTTCAGAAACCAGGATTTTTCACAGTTGTCTGCTAGTGATATGTGATAATACTTCAGGTATTTTAACTGGACATATAAAGCACAGGGACTGCTGCTCTAAAAATAGCTAACTCGTTAGAAACAGAAGCTAGAAACAGAAAAGGAACATGCAGAGCTAAGAATGAAGAACTGTTTTGAAGCACAGTGATCAATTTCTTGTGTGCCACTTTGCTGAGACCAGGTCTCTTTTAGCCACTGTTTTGTCCAATATCAGCAGGAGAAGACTGCGGTTTCATCTTCAGAATTCTGGAGGAAAATCAGTGGTTTTAAGCTTGCCCATCAAAAAACATTCTGGTGTAAAAAGTCATCTTTCTTCTGCTCTGTTGCATTCACCACAAATGATATTCCATTAAATGAACAGTATAGTATCATATACTTTCATTTAAAACCATAATTCTAGTATCTAAAACATATGTTTTACAATATGCAGCACAGCTTTTATCTTGATTATAGAAGGGTAAGTCATCTTGGTCCCCAAACTTTTTCTTCTGTTGCAAAATTGAGCTTTGTCTTTTTCTATTTTATAATGCTTTCTACTGCATATCATATTTCATTTTGACTGATAGAAACTGATAACCTTTTTATTATGGTTTTCAGATGTTTAAGTCATTGTTACACTGGAATGGGCGCAGGGGAGAGAGCCATTAGGATGGTCCAGAGCTGGAGTACTGGTCCTCTGAGGAGAGATTGAGTAACCAAGGATTTTTCAGCCTGGAGAAGAGGTCACTGTGGGAGACCTAAGAGCAGCACCCATAGCTATGGGAAGGTCAGCAAGGACACAGAACCAGGCTCTTCACAGCAGTGGGTGGCTGGAGGACAAGAGAACATACACATGAATTAAACAAGGAAAATTCAGAGAGATTTTCTTTTCCTTTGTGGACAGTCAAGTAATGGAATAGATTGCCCAGGCAGGATGAACTGTATCAGTCCTCACTCGTTCTCAAGACCTAACCGGACACAACCTTAGGCATCCTTATTTTATGTCAGACTTGGTCATGCTCTGAGCTGCACATTGGGCCAAAGCCTTCCCAAGGTCCTGCCCACCTGAATTATATCTCTATGAGCATATGTTTACCTTAATAGATTGGAAAAAATTTCTTTTACTGTTTCTTCCAGTTTGTGCACACAATGACTTGAAAATAACATAGGAATTTCCACAATATGATAAATTGGTCCTCATGGATAAAGTGTGTCTTTTGTTTATCTTGTTATTAATTTTTCTTCATTCAGATATTAGTACTTCCTTCCAAGTGACAATCAGTATTTATATTTATTATATATACTTAGTATATTGATAAATATTTTAAAGTATATAAATATTAAATGCATTAGTAAATAACTTGAATTTTAATTAAAATCTCTGTATCTTTTTTTTCCCATCTTCACTTTTTGTTTTAATACATGATCAGTTCTGACCCACTTCTGGGCTTACACACTGATTTTCTGTGCTGTTCAAAACTGCAATAAAATAAGCAGCATTATATTTAAAATAATAGTGGTTCCTCTGAAGCATGAAGCTCTGCAGAAAATGTGCTCTTGGGAAATGGGTATCCTCAGTGTTGCATGAAGTCAAAGCAAAGAGGTCACCCTTGGTCCAAAGGATTTCTTTCTAAATACATCACAGGAGACATACAGATAGAAAAAGCTAAAATACAGGGAAACTGCACTGTTAGTTTCACCAGTAGTGACCTTTGCCTAGGTATCTTTGAGCCTATATATTTGGAGGGTTTTTTGGAAGTCTAAGTTTTCTGTCTCTAAGGGTTGTCTTGGATTCTGTCTGATTTCTCTTTTTCTTTTTTTTTTAATTTTTTTCAGATGACACACATTTAGATGGAATTTCCTGTAATTCAGTTTGTGCCCATATTCTCTTGTTCTCTTACTGGATACCTCTGAGCACAGACTGTCTCTGTTTTCTTTACATTCTTCTGTCAGGTATTTATCAGTATTACTAAGGTCCTCCTGAGCCTTCTGTGCTCCAGCCTGAACAGATCCCTGCAGTGGGGAGGAATTCTCATGCCCAGCTGCTACATTCCATGTAAGTGGTGGTTCATAACACACTACAGACATCAAACAGGAGGTGGTCCAGGTGCTGGAGCACAGGTTCCTCTGTAGCCCTCAGAGAAGATCGTGGTAAAGCAGGTGTTATGAATGGATGATGTGGGTTTAAATCAGCTCCTGTCTTTTGCCCAGGCCTCTGGCAGCAGGCAGTCATGTTATTGAGGTAACCAGCACCCCAAGACCTCACTCTCATTCACAAGTTCTTTAATAATGGCTGATTGGGTCTATTATACAATGGATTATTTATTTATAGACACAAAACTAACAGACGTAAGACTTAAAACAGACTGTTACTACACAGGGATAAGACAAAAAGGGAATACTAGTATTATACATGTGGAGTTAAAGGTACCATTAAATTTCCAGCTAGCTATGAAATAGTATAACTTAGGATTCAGTGTTTCTTACCATCCAATCTTGATGGAGTACACATCGAAAAATCCACTCTCTCAATTCCCGGGAAAGGGACCTGGTGTTGGTCCAAGGATCCAGGGAGAAATCTTCTTACACCTTTCCAAGGAGTGTGTAAGTGTCTTCTGCTTACGTGATAATTGTGTGGGCTTTTATAGACATAAGAACCGTGTTTTGGTCAAGAATATTTCTTTCATCTCTTCCCACATTTGCTTTTCAGACTAAGATGTTGATTCTTAGCTGGGGGCCTGAGCCCTTTTGGATCCAGAGATACCCCATGCTGGGCCTGTGTCCTGCCCGAGTTCTCTCTTGCATATGCACCAATCATCTGTGGTAGAGAGGGGGTAGACATGTCCTGCCACAGCAGATTATTCCAATTCTGCCTAAGAAGGACTGCAGTGGAGTAGATACCCACACTGTTAACCAAGAGGGAATTCACACCAAAGCAAGTGGATGGTGCCACTTGAAGGGAAACTGCAGTCCATGAAGAGTCTGCACTGGAGCAGACTGCTGGCAGGAATGAAGGCGCATGACCCATGCTTTTTCCCAAATGACTGCATTCCATTTAGAGAACTAATGCTGGAGCAATTCTTGATGCAAAATCATATGGGAAGGACTCACATTGGAGCAGTTCTTGGAGGACTGTATCCCACAGGAGGTACCTCATGTTGGAGCAGGGGATGAGTGTGAGGAAAGACTGGCAGAAACAAAGAGTTATGAACTGACCCTGACCCTCATCCCCCATCCTACTGTACTGTTTGGGGGAGGGGAAGGAGGTAGAAGAGCTGAGAATAAAGCTTAACATGGGAAGAAGAGGGAGGTGAAATGAAAGTGTGTTGATTTTTGTTTTTATTTGTCACTATCCTGACCTGTTATTAACTAGCAATAAATTAAATTAATTTCCTCAAGTCAAGTCTGTTTTGTCCATGATGGTAACTGGTGAGTGAGCTCGTGACACTTATTTTGTCCCAGAGTTATTACATTTTATTTTTTCCCCCATGCCCTTGATAAGTTCAACTCACCACACAAATCTATGAGAATTTTAACTTAGAAGAAAGGCTGAGATTTCATTTTGGACAGAATTAAACTGATCTATAAGAGAGAGATGCACATATAACTGTTTGAGCAATATTAAGCTGAGGTAGAGAAAAACCAGAACCAGATGGAAAGAATCCTGAGGACCCCCAGCTGAAAGTTGAAACAAGTGACTAAGATTTTCTGAAGAGAAGGAGAAATTTTATGCAACTGACAGTTGGAGTGCATTTTATCTTCAAAAGCAATTAATCCAAATTAAAAATATACTGCAGATAACCATCTGTATGCTGGACTTCAGAGGCCCATTTGAGAATTTTGTAATCAGCCAAAATTAACTTTAAAGGCATCAAGGCTTGCAACAAATGAAAAATGTTCTCCACCATTTTTTATTTGACATTTATAGGTTAGTAAGGGGGAGTCTGGAACTTGAGGGAAATGACTATTCGCTCAAGATCTTCTTCATAACAAACAATTCCTTTAATGGAACAAAAAGGGACTTGAAGATGTGGTCCAAAGCTGAATTAAACATTAGCTTTCTCTTGAAATGTATATTAAAAAAAGTCCTTTTTTTTACTTCAAATTTCCTCCTTCAAAAGGAATAGAACTAGAAATTCCCTATGGATGTATATAATCTACTTAAAAGATTGAGTAAAAGTGTACTCTGAGTCTGAGATTTACAACACAGGATTTTATTTAAGAATAATTATTATTTATCAGTGTCTTGCAAAAAGAGTAATAGTAGTTACTTTTATAATTGTCTACACTGAAGTTTCAGTCCTAGTAATTTCTTCGTATTTAAATTCATAGCATCCTATGTTTTTTATGTTTGCAAAGCAAAATAAAATGGAGAAAATTATTAGAGAGGAAATTTTACAAATATTTGTCATAAGTTTCAATTAATTTTTCCTTGTTCTCCTTTCATTATTATTTCAGTTAGTTTGTGTAGAGGAACAACCATCCTTAATGAGCACATTTCTCAGTATTTGTACTAGAAATGTTTGTGTACCTTTTCAGAAAGACCTCACTCTCTATGGCTCATTGTAGTAGAAATATCTAAGCTATAATTACAATCAAAGTATACCTCCAATTTAAACTCTTTCTTTTAAAAAGCTTTTTAATTTAATATCCATTAATTTTAGAATTTTGCACTAATCTTTAATTGTGAGATTATTGTTCATTTTATCTGTGAAGTTTTATAGTTGAATTTACAATATGTTAGATCTTTTTTTAAAACGTTGCACAACTTTCCCCTGACCTTTTTTTTTTTTTTTCCTAAGGAACAGGGAATTCAACTAGATGACTTTCTGTTTAGACAAGGAAGATGTGTAGAGGTTAATATTCACATCTCAGCAGGAAGCAGAAATGTTGCCAGTGAAATCAGATGAGGTAATGATCAGCTTCAATACGTAAATAGATGGAAGATTAGGGGTATCTGTATTTATTTAACCATTTGGCTCTGAAATAACACTTAAAGCTTAAACCGAATACCTAGATAAAACTACACGCCCTTTGCTTATTTTTCTTACTTTTGTTCTGTAGACTAACCTTTTGTTTCTATGTCTTAATTTGGTGTTATAAATTGTCTAAGTCAAAATTAATATAAAAAAAATTGTTTGGTTCCAAAAAACGGTGTATATAAAATTGTTTCCATTTTTATAAGGGCATTAAAAAAAAGGAATTATCTGGAGGGGTTTTCAGCTACTGGGAGCTGGCAGAAGGGGGTTTTACCCCTCACGTGCTGACACAAAGAAGCCTGGAGGTCAACGCTGAAACCCCTCTGGAAGGCCACACAATGAAAAAGGGGTAGACCTCCTCACCCAAAAGGGGCTGTATCCTTCTGTTGCTGTTAAGCAGGCACGCAGGCGAAGGCAAAGAGGGAAAGAGAGGGGACTCTCTGTATGTGTTCCACCCAGATTTATTCTAGGGAATGACAGGGACGAAGAGGCCAATTGGTGGGAGGGTCCAGGGATCTTATACTGGGTACAGCATAGGTGGGGAAAGGGATCTCAGCCAATGGGATAGAGACCAGCAGGTGGGATTGACAGGAAGGAAACCAATGGGAACAACACATAGGAGGGTTGTCCAATGGGGTGTCGAGAAACAAGGAACTTTCTAGAACTAATAAATATTAAAGAAGGAAAATGAATATACATAACTTCATACATAAAACAAGACGACAAAATATTAACCAATTAGGGGAAAACATGCAAAAGGCAAAACAAGGGAATCATGGGTTCTCACCATGACTGGTTATATGCTAAACTTGGGTTGCTAACCACCACAGCTGGTTGTCTGAGTTCTCCTCGGGAGAAAGAGTAGCTGCAGCCACCTGCACCACTATAATTATCTTTTTGTAAAGATAAATTTTTCAGGAGTTTACATTTAAAAATAGCAACAAAAACATTCTCTGCTTTCTTTTAAATTGCAGGATCAGCTCAGTTACCATTGTACCCTGCCAGTCTATTTATTCTTCAGTAAGAAAAGGAAAGGCACTAATGGGAACTGACATTAAATTAGAAAGGGAACAGATATGGTGAAGATGCTGACAAACACCAGCATATAGAGAATGAATAAATAAATACTTAATGAACCAAATCTACCACCTCCAATTACTTCCCTTTCTTTCTTGACCCTGCATCTTCACAAATTCCCATGGGGTCAGGCTCTTACAAGAAGAGAAACAACAAATAACACCAATTGTCTGATATTGAAATATATTTGAGGGGTTGTTTACTTAACAGAGCAGCTAAAAATAGCTTGAAACCTTAAAACTTAAAATGTTTCACTAAAATAAAGCTAGGCTGTGTTCTACGATGGGTTACCAAGAACTGGATGGATGCAACAGCACTGCAGCAGTATGACTGCCCACAGCTTTTGTAAGAAAGGGACATGAAGACCTTGTTGTAAACTTCTCTCCTTGTAGTTAACCAGGTGGAGAAGAATTTGGTGGTTACAGTATAGGACTAAGGTAACAATTTATGAATGCACTAAAAAGACACTACTACAAATTTCTTATGACATGTCCATATCTTGTACATTCTGTGTGGGTGAGTCCAAGCAATCTGTGAACTGTTATTATAGAGTTTGGCAGCCTTCATTCAGGAGATTTTCTCTAACCTGCCTAGTTTCTGAGAAGCCCCACCTACTTTAAATTGCAAGCAAAAATCTTTCGAAAGGGACTACACCATTTAACTGCTTGTGTCAAACATGGCTGCTTTACTGTTCAGACTGTAAAAAAGCACAAAGAAGCTGACAAAAAGAAATCCCTGCTCCTAAACCTCTTGACAAATGTGTCAATGCAAGACCCCTAGTAGAGAAAATTTCTCAAGTGCCTGGATATATCTCATTACTGAAGCCACATCACTCTCAAATTACTAATGAAAAAGTAACAGTCACAAAAATGAGGAGCAAATTTTTTACTGCTCATATTCGGTATTAAGGGGAACTTTGAGGACACTGAAGTAATCTGAAGGGCAAAGAGGTAATTTGTGCCCTTTCTCTAGAATGTACAAATATTTCATAAGGAAATTACTCCTCTGGAATGAAAAGAGAAATACTTATTTATGTAAACCTGAGGAATGTTTCAGACTTTCAGTCCTGGTTTCAAAAGTATGTGACTGAAGCCCTGAATATGCAGAGTTTCAGATAGATACACAGCCTCCTTTGGCCTTTTAGATTTAAAGATGTTTAAGCCTCTGTTTCAGTTTACAAGGTATTTGTCCTCATCCTCATTTCTAGGTACCTCATTCAATCCACTCTCTACACAAGAAAATAAAGTGGAAGCTGATTTTCACGAAATGTTTGGACCATCTGTTTTTATGCATAAAGACTACTTGAATAAAGTGTATAAAGGACTCTGGAAATGTTAAAAACATTAGAATAACAACAAGGCAAGACCTGCAATTTCTAAAAAAAATACAGATTTTAAAGTACTGTAAAAACTGATGTTGCTATGTAAATATTGCAAGTAAAACTGGAAAATTTGGGGCAAAGTGTCATGTATTAAAAAAATAAGGACTAATATGTAAGTACATAATTAAAACTACTGCTACCTACATTGCATAGAATTTGACTTGCACTATGACAGATCTGATATAAATCTATGATAAAGATGTTTTGTTTTGCATCATGCACTTCTGTTAAACATCCTTTCCTTACAAAATCTTCTCAGTTTTTTGCAGGAATGTTGACAATGACAAAGGTTCTGAAGCATTTTTTTGTAGTCATAGACAAACTGATACTGTGCTCTCATTTTGGTCTAGTACTATATTGTACCGTCATTCAGAAGGGACACAGTATAAAGTCTCATAAGAGCCATTGACAAAGTTAATACTTTAAAAAATAACTTTGAGGTACTGACTGTGGTCTTGTATATTAGTGCATTCATACATATTTGTGAAAATTCTTTAACCTATGTCCTATTTTTTTGGGGCTTTGTTATGTCTCTGAATCAGCTGGGTGTTGTGCAGGAACCATCTTCGTCCACATATTTGCATATGGCTGAATTCACTGTTGACATTCAATAATTATAATGAGCTGTCAGAAACTGTTTAGACAGGAATGGTATGACTGATTTTCTTCCTTTACGTCTTTTCCTTACAGGCTCTCGGTGAGGAGAAGAAATCTGACTGCTTGGTTGGTTGCCCAACTGATTTGCTCTAGGGTACACCAAGAAATAGTTCAAAGCTTTTTTCATAGTGCAGGGAAAATTTGGTTTTGAGGTGAAAACAAAATGAATTTAAGGAGAAACTGGGGTCTGTTAGCATTTTGAAAGGTTGATGGTAGAAGGGAGAGGTTTGCCAAGGTCTAGAGCTGTTTTTTAGCAGGCCATGAAGGAAAAAGGGAGTCTGAAAAATTTAGCAGTTTCCAGGAATTAAAGTGCAACTAGAGGGCTAGAAACAATTAACATGGCTTCCACAGTCCTGTAGCTTGCTGGAAGAAATCTCTTTTACTCCCCTTCTTTAGACTTTTTAACATCACTTTACTCTCCTACCTTCTTTCTTCTTTCCTGGGAATATGAAGAAGAGCTACTCTGTTCTCCTGTGCTACCTCCTAGTTGGGCAGATGATCCTCATCCATTACAGACAACCATTTCCCTCATAATTATATCTCATTTCCCCATGATCATTCCTCCCCATTTCCCTATGAGCTGCCTTCACTCAGGACACCTGCTTTCTCTGCAGCAGCCTCAGCACAGTCATCTGTGGCCATGAAGCAAGAAAGGGAAGAACAGCGTGAATGGCACAGTGGAGGCTAGACTGAGAGAAAGACCTAGGGAAAGGACAGCTTTCTCTGTCTCTCCCCAAGGCTTGTAGGGATGGAAGAGGTGCAATAAGCCACACCACATGCCGTCCACTTTCTCTTAAAGAGAAAAAAGAAAGGAAATCTCTCAGAGGACATATTAGTCACATGGGTAGTCTGTATCTCACAGGGAATAGGAAAAATGAGCACTTCGCTGTTCTGTGTGACTTTGAGAAGTGATCTTTTTGCAAATCCTTTTATGGCATGTAATACTGAGCTTTTCTGTTAGACATACATGAAAAATCATGGAGTTGTGATACAAGGAAATAGCTAAGTCTTGTTTGAAAATAGTCAGTGCCATTTAGAGATGACTGTGTTGAATTAAGTGAAGTGAGAATTAGACAATTAAGATACTTGGTTGATTAATCAGTAGTTCAGCAGTTCTGTCACTGGAGTTATAATAATCAAAGTAAAAAGTATCTGCCTCCATGTCATTACTAACATACAGGTCATTTTTTTCTCGCTCTATACATATCTTTTTTGTGCTGTGTTTGTACTGAGAAAGCATAATTTAATTGGCATTATACCTATTTTTAGTGGAGTTTTGACTAATAACAATTATCTATTTATAGAAGCATAAAAGCAATGCTTATAATTAGGCTTTCCTAATATTTTTCATCATTAGTTATACTTACCACCAAATAGAAGATGGAATAGAAGCTTAAGAGGGGAGTTTGTGAAAAGGAAACCCATGAAGGAGCATTCATTACAAAGTTATCACCTTTGTGAATTACAAATTATTGAAAGGCAAGCAAGTATTCCAGCAAAGTACCACTGTAATCCTTATTCATTATTATTTCTTTTATGTCTGTATTAGCCACCATAAGAGGTAGGAAAATAGTTTAGATAGATCTTCCTCCTAACCCAGCAGGATTGTTATTTTTATGTTCTGTCTTTATTTTATGGATGGTTTTTATGTGTGCACGTACTTGTTTTTCTAGGAGGGAGGAATAGAGACAGTGTTTACAGCAAGCCTCTAAAGCTTTGTATCCCCTAGGGTAAAGAAGTACTTTTTTCTTTGTCACCTGCGTCAGATAACATTTAAAATTCCTAGGGGTTTTTGTCTTTCTTGCACATACCAATATTTTGAGGTTATATCTGTAAAATAAAGTCATCCAATAGTAGTCTGAAATAGCAGAAAGCTAGGGCATCCCGGATTTGCAAAATTGTACCCTTACTTATCCTTGTCTTTAGTTATATGATAACTGTTTTCCCAGTCAGTTGCAGACATGCCATTTCTAGTGCCTCAGTACCTAAATAACTTTGTATGGCATAATTTGGATGATTCACAGTATTGTAGGCAGTAGGCTACCTGTTGGAAGCCTTCCTCAGTGAGTAGTGGAGAGACAGGCTCCCCCAGGATGCTTTGCTAGGTCAGAGTCTGGCACATGTGGTAAAGATAACCCAGAAGACTTACTTTACTTATTCAATTTAAGTACCTGACCAAGCCACCTAAGTTAATTGCCTTGGCTTCCTTGGTTCTATTTGCAGTCAGTGACAGTGCAGGACTAAAGTCTTCTCACTAAAGACCCTAAAATTAGGTAAGACGTGTTTGAATTTGTATTTGCACTTGAGTACATGCTGCTAAATTAGCTAGTACAAATCCTTCTTCCCAGTTCTTGCCTGACTGTATACTAAAAGTACAGCATATCATTCCCTATTGTTTTTCCCTCGATGGGATCTGTACTGAAATTACATGTCAAAATAATTGATGAGGTTCATGATGGTAAAAAGAAAATGTCTGGTATGGTGTCTTAGAAAAATGTGAAGATTTAGATGTGTGAAGAAGAAACTAAGAACAGCCAAAACAACTTCTTCCCACACCTGAAAAGGAGGATCATTGCTGGATCAGTAGGCAAAGACAGGGAAACCTAATAAATAGTAAAAGCAGTCTTTTCTCAGAAATTTTTAAATTTCCTTATACACGATATATATACAGAGATTATATATATGTATCTCTAAACACAGAGTTTTTAATTGGAGACAACCAATGAGAGGTACATAATTCAGCATCTGGAGAACAAAAAAATATAAGTCAATCATAATCCAGATTCTAACGTTTTCTTAAGGTTAGTGCAGATGAAGGAACAGTTAGACCTTTTCATGCTCCCCATCAGAAAGGATGGACTTAGGTATGACATGTTCCTATTCCCCTGCACATTTATTAGCATTTGCAAACACATTCTCAGCACGAAGCTACAATAAGCATACAGAGTGATGATTCATGCTCCCTTCCTCTCCCTGAGATTTTCTCCTGTCAGCTGCTCTGTTTAGCCACAGTAATCTCCTACATGACAAGCTGGGTCAGATGGGATGGTGGCAGTGTTCCACTAGCTTTAGCTTATCTCAGCTAACGTTCTTTCTGAAAGTTTAGTTTAGTTTAATTGAGTTAACTCAATTCATTCTCAGTGGGAAACTCGGAGTTTCCAAATGCATTTTATCTAGATGTACATTTTTGTATTTCTCTTTAGGTATTAGCCTTCACTTCAGGAAAACATAATGGTACAGAATTATGCTACATGACAATATATAAAAAAATAGACAAAAAAACTTCAGATATTTTAGAAGAAGGACTGCAGTAGTGTGAAGGCGTATGACACCACTGAATTTTAGTTCATAGACTCACAGAGCAGTTGAGGTTGGAAGGGACCTCTGGAGATCATCTGGTTCAAATGCTCTGCTTCAGGAGAGCCACCTATAGCCAGTTGCCCAGGACCATATTGAGACAGCTTTCGAATATCTCCAAGGATGGAAACATCACAGCCTTCTTGGGCATTCTGTTGCAGTGCTTAGTCACCCTCACAGTAAGAAAAGTCTTGATGTTCAGAGGGGAAGCCCAGAATGAGACACAGGGTGTGACCTCACCAGTGCCGGGCAGGGGAAAAGGATCACTCCCCCCCACTCAACCTGACAGTGAAATTACTCCTAATGCACCTCAGATACCATTAACCTTCTTCACCATAAAGGCACATTGCTGGCTTATGGACAATGTGCCAGTCAGTCCCCAGCATACACTGATGCAATTGTTGAATTTTAGTTGCTAAAAATGAATATATATATTTTGAAATATTCTGCAGTTGGTTACATAAATGTCTTCAGTGCTATTATGCATTAATTTTTAAAATCCTTTTTAAACACATGCTGTTGCAAAATCCAATTACTTTAGTAGAGCCACTAAAATGCTAAGTATCTTACATAAATTAAATACTCTCGCTAAACTCACAAGTAAATTCTTATACAAAGTTCCATTATTTTATATTTCCATATACAATGTACAAAAGCATACAAAAGCAAAAGATTTTTTAATGCTTAATATCTTTAGATCTTAATCTGTGGAATCTTTCCTTTCATACATCATTCTAAGACAATGATGTTACAGGCTTTTCAGGAACTTAGAGAATCTTTTGAAGGTGTGTCCCTTGCTGGAGGCATGTCCTTTATATACTTTAAAAAGAAATAGTTTATACCTGAAATTTTGATATCGGTTTTATTTGGATGTGATCCTTTCTCTGATTTTTTTTCTTTTCTTTCATTATTAGTCTGTTCAGAAAGCATATGCTGAATTCATGAACTAATCCTGACTAGCAAGCATAGTTTTTGCTGATCCTAGCTTGTGCCCACTACTCAACACAGTATTTTTCTTTTGTGATTCTATGGAGTGGAATTCTGATCTAATTATCTAGCCTCTCTCTACACTAGAGAAACAAAGAGATTTCAGTGATGCGATTCAACCATTTAAAGGTAGATGTCAACAACATTCCTAAGCTAATCAGAACAGAAGTCTGAAGTGACTACTGGACTTCTAGGTGTTTAGATTGCAGATATTAAGGTATCAAAAATTTACCTGAATTCCTTCCACTGAAGAATATGACATTCGATCTTTAATTTGGTCTTACCTCTAAATATAAGTCTTACACTTGTGGGACTTCAAAAATATAGCCCTGGACCTTCAGTTTTGCTTTGTGCCTGTATTGGTGAAAACTTGCCAAGAACTGAAGCTTGGTTAGTCTACAGTTGGCAGAAAGATTGAGAAAAGATTCTATGGAAGGCAGTGCTAAGAATAGTTAAAATCCTTCTAAATAATATAATGGAGAAAAGGAAAAAAAAGCAAAAAGGATCTGTTTCATTAGAAGAGTCCAGATGTATAGTAACAGTTTGCCTACTCAAGTGGGATTGGGCTTTCTTTGTCTTCTCTCGCACCTAGATACTGAATTTTAAAAATTCTAATTAGACTCCTGACACGGCACTTTAAAACCTCCCCTGTCCCTCAGTTCGTTGCTACCAGCTGTGCAGCAAAGAACATAGATTAAAACATGTAAAGTGTTCATAAATAGCAGACAACAGGAAGTTCTTCCCTCTGGGTGCAGCTTGGCTGTGGAGATGA
Source organism: Corvus kubaryi (assembly GCF_017639235.1). Taxonomy (NCBI): domain Eukaryota; kingdom Metazoa; phylum Chordata; class Aves; order Passeriformes; family Corvidae; genus Corvus; species Corvus kubaryi. Next base: position 40,971,291 of record NW_024580667.1, on the reverse strand, counting down.
ATGCATTTTTCCAGAAGAAAAATAATTGTAACCTATGCCAGTCCATGCTTTTGTGATTTCCTTTGATCACTAAGCAGTAACTAGAGCCTTAAAAGCTTTGTGCAAGGATTGCAACCACAGATCACAACTTCCATACAACAGTCAGTTAATGAGAATAATTTAGGCTAAGCGAGAGCTGGTGTGTCTGAACTAGGATGAATTTTGTCATTAATTACATTACTGCCACATGGCAAATAAAAACCACTGTCTACAAATAAAACATGCATAAAATGAGGTAGAGTTCTGATGTTCATCTCTCAATGCCTTTTCTGTATTGTGAGGAAAAACAAGATATCCCAGAGCAGATGGAGTGTTTCACAATAGGCAGGAATGGTAGGATGATATTGAATTAGCACAGACATATAGAGGACTGATAGGAAGAAGCCACAGTGCATTCTGTGCATCCCAATATATATGGGAAACATATTTTCTCCCTGATCCACTCAGCTGAATTTGCCGTCAGCTCATCTGGGCTGAAAACCTGGAACGCTCTAAAGTTTTTTCCCTAATGATGGTAGCACTGTTGTCTGCCTCAGGCCAATTATGTATCTATGTTTACACTGCAACACTGCAATCTATTACAAGAAAGGAAGAGTGTGTGTGGGTCTGTTGATTTTGTTGCTTTTGTTGTTTTGGTTTGGTTTTTTTTTTTTCTAAGAAGTGAAACCAGAAGTAAAAATATGGAGGATTTCCATGTTGCAGATTTTTTCTTTAAGCAAAATACCTGGGCTCATCTTCCAAAAACAATTGTTCTGCAAAATATCATTTTTATATGCTTGGTACTAGAGCCTGACATATTCTGATTGTGCGAACCACGCTTAGCCCCTGAGGAACATCCATGTGTTACAATAATTCAGGACATGTGCCCCTGGTATTTTTCAGCCCAGGGCTTCAGAGTTTTAGTCAGGAGTTTATTTTTTTTTTTTTTTCCATTCATTCCCAGATATCACGACATAAAAAGTGGAATTTCCAAGTGTTATGTATTCAAGTTTCCATGTGTTTACTTCCATGAAAATGAATGGTTTATTTCAAGATTCTTGAAAAAAAGTGCAAACTCCATCATCACAACGGTTTTAATATTTGGTTAGGGGAAGCTATCTCTAGATAGGCAAATATTTTGACAATTAAGTTTCTTAATAGGCAAACTACATATATATATATATATATAAACAAAATAAAATAATCACAAGTTATTTTATCCCTATGCCTGCCTGCCAGACTGTCTCAATATTGTTCTTGATATGGGACCTATTTTGATGGGTTTTGCACTAGGCTGCTGCTGTAGATTCCTTGCAGTCCTATTTCAGTTGCTGGGGACTCACTTAGATTTGGGCAGAAATCCACGTGTTCAAATGAAGTTTGCTGGAGACATATTTACTCTTGATGCAAGCATCTCAGGCGACAGGATAAACATTCATTTCAATATCGTAATGTTGGCTTCCTTTTCTTGTTTCAAAATGCTCACAGAAGCAATTTTAAAGTTAAAAAAAAAAAAAAAAAAAAAAAAAAAAAAGGTAAAGATATACCTAGTGAAATAGCTGTGTATTTGCCAGAGAGGAAAAATCAGAGAGCACAGCCGTTTGGAAGCAGTGGCATATGAAGCAAGGGTGAAAAAAATGTACCTTCATTAATCACAAGCAAGACTTACAATAGTTAAAGCGTTATGTTTAGATGAAGATGTAAAGGTGCCTGGTGGATCCTTTGACAGGGTTACTTGGCAGTTTTTTAAGGACAAGAATTTACTCTGTACTTAGCCTTAGGTTTACTGTTCACTGGACTAACATTAACAGGAGGCATTGCAAGGTGACCTTTTCAGTCTCTTGAAGTTTGCATCATTCTTGAGCAATTTAGTAAAGGAAGAGCATTAGCATTGGCCTTAGGAGAGATGAGCCAGTTCTACTTCTCCTCCCAGGTGAAGAGTATGTAGCTCTTTTTATGCAGATGGGATGAACTGCACAACAGTGTGACCTAGGAGATACCATTTCCTGCCACCTTATGAACCTTATGTTCCTGATAAGAGATTAGAAAATTTACAAGGAATCTGGCTGGGCTCTGAAGGGCCTGCCAGTTCCTCCTGAGTGAGGATGCCTGAAGCTAACTCACCATTGATTATCTTCCTAGGGATAGCTGCAGGACTCCCAGAACCAGAAAAGCAAGCCTTCAAACACCCATGCAGGAGGCTAACAGGGAGTTCCACTTTTATTTGAGAAAAATCTGGCGATGGATGTTAATGGAAATAATCCTTGGACAGATTTTATAGGAAAGTAAGGAGATAAGTTACTTGCCAACACAGTGTAAATAGAAGAGCATAATGGTGACATGAATTAATGACATGTAATGAAGTGCTAAGCACTGCCATTACTGCTTCTTCCCAGCATGTCTTAAACAGCTGCAGCTGCTGCTGAAACAACTCGCAATAGAGCTTTTTTTTGAAGAGTTTAGTAGAAATTGCACAGGGTTTTACAATAAGCTGACAGTTTATAAATTCTATTTCAATTCCCCCATTATACAATATACACACTTCATTTTAGTATTTGACAGTTCATGTTCACTCAACTAAATCGCGCAGAATAAATCACCCTCTGTGTTCTCATGTCATAGCTCTGTATCAAGGGATAAATCACTGCACTTTGAGGCCGCCCTGAATGAATAGAGATAGAAAAATATCTGCACACCAAAATAAGCCCAGAGCTCCTAGAGAACCTAAATTGATATAGCTCCATTTATGTGCAAATGATGGGAGATGAATTCCCACTGATAATATTAGTGCGATGCATTACTGAAAAAAAAAAAGGAAAAGATAAGATATCAGACTGTTACACGGTGTGGTAGGAAGAAAGGGTACATTCCCTATGTTCAGCTACTGGACTTTCATTTTCTTTTTTTTTTTTTTTTAACCTGGAAACAGAAACCAATCCTGTATTCCTACCCACTGTGCTGTGTAGGAAAGACTGGTTATTGTTTTCCAATTAGCTGATGCTTAAGTAGAATTAATACACTGTTCACATGCATAAAAGCAATTAATAAAACCCAAGAGAAACAAATATTCATTGTTAAGTTTGAAGGTAATGTAGGTAATTTTTAATTATTGTGTATCAATTATGCAGTTGAAATGGAGATAGTATCATTCTCTATAAACATTTCCAAACATCTGAGCATTTTAATTAGTTAATGGTTAATGTGATTAGTCCAAAATAGCATAGGAGAATAAAGATTTGGAATAATAGATCCCGGAATTAATAAATCAGAGAATTATGCATGTACAAAGAAAAAAGTTGTGCCTGTTGTATTGGGAAAAATAGTTGAGGGTATATCTTTATCTATTTCTGTAATCCGCCTTCCAATTTACACAATTATAACATCACAGTGCTACAGGTCAGCAAATCTGAATAAAGATTCTGATCTACCAAAACTATGTTTTATTCCTTTACATTTGAAGCTTTATGTTTAAATTCAATCTCATAAATTATTCATTCTTAATTACTTTTAACTGTATAGTGAAAGACACTGAAGATAACCAGGTAAAAACTTTTCAGAAGGTTTCTAAAATGTGCATTGGGTTTTATATTAAACATGCAGGACATGTGTATATACAATAAAGAGTAATTTTTTGGTTTGACTTCGGAGTAAAAATCTAAACCTTACACATATGAGTTTAAAAAAGAATTTTTTTTTTCAATTTAACAATACAATATTATGTTTCAGTTCTTGCTAAAAATTATTTAAAAATCAATTTCAATGAAAACAAAATAATGACTGAGTCAAAATTAATTATTTGGGTTTGTTGGGGTTTTTGCACACAAACAAACAATGATGTTTCCTGTAAATAAGTTGCTATTATTTTGACAAACATTTTTTTTCCCACATAAGGAAATACCCCTGCTTAATAAGGAGATGCTTGCAGGTTTTGGTAGTCACATCTCTTCAGACTCACAGTTAATTTATACCAGATGCTGGTATACTGAGATTTCTGTGTTGATGATACTGAGATAGTGTTCATCTTTATGCAGAAGAATTTAATCCAGGGTGTAAATCTATCAGTACACTACCTCTGCTTTGGTTTTATGTAAGTTATTGAATTGTGGAAATGGTGCGATGAAATGTGCAGAAATGGGCCAGGACAACTGTTGTTTACAAGTTGCTGAATGTGAAAGGCTAAGACACTATTGCTTTAGGATGTTTTTGAAAGCCTGCTTCTTAATACATACAGGGATTTCAACTTTCCTAAGTAGTGTTGAAAATCCCAGGCAAAGATTTACGTGAAAAACTTTTTAGGTAGCATCATTTCCTTGCGCAGGAAAAAATCTATGCAAAGAAGTCTTGACACAATACGTCGTTTTTGTGTGAGCAAGATTGAAAAGCTCAGTTAACTGCCATGTTGCATTGTAGCATTTGCTTCAAGATGCTTTAATATGTTAGGTTCATAGATAAAACAACGATATAGATACTCAGAATACAATATTTTGAAATTCATCTTGAAATAATACATATATTTTCTCCCTTGTTGATACATTTTTTATCTAGAGAAAAATTGATTTTTAATAGCTCTGTGAATACAAAAGTAGTCTGGTAGTTATGAATTCATGTATCCTTTTTTTTTTTGTAATGTAAACCAGCATTTTTAAGCATTGCTTTTTTGATGGTAAATACAGATCCAGTGTGGACTACCTTACCCTACAGTTATATACAGAGGTGGTATACATTCCCCAGAACAGTCATGCTGAGATTCCAGCTTGTGCACTATAACTACAGTACCATCTCAAGATCAGCTGGAACAAGGGCTTCTCCTTCCCTCCCTCCCTCCCTTCTTCCCCATTCTGCCCTTCATTCCTGTCATTCATGCCTTGCTGTGATCGTGGTACTGCTTGCATCTTGTGTACAGCACTGAAGTCCTGTGAAAGACAGGAAACGCTTATTTATTCATAATTACATTTCCCTTGCAACAGACTTTGCTAGATTAGACAAAGAAGATGAGGAGAAGGCAGCTGATGCTCTCATTTTCTATGCTGCAATGTTCAGTGTTGTCAGCTGGATGCTGCAGTTTATTATGTACTCTTTCAGTATGTCTGTTACCGGAGTCTGTAAGAACATCCCAGAAACTGCTGACATTTCTCATACATTGTATATTTCCATACTTTGTAGTGACATGGAAACAGGGGAGCAGAGTTCTTTGTTTTGGTATGAGTCTCTCAATATTTGGAATTTCTTTGTTCATGAGTGTTCAATACTCATATTGCCATGTAGTTTTATCACAGGCTACAAAGCCTATAGAAATGCACTGCATACTTGAAGGGGAAGGTTCTAGGATTTAGTTTATTTAAGAGTATTCACAAGCTTAGCTCACTGTGTGAAAGGAGCTGCTTCTTTTTTGTGGAGAAACATTGCTCTGACAAACACCTCCCTTGTGTCAGAGGGACCAAATTGTGTTCTGTGCTCCTAAAAGAGTGTAGCAAGAAACAGCCCTACGACCTGCTTTCCTCAGGCAGAGTCCCACCTTTACCCATGTGGCAAGTTGTCAGAGACTGAAAATAGTTCATGCCTCAAACACTGATATAAAGTTTTGCTCGTTATGAAGAAGCTACAACTGAAGAAGCTTCCCTGAAGAGTGGGACTTTGAACTGAAAGTCAAACTGTTGATTAGATAAAGGGACACATTGTTCAGTCATCTCAGGCTGAGGGAAAGGTGTGCAGCCACAAAAGGCCAAAGCCACCAGCTGCAACTATCCCTGGTTGAGTTTGGGGTGGGGGAGAGCACAGCTCACAGAAGCCAGGCTTACACAGACTCCCCCCAGCCGAGGGGGAGGAGGAGGTTTTGGGTGCATGGTGCAAACTCTGGTGAGAGGCAACAAACACCCATCCTCCCATTACACAAACTGGGCCAGCTGTGGAACCCCCAACCCCACAGGGCACATCCACGGGACTTTCCCGTGAGAGGCTTGGCCCCACAGGGCTGCACGTGGTGCAACAGACCCAGAGTCTGCTGTGAGAGACTGACCCCACCCCAGGGGGACATGGCTGGACATGCCCACCCAGCCTGAGCATGTACACCCATGGGACTCTGTGTCTTCCGGGGGGACCTTCACCACCAGGAATACCAGCTGGAGAGGATCAATGAACATCCTTGGGATGCACGGAGTGGTGGGATCTTCCTTATTCTGTCCCTGTCACTCTTTCTGTCTCCCCCACCTATCTTCTACTTTCTTCCTTTCTTTCTCTCTCTCTCATATTTACCACCAAATAAACCCCTTACTATTGTCACTGGCATATGGTCTCGTTTGCACCTAAATTCAGGCGGAAGCATTTCTAAGAACTTTAAAACTGGATCATAACACAAGCATGGGCTGGCCGTACAAATCAAGCCCTGTTGCCAGCGCTTCTGATCAGGACACAGCCTCACACTTGCTCCTGGCTCACAGCCTGTCTGATTATTTGGTCAGGTTTTAACTATAGTTAGAGCAAGAAAAAAAACTTCCCTCAATTATTTTCTTTCAGGAAATGAAATTTCATAAAAGCAGAGGGGCTGGAGAGGCCTTGACAGGCTTTCACAGTGAGACTGCTACTCCTAGTCAGTGCTGAAGTGTCTCTTCTGGTGCACTGGACTTGTCACCACCCTGGGAATATGTAATAGATCTACAACAAGTAGGCAAAAGAAAAAGAGCCCATCACATTTTCAGTTTCTTATTCCACTTCATTTTTTCCTTTTGTTGTGTTTTTTTTAAACTCAAAACATAGATCTTGAAGAATTACTTTTCCAGGACTTCAGATTTGGTTTACCTGGAGTTCTTCTTTTAAACCCGCATGACTTCTTTACTCTTGGTTTTTTTAAACCTTGTAACCACACCTTGCTTTATCAGTTAGAAAAACACAAGAATAAATAGCTTTAAAAATGTAAGACTGAAGTGTTTTCCATCACTGTGTACATAAAAATTTCTTGGGTTTGTTTCAAACTTCTGTATTTATTCTCTATCAAGTGATAAAGAAAAGAACCACCTTTTCCTTCTGTGAAGTCCTGAAGTTTTCTGCAGTCAGTAAAATTTACCACTTGCCTAGAAATCTCTCAACACTGTTAAGTTCTAAGAAAAAAATATAAACTTAAGAAGAGGAATATCAGTACCCAGAAGATATTCTGAGGTAAAAACCAGAAAGGCCAGCAGAGATTATGTGTACATTTAAGTTTCAATCTTTCTTTGTGAAATCTTTTCCTTTAACCACAATTTCAGACAACTCTGATGTAACTGCAAAGGGTGAGACCTGAGCTTGTCCTCACCACACTTTATATGTTGAGAATGACCAGCAATGCCCAGGAACATGCAAATCGTAAAATGACCTGCATAAAAATGAAAAAAAAATACCATTTTGAATAACAATGATTAATTTTAAAATTTAACTAGGACTCAAGAAAATAAAACTAGCCCAAAGAATTCTTATGTGAACTCACCTACATGCTTGCATGCTTATTTGAGGTATAAAACTATTGTCCTGTCCACTGTAGCATATTTATATTAATTTGCACTGTTAAAAGGTTTTGCAGATTATGAGAAGGGAAAAGTATTCAGCTGCTTATGTGTCAGATAATCACATCATATGACACTGGTTTAAACCATTGTTTTTATTGTGAAGCTGCACTATAGTTCTTGCACACCTTTATCTTGTTGCAATTATACTGAGGTAGGTGTACTTAGTCTATAAAATCAGTCAATTTAAAGATTAGCTAAATTAGTGTTTCAGCAACTCAGTGGCTTGGTTCTGAATCTTTCCTTGATTAAAAGGTTTTCTGTATATGTAGGTATGGCAAATGTGACTTCTAAGTCGCTTTTCTTAAGGGTCTAATTTGTTTGATTTGTAAGATAAGGGCCCCTAACTAGCACTTTGAGAGTTTATGTAATACAAATACTTCCAAAGGTGAAATGGCCAAGGAAAGAAAAGTATCTTCTACACAAAGATTAATTATCAAAAATTCTAGTAAAAGATAAGCTGGTTTTAGGAATGAAATTAGAGTTTATGTACAGCTGTCACAAGGAAAGTCCTATAAATATTTTTCCTATGAATACAGAAAAAATAAGTCTGTGACTAAAGTGTGAATACTCTAAATAATTTCCAATCCTTTCTAAACACCAAAGGAAATTAAGACTTTTAAGAATAACTCATTCTTAACAACGTTGAAGTCTTCTGCTTCTCCTTCCTGTATCTTAATCACATTAAGCCCTTTCTTATTAAAAGAAATTTTCTGATTTCTGTGCAAGCTATCAGCATGCAGAGAAGACTTCCCACCTCATCTTTCGTGTGTTTATATCTGATGTGAAAAGCATCCTTTTCTTCAGTGTATTTTTCTGTTTCAACCATCTAATATAATTTTGAGATCTAGTCTTTAACTGTTATATTCAGCATACTTTTTAACAGAAAACTTGTACCAGACCTTTTTTCTTTGAAGTACATTGACAATATGAGCACAGTTAAATCAGTCCTTTTGAGAATAGCATTCTGGTAGAAGTGTTCTATATAATACCTTGTCTCTAATAGTGTCCAATACCAGATATTACCGGCTACAGTGGAACAGGCTGAACTATACAATCCCTCAGGGCATTCCTGAGCTGATTTTTTTCTTTTTTTTAGTAGATTTTATTGTACCATTTCTTTTTTTTTTTTTTGCCATGAACTTGTTTACCACTTTTCGAACCATGCTACAACTGCTGTGACTTATAACATGCAGCATTATGACATGACAGATTAGGACGTGCATTGTAATTAAATAAGATCTCCCCCTTTATTCCAGCACCTGTGATCATACCTCCTATGCTATAGATGCATATTTTGCACTAGGGAAGAGGAGAGAAAAGAGGTATTCTGAGATTCCTAAAACTGCAGTTTGTTTGGAGGCTCCCTCCTGTTCACAGACATTAACTTTTAAAATCTGACAAGAAATAACCTTTGAAAAATTGATTTCAAAGTCTCTGGGTGCAATAGCAACTTTTCCTGCTATAGCAGTTCTTAGATTTCCTTCACCGTCTCCACTGTGAGTGACACAGCAGGTATCTCTTTTTGTTCTCTGACACACACATGAATACCTACCCACTGGCAGACAAAAGGACCTAAAATGATAACTAACGCATTTGTGTTCATTTTAAAGAAAATCAAATGATCAGGCTTTTCTACAGAAACCTGGGGAAATAAAAGTTTGAAATGGTAATTCAGAGGAAATGCTGGGCATGTTTTCATACAAAAAGAAGTGTGGCATACCTTAATCAAACCTATCCAGAATAAGATCAGATCATGAGAAAGAGAAAATATTATATGGCTTTCCATGCATGGACCAGACAGAATTTTCCAGAAAACCTAAAGCTGTGATTGCTTCTGCCAGTCAGCCAGTTTGGAAGTCACAAAGCATGCTGGCTTTAATTGTGGTTTGCAGTAATTACTGTAAATGACTTTACAGTGCATTATAGAAAGGTTCCTTCTGGGCACGTGTTTTACATTGCTTTCTTTGGATATTCATTTTCATCTAATGATGTAAGAATACCAAGGTATTGTCATTTAAGGCTTGATGAGAAGTGTGACTATCTTAATGGACCAAAAATAGCTTCAGAGTTTCTCAGTCTCATTGTGGGATTTCAATATTCTCAGCCAACATCCATATGAAGCACAGTTTTGGACAACCCTGTTTTTCCCTTTCTGGGTTTCTACAAGTTCTTTGTCCAGTTCTGAAAATGCACTTCTCCCATTTCCTGGTCTTAGTGCTGGCACTTCCTAATTGTCAGTTCATTCTTTCTGACAAAATACAAGTTTTATCATTCACTTAATATTCCTTTCCAAAGCTCATTTATATGCTTGTAATTAAAGTGAATCATAAAATATGTTTTGCAAGGGATTTAGATCTGAATTCTGATATTTTAATGCATACAAAAAATGAGTTGTCAGGTACTAAGCCCCTTGTTTAACAGTGAGCAAATTTAATGTTTCTAATTAGAAAATAAAACTCACTAGATCTATTACAATCAGACTGTAAAATATCATGTTCTGCTTCTGAAGCTTCTCCATTACTAAGTCATTCCTAAAATGCCATCTATGACCAAGTATTATTAATTACAATAGTAGATATACATTACTAGTAAATACTACACAATATATAATATTTAAACTTTTTTGCCAATATGCAACCCGTGGCCACTCTTAAGATTTTAATGTTATGAGAAGCAACAATTTTCTTCTGGTGTGCATCTTGTTTCTGTTTGCATTACCACCGGATTGTATTTCTAACTTGGTTGTGAAAAATCTATTTGTATATTTTTGAGGCTGGGTCTCAGGCTGGAATAATAATTTCCTGTGAAAAGCACACATAATTTTTTTATGTATTTTTACAGGTAACACTCAGCCAGGGGGTTGCAATCATGTCTCCCTAATTGTTGTAGTTCAAAATAAGAAAAACATCTTCTAGAGATTTAGAGGTCCCAGTTATAGTTCTGCAGACCCAGGTGGCCTTCAGTGAGGAGCAGCTAGAAAGGCCATGCTGGCCTACAGAAAGGAAATGAAATGTTTCTGGTTTTGTTGGCTGCTTTTTTTGCACAATTAACATTTTCTAATGACAGATGGCCATTATGTAGGATCTTGCTTTTAGGGCAGGACTCCAGGTACTTTCCATGATAACATAAAGCAGTATGTTATCATGGAAACACGATCATGAAAAGTGTGACCAGAATTTCTACTGGGAAAAAGACTGAGAGTGGTGGATTTAGTTTGCTGTTACACTTGGGCTGTCAAGAATTACAGTAGACAGACAATATGTAGAGTCATGTTCCTATTAATTTTTAAAAAGTCATGATCCCAGACAGCAAGAGCTTTTTTTTTTATCACTAAGTATGAGAATGAGAATCTGTTTTTGCAGAGGTAATTAATCAGGTTTTCAAAGGAATTAATATGGCACTATACTTTTCTTGATATATTGAAACAACAAAGATTAATGATGTAATTGCAGAATTTGTATTGATACCCAACCCAAACTGCTATAGAACTTTAAATTGCCACACTCACACTGCTGCCTGCAAGTAGCTCAGAAAGTAATGACTTTCTTGGTACTGCACATAAGCAGAAGGGTATGGCCAGAGGAATGGGTGAGTGTATTTTCAAAGGGGAAAAAACGGATTGAGCATGGCATTAAGAAAATCTTCTTGTAAAGACTGGATAGTAAGCAATGTAAGACAAATTCCTGATGATTCTGAGGTCTCTTGGAATTTCTGGTCTTCAAGTTCATTTATAGAATCAGCTTTCCCATTTATCTCAAAAAGAAGAACGAAAAAAAAATCCCTCAACATACTTTCAGAAAATATTTCACTGAATATACTTCATAAGTTAAAAATCCCTCTGTATCTACAGTTATGCTGCATGGACTAGTAATAGAGTAATTTGAGGTCATGAGCTTAGGATCCCAGTTATCAGACATAAGGACCCTTTAACAGAAATTAGTTCTAAGTCCAATTGGCTTAACTTATTAAAGCAGCAAAGATACAGTACCTTTAAGGATTAGATATTCTTTAATAAATCACAAAAGGTTAATTCTTGCTGAAATGAGTTAAGAAACCTTCCTGTACAGCATGAATTCTTCACTTTTCTTAAGTCATTGTTCAAAAAAGGCACATGCAGATAAATTCACTGACTATTCTGCAAATTATTTAGGATCAGAACATTAAAACATTGGACAGAGTCATTACATGTCCTGAAAATACTATCTTCTAAAAATAGTAATTTAAGAATAATATTATATCAGTTGCCTTTTTCCTTAAGAAAGGCAACTCTAGCAAAGACCAAATTAAAATTCTGTCTTGTTTGTTTGTGTGTGAGAGTTAAACCCGTCATTGTATTAATGACTGATAGCTTTATCAATACTTCTCTCAAGATAGCCACATACTTGGTGAAATTGTCTGAGTCAGAAAAAGTGAGAAATCCTGCTTCTTTATTATTATATCAGCTCATTGAGCTGTGGAATTGTGTGAATGATTTAATAGCCTGCTGGAAAATCCATGGCCAAATAATCACAGCCAGTCTTTGTTGTTGTAATGTGATGGACAAGGGGTGGCGTGTGTGATAATTGTCCACCTTTGTTGGTATTGTGATGATGTTCTTTTGACTTTGGTGTGGGGAATTTGAGCATAAATTTGTGGACACAATTTCTGTGTCCAGTTCTGGGTTTCTCAGTACAAGAGAGATATGGAGCTCCTAGAGCAGGTCCAGGGGAGAGCAATAGCGATGATTAAGGGACTGGAGCATCTCTTACCAGATAGCCTGAGGGAGCTGGGTCTGTTCAGCCCCAAGAAGAGATGACTGAGAGGAGATCTCATCAATTTCTATAAGTGTCTGAAGGGAGAGAGTCAAGAGGATGGAGCCAGAACCTGCGAGGATGGAGCCAGGATCTGCTCAGTGGTGCCAATCAATAGGACAAGAGGCAGCAGGCAGAAACACAACAGGAAGTTCTGCTTAAACAGGAGAAAAAACTTGTCTACTGTGCAGGTGACCAAGCACTGCAACAGGTAGCCCAGAAAGGTTGTGGAATCTCCCTCAGTGGAGATATTCAAGAACCACCAGGACACAACCCTGTTCAATGTGCTCTAGGATGACCCTGCTTGAGCAGGGAGGTTGGACCAGATGACCCACTGTGATCCCTTCCAACCTGACCCATTCTGTGATTCTGTGATTACTGATGAAGGTAAAGTTTGTAAAATGATGTGTGTTATGTGGGATACTCTTCCCACCACAAGCAAAAGGCTGAATTTGAGCTGTGTAAGTTCTCATAATGGAATCATATTTGAAGCAGAATTTTCAGATAAATTGTTTTTCTCTTTCTTTCTTTCTTTTGTTCTTTCATTTCTTCTTTTTCTCCACCCTCAAAGATACACATTACTCAAAATGCATCTGTATGTTTGCAACAAGGCAGTCAGTTTACTATAGTAAATCTGACAGTAATTCTGTTGCTTTCTTTCGTACCTTTCTTTTTTTTCCTTTCCAGACTGAGGAAATTTTCATTATGATGAAAATTGAGGTTAATTTTCATTATGATTTAATTCTTTCTTGTAGACCACTGCAGTCTACTGAAAATGATGAGAGCACTTAATCTACTAAATGTTGTTGCATGGAATTAAATGAGACTGGAGGTGGTTCACACAAATGGACTGTAAAGAATGAAACCCACCAAACAAGAAATAGCACCAAAAATACACAGGCAGTTTACATATAGAAATGAAAACAAGAATCACCAGTAACAGAATGGGGGAAACATTCCAGCTTAATCAGTCTGTCTCAATGCCTGGATTCTGTTAGCAACTGGAAAGCTCAGACTGAAATGTGCATTGTGTTGCAGATTTTTATGGCTTAGTTTCTCGTGTAAAAATTTGGATATGCTTGGAAGTGCTTTTGTCTTTGATTAAGTGGTATTGTACCTACTTTGTGGTAGATTAAAAATCGATTTATTATACTTGACTGTGTTTATATACACCTCTTTGATTCCTGAAGCTCTTTTTAAAAGCAGAAGTTCTCTCAAAAAAAAAAAAAAAGCAAACAAATAATCCCCCTAAAATTCATGTCTTACACAACAGAAACTGTGTGTGAGATAATTCACATCAGTGATTATATTATCTGTATTATATGTATCTTTCCAGTCACCATGTTCTGCAGTTGGCAGGACTTTTTTAGATGAAAGTTTATTCCCCCTGAGACATGAAAAAAAGCACACATAGTCTGTATCTGTATAGTGAAAAAATCCTTTAGAAGAAAAATGACCAATAACTATGTCAAAGCCGTAATCCTGTAACAGACCTACATTTAGACTCAAAGAACATTCAGAAATGAGAGAAAAAGGACAGTGAGAGGAAAGAGAAAACATAGTATTTCACGCAGCTAGTCATTGATTATTTGTTTCTGTACTTCCTTTTTTTTTGCTGAGGATTTCCCCAGTGATGATGACCCTGCACCCCATAGACTAAATATTTCTTTTTTCACTTTTAGTGGAAGTTTGCAAGCAAGTACTTGAAGTGCCAACAGATTCTCATGCTGTTTCTTCCTGCAGATACTTGCCTTTCTTTTTAAAATAAAGGCTCTATGACTTCTTTAGTAGCTAAGGTAGCATGTTTAATATCTTCTACCATATTGGTAATTTCTCTTTAGATTCTTATCTTTATTCTGAATACAGAGGTTTAGGGTTTTTTGAAGATCAAAAAAAAAATTTGACAGTTCATAATTTTTTCCTCCCAGTGAAGGAAAATCTTTAATTTTTCACAAAACCAGAGGAATCTGTAAATATTCTAGGCTAAATCAGAATTTCCGTCTGTCATCCTCTCACTGCAGAAATTGTCACTACTGGAATTGTTACCGTTGTTGCTCTATCACTGCTGAAATCACTATTGAAATCACTATTGAAAAGTCCAGCTTCTGTGACTAAGTTCTTTTGCTGAACACACAAAAAATACCTTCTCTTTTATTCTTACATTGGATTTTGGATTTTCCTACATTGGATTATATTTTCTTAATGCATTGAAAACTTGATGGAACCTCTATTTATCATTATCTTACCACACCTAAGTGCTGTTAGAAACAGCATGGGCACTTACTGAAAAGGTTTCATAAATTCCACCAATATCCCAGGTAGTAACTGAATTATCAAAAGAAATTTGGAGGATTGATCTATGATCTTGAAAAATTCTGTATAACATTAATGTGAGCCTTAAATATTATAAGGGATTTATTGTAAAATCATCTCACATGTCACAGGTGAAACTGTATTGATCAATATGCATCTGAGAGGCATCTTAAATTTAACTGTATCATCTCACCGGGGATATCAGGCTAAAAAAGGCATGAAAGACAAAGGTAGCAGAATTAATAAAACCAAAAAAGATCTCATATGTTGTCTTCCCAAGTACTGGTGTAAGAAATGATAGAGAAGCTAATCCTGTGCTCCTGCCCCAAGCCACAGTTTTACCATGTTTATGTGACTTAGGGAAAGATTCAGTTAGCAACAGAGGAGGACGTATATTAGAGAAGGCTTTAGGGTGACCTAATTACAGCCTTCCAGCACCTGAAGGGAGCCTATGAGAAAGATAGGGAGAGTCTTTTTGCAAGGGCAGGTAGTGATAGGACAAAGGGGAATGGCTTTAAATTGGAAGAGGGTAGGTTTAGATTAGGTATCAGGAAGAAATTCTTTACTGTGAGGGTGGTGAGACGCTGGAACAAGTTGCCCAGAGAAGTTGTGGATGCCCCATCCCTGGGAGTGTTCAAGACTGGGTTGGATGGAGTTCTGAGCAGCCTGAACTAGTGAAAGGTGTCCCTATCCACTGCAGAGAGGTTGAAACTGGATATCTTTAAGGTCCTGTCTTGGGGTGACCTTATGATGTATATCCCATACCGCTGCCTATGCCCAGAAATTAATTCCTGTGCCTTTCTATGCCTCTAAACTGAGCCTGAGAGGGGGAAGGAAAAACTGAGCAAAACCTTTGCAAAGCAGTTTGCAGCTTGTTCAAGGTCACACACAGATAGCAATTGGTTTTCCCAGCTGCAGCAGGGGAGGGAAGAAGCACCCGGCTTGCTGCGCCCAGGACAGTTTTTTTGGCCAGTGGTTCAGCTGCTTTGTTCGCCGGAGAGAGACTGAGAGTTGAATTTTTCCTTCTCTGGAATTTCGGATTTTCTCCCTTTTCTACTGGACTGCTTGATTGCTGTAACATCAGAACACATTGGGAGGACTTTCCACCGGGCACAGAGGGCCTGGCCCTGGGCCAAGCCCCAGCTCCGAGGAGACCAAAGGGAGGACTCTAACACTTTCCCAGGTTTTTCCTCTACAGCGAGAGATTTTACCATTTAACATTATTTTCCTTTCCCATGTGTTTGTTAAAGAAATAGTTTTATCTTCTTCACTTTCCTTCGAGGAATTTTTTTTTTTTCCCGAACCTGGTGGGGGAGGGGTGGTTGTGCCTTCTCTCAGAGGATATATTTCTAAATTTGGCCAAACTGGTACAGGTCCCTTCCAACACCAGCTGTTCTATGATTCTATGGTTCTATGACATACTGATTTTCCAGATATATTGTCTTCCTTATTGCATGCCATGTTTCCTAAATTCAAAAGAGAAAAAATATCTTATTGAATGCCATACTAACTGACTCATTATGTTTCTGTTCCTGAAATGGTAGTCTAGATTTGATGGAGTTTAATAGATGCATAAGTCCTCATAGTATACCGTCAAAATGAAGATGTGTGTAAATATATTTGTGAAAAACAAATTTAAAGATTCCCTTTCATTCCTTGAGTCACAGCACTATTCATTTGAGATTATTTACTATATCTTCTACACTCAACAGTTTTTAATTTCTGTGCAGGATCTCTCTATATTAAATACAGTAAATTCACCTAGAATCTTAGAATTGTGATATATCATGTAATCTAAGTAAACAAACAAACAAAAAAAAAAAGCCAGGGAACAAGATAAATTTTAACAATTGGTATCACTACACAAATTGAGAGGTAGTGTGATTCCAGATCTTCAGAAGGAATTTCCATTGTATTTCTCTTCTTAGCTCAGGCTACTTGCTAAAATAGGGATAACCTAGGAGAGCTCAGGTCCTCTAGTAAAGATGTAGGCAGTGTTATTGCATGGAGTCTCTCTGACTATCTCTGAGATGTCTTTGCAGAGACGTCTACTAATTAGAGTTAAGAAATGGTTTATCTTGCTGTTAGTGTCTTTACTAATGGTATTTCTTACAGAGATGGCAAAACAATATTAAATTCTAAAGGTTGTATTAGGATAAAATGGTGGTTATTTAGTTAAGTTCTCATGTGTTTTGCAAATGTATTTTCACATTTGTGAAGGGTTGCTGAAATTTGAAACAGATATAATTATGAAGCCCTTCTTCGTACGAAAAAAACACACAAAAACTCAGAGCAAAGTCTAAGTCTTAGAAATTTGTTCTAACTTGTTTTCAGACTATACCTATCTCTATAAATGAAAGTAACTTCATAAAGAGAACAGAAACCATTAGTGCAAGAAAAGGAACAAAAAAGGGCCAGCTTTCAGGGTCTCAAATGTTTCATTAGGTGAGAAATAGATGTGACCAAATTGAGTACAGGTATGATGTAGATGAATGATTTGCCCATTATTTTATTTCCTTTTTTTTTCTTTTTTAGTGAAGGAAAAGGCTTGTCTGTGAAACAGAAACGTCTGTTTCACAGATCTTAGAAATAAGTGATTGGGTTTGGTGGATTAAAAAAAAGTAAGAAGTTTTTGCAGTCTGAAGGGTTTCATAATTTTCATCTCTGAAAAGGGTATGCAATAGGTACATGCCATGTTCAAGGTATTACCTGAGCAGTGAAGAGCTGCTAGTGAGATCTGGGAGAAATCTTTGAGTTCTTTAATGCAGAGCGTATATATACACACCAACCTTAAATAAAATTTTGTGAGTTCATGGAATGTGTAATGTAAATAATTCTCAGATGTCCATTTTGGTAGATTTGGGATTTGCTGCATTATTCACAAACAGAACTTACTCTTTCCATTGATGTCAACTTTTAGCATAACTGTCTAGAATAATGTACAGAGTTCATTTTCCAAGTGCCAGTAGCAAAGTAGCAAATGATTGTGTAATACAACTCTGAAACAAAGATGTCAAAGTCTACTCATCTCTAAAAAATGTGGCAATATTTATGTCACTTTTAACACTGAAGTTTTTTTTTTTCAAATAGAAATTTAGTGTTGAAAATGAAAAACATTGCAGCCACTTTTAATCAACTAGGCCACTGTTAAATGAATTTCCAGTTCTTATCCTTCTATTTTCAAAGGTCAGAATATGCTTCATCTTTGCTATTCCAGTAGTGTTATGCAGCATGGTATTATTTAAGTGGTATTAAGCTTGTTCAGTATTTTCTCTACTGGACAGGCACTTCTCATGGTACACATTAAACTTGGATTCTTTTCCCAAAAAAGGCAAATATGACAATCTGTAGGCATAAATACCAAAAACATATAAATACATAATGCTAAGGCACTTGTGTTATTTTATACATCAATAGAACACATGTAAAAATAAAGCAGTAGGTAGTATCTCTGTTTTTGTGCAATTAAACATTTGGGAATTGGAAAATTAATCTATTATAATGTTACCCTTTTATTGGCTGTAAGGCAGTTGCAGTACAATGAGCATAGTGTGTACTGGACATTTAATTTTCATGCTGTTCAGAACTTCAGTAGTTCTCAACTGTTATCTTCCCAAGATGTATGGGATGTTAGTTCTAATGCAGAGGAACCTGAAAAACTTGCTTTTATGTTCAATCAGCTAAATTTCTGAAACTATTACTGTGGATTCTGAGCATCTTATGCATGGAAATGTGAATACTTATTTTAAGAGTGTCTTAGCTAATTCCATTCCTAGAATGTATAGCATTTTTAAAATAAATAAAAGGATGTATATTTAACATCTAATTTTTTGTGTCATTTTTTACTACCAGTAAAGCTGGTGTTTTTCAGGCTAAAAAATACTGGGCTAAAAACTGACATGAATTTTTTGTAATATGTCTTCATTTGATCTTGAAGAGAAGATTTACATAGATGGTTAGTCTCAATAATAGAGAACTCTTTAAAATGCTTGGGAAATGTAGCCACAGGAGGGAAAGAGTGTTTGGGGGGAGGTATTTCTTAAGTAGAAAAGAAACAGTTCTCTAACTAGTTATCTGCATACTGAAGATAAAAGCTCTCTGCCACTTTTAGATTATAAATGTGCTGTCTGTGCTCAGTTCTGTGGGCATGTCTATTCTCCTTTTTTCATATTTTGTTTTCATGCCTCTTTTAAGTCCTTCAGTTATGGCTAGACCCTTCAAGGAAAGGAATATTTTTTCCCAATGAGTAATCAAATGAAATATGGTGCAATTACAGATCATATAAGTGTATCAGAAACCAGCTTATTGTTTTATTGTTGGGGTTTTTTTTTGGTTTTTCCTTTTTAACTAAAATGCATTAACTAATATAAAACAAGAGCAAAAAAAAAGTGAATGACTAAGTGGAAAGGCTTACTGAGACCTTCCCTAAGGGTTCAGCAAACTGAACCCCTTCATAAATTACCTTGTGCTCCTATTATTTTTTGAATTTTGCTATTGCTACTCAGTACTACAGTAGTTTGTGATTTATGAGTTATGATTAATGATTCATGCCTTCATGATTTTATTTGGCAATCACTCATAAGTGAAAAACACTTTCCTTGACAAATTAGGCTATTTTAAAAAATCCTAAATTTATTTAAATCAGTTACCTTCAAAAGCATAGAACATATAGGAGAAGGACACCTTTTGTTGTTTTCAATAGCAAAAATTGTTGTTTTTTGAGAAGTACACAGGAATTTCTGTTCTGATTTTCTTGTCATTGCAATACTTGAATAAAATTCTGTTTTATATTATGTGCTGAATTCCCCATTGATTTTACCTTAATTATGTATGCAGTTACTTGGATTAAATTCTGCCTTCCATGTTCACCTGTGGCAGTAGTTTTTTACCCTTCAAATTGTAACTAAAAAAGAATCCCACACACAGAATCACACTGAATATTCTGAATTGGACGGGACTGATTGAAATTATTTTCAGTCAGGGGTTGCACAAAGTGAATGCGTCATAATCTTGCTCACAAAGAGCCTTTGCAATGTCACCAATTAAAATTTGTTTAACCTCTCTAAGAACACCTGTCCCTGCAAAACAGGGACATCATTTTTTATAAATTTAGAAATAATCTTGATAAAATAGCAGAACTTTTTCTGACCAGAATCTAGGTGAAGTACACTTTTCAACATGAAAAAATACAAATATGGTAGTGGGGAAGAAGAAAGAGAAGAGAGAGAAGGGGGTAACTTGATATTTTTCCAAGCCCATGGACCTTCCAAATACATTGCAAAAGATAAAGACTTCAAGTTGCTTTTAAAAACATAAAATCACTCTCCATCCATAATTTTAAAACTATCCTCATTTCTGTTTACAAAACCCTGTTATTTCTACCCCTTTATACTTCATTTTAGTTCATATCTGTCTGTCTGTTTTCCTTTCCCAAAGTTGTATGATCAAGTATTAGAAATTTTCTACCAAAAAGGAGAGTGATACCATCCATAATGCCTATCTTCTCATTAAGTCATTGCTAAAACCACTGCTATTACTGTCATTGACTCTGATTTATGCATCTGCAGCTTCAAGCATCATTCAAGTATGAACCTGAAAAATACTTTTTATCAGTTCTTGTGCTCCAGGGATACAGAGTTATGATGTGCAATTAATATATTAGTCAACCATCAAACCTCTCGTTAAAAGTTATCCAGCTTTTTTTTTTTTTTGTGTTGTAACCACTGTAGATTCAAAACAACCTTCTAGATAAAATGTAATTTGTAAGATAATGAAGAATTCAAAAATCTGTTAATGTTCATGTCCAGCTTGTAATTCTGCATACACTGCATTCATGTTAGCCCAAGGAGCACACTTTGTGTTCACCAGTATTAGGTTTTATTACAATTGGATTAATTATTAGTGAGATGAAAGGCAATTACACTTTATTCTTCTGATATTAAATTCTTTGAAACAGATAAATCTTACCTAACTTAGAATCTTACTCTAAGTCTTTAACACAGAGTATTTACCTATTTTAGTAACCATGCAGGTCAGTTAAGAGATGGGCTTTTGGGGTGTCATTTCTTTGGCCTGTTTCAGATATCTACTCTGATATGCGAGACACCTATTTTTCTCAGTAACAGGGAAGGTAGGGTAGGTTAGATAGTTTATATATAGATATTTTATGTCATTACTGAGGTTTCACCTGGAGTCACTAGTGCAATGTTCAAGTATTTTCAAAACACATTGGAAACACTCCTCTTGTAGATGGGGATTACAGGGTCTCATTTCCTTTTCTAGGACTATGCTTTATATAGGTCTTTATATGCCTGTTTTCACATAGTTCCTTCTCTTCCCTAGGAATTATTTAACTTCATTAAAACCACCTTACTTTCCAGAATAGCTCCAAAATACCACACACACAATGTTGCTCAGTACCTTGGGAGAAGCCATTTTTCTAAGTCATCTCTGAGTAGGTCACAGAAATCACAA
The DNA here is from genome assembly GCF_017639235.1 of Corvus kubaryi. Taxonomy (NCBI): domain Eukaryota; kingdom Metazoa; phylum Chordata; class Aves; order Passeriformes; family Corvidae; genus Corvus; species Corvus kubaryi. The sequence goes on along the minus strand of NW_024580667.1, from coordinate 40,950,158 downwards.
ATTAATTCAATGTAACTTCCTTCACTTTAACTTAATACAAGCACGTGACATGTCTAATCTCTGGCGCTATATCTGCATTTAACAGAAAAAAACCCCCTGAATTAATGGAATAAATAAAGAATTATTATGGTCCTGGCTTCAGTAAGTGGAGTCAATTAACATTTTGCTGGTAGAAGCAGACATTGGCTCTGAATTTGTTAAAGTATACTTGAACTACCCTGCTTGCTTGAAAAACAGAACAACAGAAAACTCTAGTATTTCAGTGAAGCACAGCGCCTGCTCTCAAGTTGTTTATCTTTAATGATGCATCCTCAGTAAACACTGCTATATTGTGAGACTTTGCAGGTTGTTTTTAAATGCCTTGTGAAATGAAGAATAATAAGCCCTCGGGAAACTGGATATTGCACAAATTCTTCTGTGTCTTTTGTACTCAAATGTGGGGATGCTAAAATTGCTCTTTAAGAAGTTCAGATATGAAATTCTCACACTGTTAGTAATAACCGCTGAATTCTTGTACAATATCACAATACATATCTCAAACAGAGAAATAACCCTTAGTAATAAGAAAAAAACAACTGCAATTTGAAACTTCAGTTATATCCTGGTCACCAGTAAAACATAGAACAAGTTACTGCTTTCTGGAAGTGGACAGAATCAGAATATTTATTGTAAACACCAAGTTATTTGCAGCAAGAAGGAATTATGATGCTAGAGTTGAACAGTTGCTGTAAATCTGTAGATTAGGTATTTAGTTAAAATCTAAATATCTGAATTACAAGGCACAACATGTGAAGGCACAAGTAATTTAGAAGTTAAATGTTAAAGGACTTTCAGCTTGTCTCTTTTTCTTATGTTTGCCAGACTGATGCTTGTTCCGGCAACTGAGGTCATTACTGAAGACATTACATTATTTTCTATGGAAAGTGCCACTCATGAGAAAAGCTCATAGTTTTGTATGTGATTTAATCATCAGTACACTCTTTCACAATCCAGAATACATGATGAAACAAGATGCCTTTTTGTATGTTAAATCTTTTTTACTTTTTATGCATGAATGTATACATAGGAGGTTTTCAGGAGTTGTTTTGTTGTTTTTTTTTTTATTTTATTTTTTTAAAGAGAGAGGTTTTTAACTGAGAATGGACACCTGGGCCATAAATTTCCAAATTTATTTGTACGTAAGGAATTTAGATAAACTCACTGCAGAGATCAAATATGCCATTAGTTAATCATGCTTATTTCTATGTCATTAATATACATGTGTTAACCCAAGTGAAAGTTGCCTAATTCTGAAAGTAACTGCTGTAATGTATAATAGAACACTATCCTCAGGGCAAAATAACGAGTACCACTCCTATCTGCCATGAAAGCTCTGATATTAATGAGATTTAAGTGCTCCCATAGGTCTTGTGTTGAAGAATAAAAAACAGAAAGCTGATAAGGGAAACTATTATAAACAAATAGACCTAATTTCTCATTTTCCTCTGAGATACTTAAAGATTTCTATGACAATTTTAGTGGATGAGGTACAAATAAAATCCCAAGTTTTGCTAAATTTTCTGAATGTATTCTTACCAAATACGTAAAATTGTAGTGTTAAGTGAACCATTCCATGATAAACATTAAAATATTGTAGGATTAAGACTTGTTAATTCTTAATCCAACTGTGATATGTCAGCATACTACTGATTATTTTGCAAAGGTTGTAGATGTTTACCATATTTATTACCAGTAATTATTTAACCCTCTTTATTTCAAAGTATTTCAGGCATTTCAGTCTAACCATGCTGGTATAAAATAGAAGAAAAAATAGTACCACCTTTTGAGAAAAAACTTGTTAGTGAGATAGAGAACAGACTCTTACTCAAGAAGCCTCTGATATTTGGTAGAACTCCATGGACTTCAGTGGTACATAAGCACAGACTATAACTAAAATCTTGGGTTTTTTTACTGAAATGAGATCTACCAGACAAATAATATACCTACTAAAGAAAGGGCAACTTTGTTGTAAGCAAGTGTATTACAGAATGGCTTAGATAAAACAATGATTATGCCTTTGGAGGCAGAAGATATAGAGACAGTAGCCACTGAACAAAACTGGTAACTTCAGGAACACTTTCCATGATGAAAAGGTATCTTAAATTATGTCTGAATTATATATCTGGGACATGTCAAACTTGAATATTCTCTGTGATAGCATGAGTTTTACATTCTTCCTTGGCATAGTTAATTAAAAACTTAATTTCAGGTTAGCTTTTTCTTTAATATCAAATAAATGCTTCCCACTGCTTCCTCTAAAGATTTTTTTTCTTATGTTCTTGCTAATAAAAGAAAATAATATATTACCACCTTCCTAGTTTCCCTTTATGTATTTTCTTGCAAGTTTGCCTGTCTTCTTTCCTCTGAATTAGCAGAGCAATTGCTCATAACCATTCATAGGGCACAGCTTTCCTCAAGCCTTTTAATAAATTTTTAAATTTTATTTTCTTAACTCCCTGCAGGTTTCCTGATTCTTTTCTTTCCCCTCTCCTTATCAGATGTATACCACTGTATTTTCCAGCTTTGTTTTACTCTTACTACAGTGTCTTACCATGTGTTTAATTTCCCATGCAATATACATCTCTCTGATTTTCCTTTCATTCTTTTGTGAATTAGAAGACATCTTATGTCATATAAAATAAGTGGCTGTACTAATTTTAAAGGGAAAGAAACTGAATTATTTTAATAATCCTTTAATTCTAAATATGTATCTATATAATGATCCAGGTTAAATAATCCATTTCAAGAGATATATTGAACAAATTTTCCCTTTGTACTTAATCTCTCTTTACAAAGCTAGCTGCGATGCCCAGAACCCATAGATTAATTTATTTCACTGGGCTTAATTTGCTTGTTATTCATGGAGGAAACACTAATAAAGAGGCAGATGGTGAGAGATTATTCAAGTACTATGCCAACTTTAATAACCTTGGTCACTTAATGGAGTTTCTAAGGCTGTTTCTTGTACTTTCCCTGCAAAACCTTTGCTTATTCATCTCTTTGTTGATGACTTCTAAGTTTTTCTGAGTCCTCATCAGAACTCAACATGAACAGCTCTAGCACTTTCTTTGAAACACAGAATGAAACCTGCTTCCAAAATAGCTAAGTATATTCAATGTACTGCATATACTAAGTTAAAGAATCATATGGCTTAAACTAGCAATGCTGATAAAAAATGAGGTCTCATACTTTAATGATAGCTGAATTCCTTCTACTTTATTGATTTACTACAGTGTAGACAGTAATAGATATTTTGGTGGGTATTACTTAGGTTTTCAGGATAATGTTCAGCTCACTGAACAATTATTTTTTTACTCACAAGTTTCATCTCATTTGAATTAGCCATCTAAAGCTTGGTCAAAACAGGAGGATAAACATCTTCACCTATATAGTTCTAACTCTAGTAAATCACCCTATAGCAACTCTCAGTGTTCTCTCCTAAATATAGAAGAGGTCTTAAATAGAACACCATGCAAGAGCCTGCATGAATCCATGAAAGCTATGATTTTTAAGAGAAAGGATGGGTCTGTGTATTCTAAACACAAATATCTCTCCTGGACTTTGTCTGACCTCTTAACAGAGTGGCATCTGCATATAGTCTAAACATTAAAATGAAAACAGGGAAGTGTCACACTCCTTTAGAATTCTAAAATTCCATCTGGAATTTCTTCTGCTATTTACCTTCATCAAAGGCAAAATTATTTTTGAAAGATGCATTAAAAACAGATGAAAAAAACCCCAACTTAAATAACTTAATGTATAGTAAGTTTTTGTGCAGGGCCCATACAGTGATGTGCACCCAGAACTATGCCTGGGCTTAATTTGTAAAGGAGCTGCAGTGGAGAAAAAGAGAGTCCAGGGAATACAGGATATCAGGGATTCATCATGTGGGGGTTTTACCATTTTTTTTTTTTCTGTGACCTTTTATTTAGCAAGATAAACATATCTTTACATAATACAGGTATAACATATAAATTTACATATAGATAGGGGATAAAATAATAGATATTATACTACGAATTACATTATTTTTAAGAAAACAAGGAGCAATCTAGTACTCCTTCAGAGCCTTTGAGAGATATTTTGCCATTTGGAGAAAATTATCTCATGATGCACTTACAGAGAAATTAAAAAAAATCTACGACATTTTCAGCTAATCTTGTCAATTCTTGAAACAGCATCTCAAAGGAGTCATTTTCTGTATGGATCAAGGTAAAGAAGGAAAAACATTCCTTTACAGGGGAAGGAATATGGAAAGCAGGATTCAAAGGTAACTTGAGGAATTCATAAGGCAGCAGAATTGTTGTGATGATAGTCAATACTGTGTGCCTCAAAAATTTAAACTACATTTAGGAAAAGGAAAAAAAAAGCCAGCCCCCACCTGCCCTGAAGAAACCCTAAAAACATAACACACAAAAAATCCAAATCAAACAAACAAAAACACAGAGAAGAACTGAGGATAAAACTTTTGAGCTGAACTATCAAAAAATATTATTTTATATACATTATGGTCTAACACATCTCTGCAAGCTGGTAGAGATAGCAAAATTTACTAACTTATGCCAAAGAAAGTGACTAGATTTCTGGTCTGTGACAGCTGTGACTCAAATTTTTTGAGAGATCAGAGACACCTTGTTAAGGACAAGCCTAAATTTCCCAGTATATACAGCTTTGTCCTTTATCATCTCCAGTCTAATATGGAAATTATATTAGTAAATGTCTGTAATGCTGTTTGACACATTTAAATGCCTGGGCAAATAAAAAGTATTCATCTACAAAACACCCTAGAGGAGAGGAAGGGTGGATTAATTTTATGTGGTTCAATTTGATTTTGGTGCAACAATATTGAAGAGGTGACAAAATATGCATTTAGAATAAGAGAACAGAAGTTAAATTTCATACACTAAGTGTTTAATGATCAATAACTTCAGAGGAATTAGAATTCCATCTTTTATTGTTTATATCTAGCTGTCTTTTACATATCAGAAGGCTGTTATGTTTAGAGAATCTTCTTTCGACAATATCCATTCTTTCTCTTTTTTTTTTTTTTTTTAATTTTAGTACCTTGTTTAATCAGCACAAAACAGATGTTTTGCAATATTGTGAAAATATCTTTATCTCTGTCTGGAAACTTGAATGAGTAGACAATGAATGATGGCAGCATCTCATGGGTATTTATACACTGAGATCTCTGAAATTCACATAATCATGGTAGAGCTAGATTAGATCTTGGATCAGCTTCAAGGATTTTGTACTGGAAGTATGTCTCCTTTATTACAGAATAAAAAAAAAAGAACTATAGCTTTTCTTCTTCTGTCGTCAATATTATTGTATAGCTATTGAATGCTATTGAATTGGCTGAAAGTCTCCACTGAGAAATATTGTTTCTCTGTATTCTTATCAAACAATGATGAGTGAATGAACTCAGTACACCAGAATAAAATGTGATGAAATATGCTGACACTTGTTACAGTGCGGATACTGTAACGCGTATCAAACAATGAGGCCCGTGGAAAATAAATATATACAGACCGATTCTTGGTAGCTGTTCCAGAGAGATGTTTATTTCTCCAGCCGCATGGCCGGAGCTCTGCCGAGGAACTGTTCCAGTCACGGGACCAAGGGTCCTTCTGCCCGCGCAGGGAACACAAACCAACCAATGGGAACGAGGAAGAGCAGGGGCAGGGAAACCCCGTGCCTGTGCCCTCAGGGCCCCTCTCCCAGGGCTACACGGCGGGGGGGAAGGGACCCCGACAGACACTGATGTAATTCTTCATTGTGGTATTAATAAATTCAACACAGGAGTTTTTACAAGACACTAATGTGAGATATTCAGCTTATGGATATCTTGTTTGTTACCGTGATTGGTATTTGGCAAGGGTTTTCTTCTTAAGACTTAGGGTTCTCCCCCAAAGTGCTTAACAGGAATAGCATCTTCCTGGTTACTTTTGGATATTTGGATACTTTGGACCAAATTAACCATTTTCAATGCATTTATTATGATGCCATGATTATTTTTGCCTACATTCTTGGACTTGTTTGTCAAGCTGGAGACTAAATATTTTAGAGGCTTCATAGTTAGGGATCAAAATGCCCCCAGACACCAAGGTTGTCTCCAGAACACATTTTGTAAACTAAGATAGAACCATCCTGGGGAAGGTTCCTTGGGGAGGGGGGCTCATTCAAGCCTCTCATTGGGGAATTTTTGATAGATATGCTAATTAGTAAGACCTATAATGTTATGCCAGATTTTTGTGGGGTGCATTGCAGTGTGCATTGGGGTGTGCATTGAGGTGCATTCAACCTGGATGTAGTGCACCTAAGGATCTGTAAAATAAATACTAAGGTAAAATCCCTTTTTCCCTTCTAACCATGTTTGACTCTTATTTTAAGATCAAGAAAACGCATCAATTAAGATTCTGATTTCATAGTACTTTTTTGACTTTTTTCATTATTTAATACATGAAAAGTTATTTTGTCTAAATAAAAAGTCTAAAGACTGCTTTATTATTACTGTTTCAGGTTCAATGCATTGGTGTCTGAGGAACTAAATCTATAGCAGATAATTTAAGTATACCAAATCTAATTTTATGCAATAAGCATCAAATTGGGATAATGAAGGTATTGATTTTACATTTCTTATATACTAAAAGAGCACACAAAATTAACCTATGTTACAAACAGTAGATCAATTATAGTTTTTACAACCTCTTACCTAATATCAGAACAGAGGATGCTGTAAATATTCACTGGTGTACAGGTTAGGACAATATTATTACATTTATATTGTCATTTTAGTACAAGCAGTCAAAAAATGCATGGTAGTGAATCCTCCAAAAAATTAAGCTATTGAGAAGCTTAAGTTCTGAAATGGTGGACAATTTATCCTCAGTCCCACCAAAAAAATGACAATCAAAACAAAAAAAACCCAAAAACAATTCTTGAAAATGGCAGATGGAAAACTTTCTAAATTATATTTTCTTTACTGTTTGCACACTTCATGTTAAGAAGCTTGTCTTCATAAGGCTTCTGTAACAAGTAGGACTAGGAACCTAATATTTTGGTTGGGAAATCCTGGAAATCCTTCCTCTGGAGAATCAACAGTGCCTCTGATCAGAAGGCAGTTAAGGAGCTGGAGAACGTGGCACCTGAGTTTCCTAGGAACTCTTAGAGTTCTCGTTTCTTATAAATTGTCTTCTCAGTAATTTATCTAGGATGTTTCTCAGGGCCCACTAGACAAAGTCTCCAAAGTACTGTTCAAGTGACCTATTTGGTAGTTAAGGGAGAGACAAGGCTAAATCAAAGACAGTGGGAATCAACTCTCGAATTATACACCTCTATTTAAACATCTGCAATGCCAACATCTAAATGTGAGCTAATGACAACACTTGCAGTGTTGACAATGGAGGGGAGACAGTCACATATAACCTAGAGTTGCAGACTTATGGTAAACACTTTAAATTGGTCAGCTGAATGTGGTCTCTAAACATCAAAATATAGAATATTCTGAATTGGAAGGGACCAAGGAAATACCGTCCAACTCCTGGCTCTGCTCAGGGCAGCCCCAAGAGTAATGCCACATGCCTGAGAGCATTGTCCAAATGCTTTGTGGACTCTGACAGCCTTAGCGGTGTGACCATTTCCCTGGAGAGCCCATTCCACTGCCAAACCATGTGCCCAGACATCTTAGAACCTTTTCCTAATATCCAACCTAAAACACCAATAACACAGCTTCATGGCGTTGCTTCGGGTTCTATCACTGAGGGGATCATTATCACCACAGAGAAGAGATAAGTGTCTGTCTCTCCTCTTCCCTTCATGTGGAAGTTGTAGACTGCAATAAGGTCTCCCCTCAGTCTTCTCCAGGTTGAGCAAAACACGTGATCAGAGCCATCCCTCTTAAGGCTTAGGAAAAGGGTTGGTGTTCCATATCTCCATTTACTGCCACGAGAGCTTAGACTCATCCCTCACATACTGGTCCTTTATACATCTGAACTGGAATTCCACTCTTTATTTCTGTTCCCATTTAGCTAAAATCAATTTATTCCTACAGAATACCTTTTTCTTAATGAAGTACATTTCTGTCAGGGAAATTCAAACTTTAAGCAGTTTACTGACAGTAAATCAATTTTTTCTACCATCATTGGCTTTTAAATGCTTCAAATGTGATATGAAAGAGGGGGAACAGTAATCCCTACTTGTTTCTTCTATTCCACTGAATAGTATGTGTTCATCATACTATTTTTTTCATCACCTCTTTTCTCTCTTTGATAAAGAGAAAGCAATTTCATTATTTTTTGCCTTTTGTATGAGAAAATATTCTCTATTCCCATTTGTATATTCCTTAATTGGTTCTCCATCATCTTTTTTTTAACCTTTTGGCCTGTTGTTTCACATAGCTTTCAAGGTCCAAATATAATTTTGGCTTTAGAGATTGGTTTTTCTCTTTTCCCATCTCAACTTTAAATCATTCTTCACTCTTCTGCCCACAGATGAACATTGAACACAATCTATAATGAGCTATCTGCAGTGTCTCTTTCTTAAGTCAATACAATAGATAAAGGACATGATAAAATGCATGAATAGTGATGTTTTCCTTTCACAAGTATGGTTTACATACATTTTAACAGAGGAAATCCCAGACCTGCAGAAAGTTCCTTCAATCACCTGTGAATAATTAATTTGCATTTAAAACATCTACATGTGTTTATGAGCAATGCAATTAAATTTTCAAACTTTTACAATTGGCAATAAAAGTTAATGTTATTCCAGGGAAAAAATACCTTCTTCTGCAGTGTTTTGAGTTTAAACTTAATTCTTAGTCTATCTTTCCTATACTCCCTTGAAAGATAAGCAGTATATCATTAGTTAATTGTGGAACAATTGATGTGTAACGTGGCATATAGTAGAATTAAATGGTTAAAGCAGACTTCATAATAGCATGAACTACGTAATAAGTACTAAAATTATTGTCCTTTCCAACAAACATAATGGTGTCAAAGCTACAACAAGACCAGAAACAGCAAAAGGCTGGAAAAGGGATGTGTAATTAAAGAACACAAAAATTCCTGCATAGAATTTTTAAAATGTCTTTCTCATATGACTGAAATATAATTTGAAAGGAAAGGAAAAGTTAATGGGAAGCAAAGCTTAAATGTGACACGTGAAACTGCCATCAATAACTACGCAGTTAAAGATGCTCCATGAAAGTGTCAGCTGATTTTCCAGACATCTGAGGAGCCTGTATAATAGAACAGATGAAGAGAAAAAAGTAGGAGCAGAGATTTGTGATAGTAATAAAAGTTTAGGTTAAGAAGCTAGTTCACAAAAAGTCTACGACAAAAGACATCTGGAAAGCTAGGGAACAGGAAAACATCAATCATGTATGGAGATGAGAAGAGTTACTACAGTCAAAGAAACAGAAAACCTATATAAAAATTCAAACTGACAGAAAAGTAAATGGTATTGGCAGAATGAAGGGAGAGAACTACAGAGGAGCAATAAGAAAAAATTCATTTTGGTTTGGAAGATGTGAAAATTGGAATGAGATTTAAACTAAAGGTAGGAAACAGCAACAGAACAGATTTGAGGTAGATTTCCAGGAATACTTGAAAAGCTAGGAAAGCTGATTAATCAGGACTGGATCTGAGCCAAGAAATCATGTTTATCTAATGTGATTTTATAAGTCTATAATAATGACAGCATAAGGGATTCTAGAGGCCTAAATTAGAATTAAACATCTAAGCATTACACAGAAAACTGACAAAAATGTAATAGAATTCAGTCAGAAATATCAAAAGTAGCTAGGATAGGGACAAAAGAGATACCAAACCCACAACCAAAATGAGGCAAGCAGAAATAACCTAAAGCTAACTGTAAGACTTTTACTATTAAACTGTAGAAGGAAATCTAGAATTCAAAGTGCTACTCAACAGCTATTAGCCTCTGAAGTCTTTCTCCTGTGGAAAAAAAAAGAAGTCCTTTTCTGTGTGTACTGGTTCCCATCTCCTACCGGATATAAATTTCAGTCATCTCACATCTTTACCAGGTTCATGCTTTGGGCTGATCAGCAAAGCACACAGGAGAATTGAAAATGAAAAGGGGGAATAATTAGTTTGGGTTTTTTTCCAGTCTTAAGCAATTTATATTCATTCATACACACAAGCAAAACACCCCAGAGTAATAACCTTATTACAAATGTAAATTCAAAAATTCTAAAGTTCAGAAAAAGCCACGGAAAGATTTTCTTTAAAACCGTAATAAATTAACTCCCTTATACTAACACATTTTCATTTTGGTTTGGTTTTTTTCCCCTTTTTTTGGAAGGAACAACAACAAAAAAATTAACTGAGGTAAAATTCAGAAGAGTTCCATAAGATAAATAGTTCATGAATAGACATGAAGGAGTGATGAACTAACAACGATTTTGATAGTGGGATGGTTACACAGTAGTCTAATGCATAAAGTTGGCATTAAAGTTGTGGAAAAAACAAGGTAAAACACACATGCACACATATATATATTTACAAATGTGCTTTGTAAGCTGAAAACTGTTTGAATGATTTTTGAATTTATAGCACTACTTGATTTGGCAAACTCCCTTGAAACATTTACTCAAATATTGTAAATATTTACCATGGTTAGATATGTTATTGCATAGTATAAACAATTTTGTAGCTGAGAAAATGGTTCAATGTAAATTAAAGGTCTGACTTTGTGTTAGGGAACCATATTTCATTAGTAACTTGTCCTTTATTTGTAAAGTAAGCGACATGAAACTAGATTGTAGTACTGTTACACCTGGCTGAGCTATTAGAAACAGTGGAACAGAGTGTGGCTTGCAAAAGCAAAGGACAGTATGGATTCTAATTTTAAAAGATATAAAAGGATCAGGATTAGAAATTTTCCTAATGAAGAAAATTATAAACAGATTTTTTTATTCCTTTCTATTTTAATTTTCAAGTAGAATTCAAGGGTTAAGCTTTGGTCACAAGATGATCAAACATGTTTTGTGTTACTGTACATTTAACAACATGAATTACCTTATTGCAAAAAAGTGAAGTAGAGGAAGCTTCACTCCAGGCTGCATGTGTTTACTAGGGCCCATGGGGTTTTATTCATGAGACTGATCTGTGTTGAAGTCTGTAGTGGTATATGTCAGTCATATATTTGGTGTAGTTATTATAGTTAAATAAAGTCAGATTGTGTATTTTTCCTCATGTTTCTGAAGAGAGACAACCTTAAAATACAAAGCAGAATGATCAGCCTAATTAGCCAGTATGTCAATGTTTTATTTTCAGTGGAACTCACTGAAGAACTACTATCATGGATTCAGTACCTTCCTCTAGTGTTGGAAAATTAGGATTAATTTTATTTAAGCATTAAATTTAGTTAATGCAATTTAGTCCTGTGGAGAAAACTGGTTGAAAATTCATCTTTACTCTTTTGGAATGAATAACCTAGATCAGTAGAAGGTAACATCTGGGATTAGTTGATAGCTGTAGTCCAGTTTCATTTCCTATATGGACAAATATTTTAGGTGTTTTTGCTCTGTGGCTAATAGTAACCAGTTTCCTTTTCTGCAGTTACTTTTCGAGGTCCTTTTTCCATTCTAGTTTGGAATCAGTTTTGGGCAGTCTATTTGAAGAACAGATTCAAAAAAGGGCTTTCAAATGACCAGTTCTATAATAGTTGACTTAACAGTCTTTCTATTGTCTTCTTGATAGCTGTGGGATTACTTCTGGTCTTAATTTTTTTTCCATAACTCTAAGGATTAATACAAGACACAAGATGTTTTATTATAGGCCTCCCTGAATATTCACCTTAAACTGAGCTCCCAAAGAAAACCTGAAGGATCTTTCTGAACTGAAAAAGCCATGTTTTATTAGAAAGCTAACTAGAATAATGTATATATTTTGAAACTGGGGCCACTCAAAGTAATCAGATAAAACAGAATAGAGACAAAAAAAATTATAAGAAAATAATCTCCATGTACACTGTGTCCTTACATATTGGGAGTTGCATTCACATAGTTTTTGTCAACTCAGTAACTCCCCCAATTCCTATAGACTCTGCTATCACAAACATTGGTTGTGCTGTAAGCAGTCTTTTCTTTGAACATACTTGTTTCCATGTCTTCCTACCCTTCCATGAAATCTGGAAACTGCTGATCTTGCTGATTCACTGCCAAAGGCAGGCACAATCTCATGTTCTCTCCAGTATTCCTACGACCCTCAGTCATCAGATTTTTAAGTAATAGCACAGAATGGGAGCAAACAGATATAACACATTATATGCATCACAAGGGCTAAGACTTGCCTTGTTACACTAAACAATATTGAACAGAGAAGTTTATGTCATCACTCTAGGCAGCTCAAAGGAAAATGCTGAAGAAATGAAACCTGAGATAAAAATGCTAGTTTTGGCATTACAGAAAACTGAGAACTTTTAATTGGAAACAACCTCTGGAGATCCTAATACAGGACTAAGTTCAAAATTGTATCAAGATGAAGGCCTTGAAGGTCCTTAACTGTTAATATTTTCCAAGAATAAAATTTTTACCATCACTCTGGGCCTAACCACTCTCATTACAAATTTTTCTTATTGTTACAGTTAATTAGAATTTCTTCTTTGTCCATTGTTTCTTCTCCCTTGGTGTGTACCTGTGAGAAAAGTCTGGCCCCATATTCCTTTTAACATTTCTTCGTGTTCTGGAAGTCAATAATAATATCCCTTCCTGTGTCATTTCCAGTCTACACAAACTCGTCTCCTTCAACCTCTCCTGGTACATCTGGTGCTCCAGGCTCTCTAAGTGACCTGTTACAGATACTTTCTAACTTGTTGGCAATGCTCTGGCCTGGGGGTCTGAAATCTGGTCATACATGGCTACTGGAGCATCCCTGGAATGATAATCACTGTCCTCAGCCTGCCCTTGCTGAGGCCACCTTTCATCTCTGCAGGTACACTTCTACAATATCCAGCTTGCAGTTCAAACTCGCCTGCCACCAGAGCTAGAAAACTTTCCCCTGCAGCTAAAACTAAGCTCCTGTATATATGCAGCTCCCTTGCAATCATATTACCTGGCCTACTTAGATTTAGAAATTATTCCTCTTACCCTGGGTAAGCATGAAATAAATGACAAGAATATGTTCACTAAATCTCACTAGAAAACCTGGGTGAACAGCTTGCATGAGTGAAAAGGAGTAACATCTGCCTCTATCTCTGATATAGAAACATAAACACTTAGCAGAACAGAGCTACCATTTTTTGAGAAATTTCTTAAATACATTACACATTCTAGATGTGAAAGCACATCTTAGTGCCTGATCACTTGGGTCAAAGGATCTCATTGATCCTTTTTTCTCCCCCGAATGACTTAGATGGACTAAGAAGGCAAGCATCCTTTATTGCCTAATCTAGGATGAAATTAATCAAGTTCTTTGGGAAAGGAAATCTAGTAATAGGCACTCAGTCCAAAGTGCCTAGTGGTATTCCCCAAGGGAGAAACAGACAGATAACCCGGGGGTGATGGTGGTGGGAAACAAACTAAATCAAGGGGTACAGTGTTTCCTTGTAGGGATTTTTAAATAAACCTCATGTGCACGGCACATTATTATTACAGATTAATCTCCAGAAGGTGTATGTAAATTACAACACTTTTATAATGTTTTGCTATTTTGTATGTTATCTTCAGATTCTTTTATGGCAGGAAATATTATTAAATACCTATTAGCCTCAAAGAGAGACTTTTTTTTTTTCCTGTCCAAAAAGTATAAACATAAAGATTTCACTTTTTAACATTTCTTTGTGAAGTGTTCAAAAGCCACAAAGGTACACTTTTCTCTTAGAAATTATGACATTTCTTGGAAATATGCAGATTTTGCAGTTTATGCTGCCTTTGTTCATTTCTTTGTCCATTTTTCAGTGTGTTTTATGTGGAAATAGCCTTCCTAAAATTTAGACAATCTTCTTATGTCCACTATAACATAAAACAGGAAAGTAAATTCAACTATAAGTAGCTTAACACTGCAAAATGTAAGAAGTACACTTTGATTACTGCTTTAAAGTGCTGTAAGCCTGGATTTTATATCCTTTGGAAGATAAAACAAATTAAAATCAGTCTAATAGTACTGACAGCTAAACAGAGAGTTTTTTCTTTCTGTTTTGTGTCATGAGCATAGTGCAACAAGGGAGAATGCCCCATGAGCAAAGAGATTTCAGTCAGTGGCTTGTGAGCAGTGATGAGAACCTGCACGTCAGATATGGCTGGCCTGACAAAAGCACAGTGTTCTGCATACAGTTAGCAACCAGATTTTTCCTGTCATGTTGGAAATGAGTAATTCGAGCAAGATAGCTATTAAGGTACTTTGGCACAATTACAGGTGACAGATGTCTTCTATACCAGTTCCACAAAATACGCATTTCTCAAAAAATTGGCATTTTTCTTCAAAAAATGGAGGAAAGTGCAGGGAAGCCTGGATTAGGCTTAAGCACTTGGATTGCTAAAAGCTCAATTTCAGTTATATTCTTATTGCTACTAAATTGAATTGAAAACATAAATTTAAGCTGAATAAAATAAGGAATGGGAAGGTAGGAAACTTTTTTTTCCTCACATTGCATAACTAAACAAGTTTCTTTTCAACAAGGGCAGTTTAAGTTGTAACTTGAATTTGTAACATAGTTGCAGCTGAAAAATCCTCCAAAATAAACAAGATTACAGATCAATGAACAAAAGAGCAATATATTTTTCCAGTCCAAATATATTTTTTGATGAAACATGCATGGATAGAAAGCCCTTTTAAAGACCTTTTATACTCTCTACAAAAGGGTATATATTCATGTTCAAATTCCAGGACTGGGTGATGTGTGATGTAATTTTCAGTTTTGTATTTATGGAATACCATTAATGAGCTTGCTGCATCCATTGAAAAAAGTGTGGAGACCATCATGCTACAGTGATTTCATGTTTGTTTTGTAAATTGAAAAAATAATGCAGAAATATCTTCAAAAATCTTGAGAGGAGTGGATTATTACTGCAGGTATAGAAGTAGAGATATCTTTTACTATATTGTCTAACATGAAGAAATGAGTTGAATATTAGATAATTATTATTTTATCTTAAGCAATCAACATTTATAAAGTATCCATAAATTAATCTAATATATATATATATGTATATTTAAGAGTTTAGATTGAAATCTACAGAAATTTTCATTCTTCTGATATTTTTCATGATACATTTCTATGAGCAACCTGCCTTTGCAGTAGAACAACTCCTTGGCCAGATCAACTAGTTCTCTATGGGGGGGAGTGGGTTGTTTTCATTATATTTCTGCTATTATACAAAAATGTATGATCACGGGCATAGGAAGGGAAAAAGTGAAAGTGAAAAGTGTAACTTACACCATTGAGAAGAAAAACATTATCTTTTTCTTTATTTTACATACAGAAGTATGCTATTCAGAATTTTCAGTTATTCTTTAGAATTTAAAAAATTATGTTTGTGTTCGTTTGTGAGAATATGAACAAAAAAAAGCACTTATTTCCCAATTTTAATTTGCTACTTTTTGTTGTTGTATATTAGCATTGATTAATAGTATTTACTAAATTGTACCAACATTTCAAATGAGACAAAAGCTAGCGCAAAAAAAACCCCTTCATAAAAATGCCTAGTGTTCTGAAATGAAAAATGAAATGAAGAATTCATTTCTGTAATGAGACAACAGTAATTTTAATGAAATGAAAATGGGGATGTATTTGATTCAGTGAATTGGGCTTTGTTTTTTCCACAGGACTGAGTCGAACTATTTGCTGTCCCTGACAACATTCAAAATAGAAATTTACCTCTTTCAATTGAAATAGTAAGCCAAAATCTTGTGGCAACAGGCTTTATCCTTGCTCTAAGGAAAACAAGCTTCTGTTCTTGTCAGGGCTAGCAAGACTAGCAAGGAAGCTAAGATTAATCCTTTCTGTTCATGCTGAAGAACCCAAATGTCACCCAACCCTCAGACATATTGAAAATGCAACAATTTCTTCTGGAGTTTATGCTGTTCTCCAGCCTCCTTTTCCATGTTTTGCACTGGTGCTTATTTTTTTTCCCCCTCCTATTAGCTTCTGTATTATGCTTTAAGCATCTGTTTTGCTTTCTCAGTGGCATAAGGGCACCAGACAGCCCAAGGGACTTACCTTCTAGTATCCACATTTAGTAATTAAACTGTCAGTGCAGCATGATTTCTGAAGCAGTAATAATGTCATAGGGCTGTATTTCTTCCCATTTGCAGAACAACACTTTACAACATATGTTAGTGTTTGCATATATGCACATATACCCACACAATTTTATATACAGGTAGATATATGAGAAAGACAGATAGAGGTTATATAGGTCTATAGCTATCTCTGCATACATATATGTATCTCCACATGTCGAGTATATTAGCTTATTGGTATATACAGCACTGTACTGTACTCTGCACAAATTTGGTAACTACACTGTTGCACTTTACATGGATAGGTGGGCTTTTTTTCAAAGTTGTGATGCTCCCCAAGATTATTCTTGCATTGGGACCAAAATGTATAAAAAAGTCTTCTAGAAAACAGCCTTCTTCTCTAGATTTTATGAAAGCAAACACAAACCTAGACACCTAAATAGCTTGATGTTTCAGTTGTAGAATGATGACAAGTTTATTGCCTAGTGTGTTTTAGTATTAATCTAAAGACCATCCTGAAAAAATCCAAAACAAATGGAGTTGTGTAACAGTATCGTGCAATGAAAAATGTGTGGCATGTAACATGCATTTTTCAGATGAGTGCAAACTTAGTTGATGAGTAAAGGAGCAATAATGAAGGCCTTTGTCAAATTTTATGACATGGTGGAAATCGTGGTTTCCACCATCTGTTAACTGTCTGTTAATTCTGTCGCTGTATTTAACACAGTTGCTTCAGTGCAGTGATGAAGAATATAAAGAGAAAGGTACATTTTTCTAAGCATTATCAGCTAAAACCTTAGTGTTTAAACAAAATATGAAGATTTTGAGAGAATACACTATAATCCATGGGAGGTTTGAATAAAGTAATTGTTTATGGGGCAGGTCTCTTTAATGCCTTTTGAAAACTGCACATTTTTGCTCTTGCTTCCTACAACGTGTCTGTGAATTTTTCAGTTACTCTGTTACACTAATATGGTGATGACAATATGCTTGTCACTGTCTAGACAGAAAAATCTGATTTTTCCAGAACTTAACGAAAAGTATGATTTATTTTACATTCCAAGACACCAAGGTCTGAAATAGAAAACATCATATAAAAATTTTGTCCCAATTTTTCTTGTAAGCCACATATAAGAAGTGAAAGACTGCAATAAGATCACTCTGCAGCTTTCTATTGTCCCAGCTGAATAAATCCAACTTTCTTGGCCTTTCCTCATAGTAGAGGTGCTCCACCGCTCAGATCATTTTTGTAGCCCTCTCTGGAACCACTCCAACAGGTCCACATCTTTCTCGTTCTGAGGGCTCCAGAGCTGGATGCAGTGCTCCAGGTGGTGTGGCAGGAGCCTGAAGCAAAGGGGCAGAATTGCCTCCCTGGCCCTGCTGGCCATGCTGCTTTGGATGCAGCCCAGGACACGTTTGGCTTTCTCAGCTGCTAGTGCACATTGCTGGGTCATGTCCAGACTCTTATCCACCACCACCTCCAAGTTCTTGTCGTCAGGGCTGCCCTGGATCTATCTGTTCAGCCTGTATTGATACCAGGGATCACCCTGACCCAAGTGCAGCCCCTTTCACTTGTCTTTGTTGTACCTCATGAGGTTCATACAGGACCACTTCGCAAGCTTATTGTCCAGGTCCCTCTGGATGGCATCCTGTCCTTCAGGTGTGTAAACCTCACCATTCAGCTTGCTGTCATCTGCAAATTTGATGAGGGTGAACTTAGTTTCACTGCCTATGTCACTGATGAAGGTATTAAAAAGTACTGGACCCAATATGGGCTCCTGAGGGACACCACTGGTCAATGATCTTCACATCGACATTGAGCCATTGATCACTACCCTCTGGATGTGACCATCCAACCAGTTTCTTACCCGTCTAACAGTCCACCCATGAAATCCATCTCTCTCCAATTCATAGGGAAGGATGTTGTGGGGGACCATGTCAAAGGCCTGATGGAAGCCCAGACAGATGACATCCATAGCCCTTCCCTTGTCCACTGATGTAGTCATTCTATCATAGAAGACCACATGTTGGCGAGGCAGGACTTGCCCTTGATGAAACAATTCTGGCTGTTTTGAATCACCTCTCTGTCCTCCATCAACCTTAGCTACTAATGTATTAAAATTAATGTTTACAAAGCCAAATATAATGTCCTTAAAGAGACTGTTTTCAACCTAGGATATGTTTATATGATCTCCGAAGTCTTTCACTTCAAAGGCTAAATGACTTCTTTGTAAATGGATATTAAGGCAGGCAAATCATTTCATTATCTGGCTATTACATCAACACATCAGGATTCCTTCTGAATGCAGCCTGTTGATATTCCCCTGTCTTCTTTCCAGCTGGCAGTTTCTGGCACTCCACTGAATTTTACAGTTCAGAGTAACCACAACAGTAGAGTCCATTCATAATCTTACACTTTGAAAGTCTTTCATATAATGTAGGCCTAAATGCCATACATACAAGAAAATTCTCTCAGAGTAGGGTTCCAATAATATTTTTGGCTATTCTTAAAGGGAATTTTAAAATGTCACATATTTTGCAATACATATCACATGTTCCCTTTTTTTCCCCATTTACAGTATATAAATCTAAACATACATTCTATTTAAAATTATTTTTTTAAAAAGTATCATTGGGCATAGGCATGGGGATGTAAAGCTGTCGTGTCTGATCCCACCTATATTTCTGAGCATGCTTAGCTGCTTACCATTTTTTTTTTCCTTTCTTTCCTTTGTTAAGTTAAAAAAAAACAAAAAAACAAAAAAACAAAAAAAAAAACCAGACATGCTCTACCCACTTTCAAACTTCACAGTGCAGAATTTGGCTTGTGGCTGTTCAAGTTCTGTCTGAGCCAGGATATATGTTCTGCTTTGTGGTGACACTTGGCAAAACATATAAAATGAAAGCCTGACCGGGCCATGTTCTTCTTTCACTAACAGGCTCCCAGAGGCAGGACATCTCTGAGAAATAACTTCCTTTTAAGAGAGGCTTCTCATTTGCTCTGGGTGCCAAGGTTAAGTTCTTGATGAAGATTCATCCAAACAACTCTCTTCACTGTCTCCCCTGAAGGCTGTCTGCTGCAGCCTCACTTTGTAAGAGGCAGGGTTGACAAACTCTGCTTTTAGAAAAGGAATTATGTTATTAATGGTAGTGGAAAGAAAGGGATGAGTTGTCATAACTGCTACTTGATGTTTTGTTTTGGTGTGTTTTTTCAATATTAAAGCAATATTTTAGCAAATGCATCTTGCTTTTAATGGGTATTTTCTATAGCCAATCCAATATGTCCTGATAAGATCTGGAGTTCTGAAATGAATCTGTAAACTTGCTGAGGGTACACTCTACCCCATGATCCAGATGGCCATCTCTTTGGGCCCACCTATTTAACTAAATTTCAATCTACCTCACTGTCTGTTCATCCACCCCATACATCAACAGCTTGTCTATGAAGATCTTGTGGGAATGTCAAAGGCCTTACTTACTGAACTCCAGGCACATAGTGTCCTCCACTCTTTCTTCCTCTACCAGGCCAGTCATTGCATCATAGAAATTTATCAAGTTGCTCAAGCATGCTTCTCCTTGGTGAAGCTATGCAGATAGCCCTTGGTAGTTTTCATGTCATCCATGTGCCAGGAAATCTTTTCCAGAATTAGCTGCTCTTTCACTTTTTCATGATCTGGGTAAGCTGCTTCTCATTCTCTCTTCCTGTTCTGTCAAACAAGGCTGAAAACTCTTTCCTGTTATGCCAATACAAAATGACAGTAAGAAACGTTTTAAAAAATCAGTTCTGAGTTATTCACAGAACTCCAGAAGGCACAGTGTGTTAAGGAAAAGACTGCATGCAATGCAAAATGGTGTAGAAATACTTGAGGTTAAGTTCTAAGTAAGCCAATATAGGACCCTTGGGATGTGTAGTTGTGTCAATTTAGTAGTTTGAGTTAATTATCCCTAATGTAGGTGATACAGTTGCGTGCTCTTCTGCTTATGCAATTACAGAGGTAAGAACAAAAGCTTCTATCATTACTCAGGTGACAAAAGCAAGACTAGGGAAAATGAGGACCCATTGCTCAACAAGACAGGGAACTTGGTTATACAGAACAAAAAAAAAAAGGCATAAGTATTGCATGTCTTCTTTGCACAGTCTTTATAAGCAGGGTTCTGAGTCTCCCCGCTTCTCCACTACTATGGAGGTGAGACTCCTGAGAGTCTCGTAGCATCTCGGTAAGGGACCAATCTCTGGCTTGTTCACTGGAATACTATACAGCCTATTCACTTCCTACTGTAGCTCCCTCACTTGGTGACACAGCTCCTCAACCACAG
Organism: Corvus kubaryi; assembly: GCF_017639235.1. Lineage (NCBI taxonomy): Eukaryota > Metazoa > Chordata > Aves > Passeriformes > Corvidae > Corvus > Corvus kubaryi. Next base: position 40,929,594 of record NW_024580667.1, on the reverse strand, counting down.
CACACCTTCTGTGGAAGAGCAGTTTTTCTGCCCCAATCTCACAGGGAGTCATCAGGCACTCCTGGCAACCTGTGACCTGGAGAGCTCCATCTGCCATCGGCGGGTCAGTGGAGGCCTCTGACATGGCTGGGGAATGAGCTCCACAGCATATCAGCACCATGACTGTGGGGGCTTATACAGGGTGCTAATGAAACTGGGACTGAAAGGATCTTTTCATGCTGTTCTACAACAGATACTGAATCTGTTTATGTGCCTCTATTGGGTCCTCCTGGACACTCAGAGAGAAGCCCTTCGGCTCACCCCGCCCCTGCAAACTGCCTTGCAAACTGCTATGCCATGCCCCCACTGCTGTGCCCCACCCTTCCTGACATGCCACACCCTCTCTGACGTGCCAGGCTACTGTTTGTTCAGGCTTCTTTAAAGACATTTAAATGGCCTCATTTGGAGCATTTCAAGCTCCGATCCTGGCTGGCTGCTGATGCTTCTGGGTCCTGATGGGATTCAGAGCTGCTGCTCCGATGTCCCTGAGCTCGGACCCCTCTGTATGGCTCAGTCAATTTTCTCCCCTGGACTTACTGCGGTCACTGCCGCTGCCTCTGTAGCTTACTAATTTGCACAACACTGGGCCTCAGTTATTTGAAATGTGATAAATATAATACAAATAAAAAAACAACCAAACAAAGAGTAAAATCCACAGCAATGGACCAGAACGTAATTTTTTGGGGCAAAAAAATATTCTTAAAATATGTCAAACAGATGGAAATATGCCTCTGCTCTCATTTACCAGTATCATATGTTGTAGTTAAGACTTTTACTACTTACTTCTGTCACTAATGAGCATTTGAGGAAAAATACAATCCAAATGCAATCATGCCCTGGTTTTTGTGGTTTGCAAAAGAGTTGCTTGGGATGGAAAAAAAAAAAGATGACCAACAGGAAGACCAAGGGTTTTAAAACATTCTCTTTTCATGTGAAACTATTCTTTATGCTATAAATGTAGAAGAAAGAAGTAGATGCAGCATTTCTCCAAAAGGATCCACAAGTCTGAGTTTCTGTCTCTTACTAAACAAAGCTTTAACTGACATCTATAGAGAGATACTGCAGTCTTTGGTTTTCCTCTGCCTAATGTGTGATTTATTTTCCCTCTAAAAGTCTGTGGTATGTTAAATATAGGTAATTAGAGAAGGGAACCAGCTCAAGAAAATAAATCTGTAAGAATAAAATAAAATATATCTTTTGGAATCCTAACAACATTCTGGAGTTAGGGTAAAATTGTTTATGTAATATATATTAACATCCATATGTTGTATAGAATAGGAACCTATGAATATATTTTCCCCTTTAGCTCTCCCAGTGCTATGCGCACGTTGTGTTGTAACAAAAACGCAGCTGCATATAACAGCAAGAAGCAAACCACATCACAAAAATATTTCTGCATGCAATCATACATTACAAAAAATCATTTGAAGACAAGCAGTCCTAGCTGAATTACTGTTGCATTGAAGACAGTCTTGATCTGGGGAATTTATTTTTAATAAAATTTATGTCCAATTAGTAATGATTTCTGATCACTGATTTCGGTACTGGGCAGGGGGGAAAAACCTCACTTAACAACAAAATAAATACCAAATTAAATAGCTTTCCTCTCCCTTCTCAATATTCAACTTCAGACAAACAGCTATGCTCATTTATTGTCTCAGCTTTCCTTGTTTTCACTCCAGGGAGCTCTCATTCTGTCCCATTTTCTCCAATGAGGTGATGGGCAGCACTAGAGTTGGGGTGTGGGGTCATGTGCTTTCAGGTTTTCTTACTGCTGCTTTTTGCTTATTAGTGCCCCTGCCTTGGCATGTGCTGCCCATGAGCCTCAGTCCCTCAGAGGTCACCCAGACTCAGCATTGGTCACCTGTGGACACAGTCTTTCAGGAGTGTCCTTCCTCTGGTGTGGAATGCATCCTTTCAAGAGTTCTTCCCCATCTTGCTAGTATTATCACAGCAAAATTTCCTGCTATCTTAGGAAAAAAACACTGTAAGAGTGAGTAGCATGGATCAGAAGGAGCAGATCTAAAATCCAAAACATTTGGTGTTGGGGATATGATGTTTACTTTACTTTAGACAATCTATAGCCTTGCCCCATTGACTGAGTGCCCTTTTGCAGCTGGAGTACATCAGATGTCCATCTGACTTCATCTCCTATTTCAGTAATATCTGTAAATAAAGCAGCTTGTGCACACGATGATGTCAAACAAAGCATGGTAACTGGACACAAATATGAGATTTAATTAAAAATTACCCCCTGATCTGAATAAAATGCTTATGTGGACTGTAACCAGGAAGTACCAAAAGAAAATAAATTACACATAAGTCACATATGGAAATAACTTTTTTTACTACTTGAAACACATGCATTGCAGAAAGTCTGAGAGCACTCTTCTTTTATATCACCATGCTATATATTTTTCTTTTGTCCAAATAGATTGTCTGAAAGGAGACTGGCTGACTTTACTCTTCCTTGTAAGTATACATCCTGCAGACTACAGTGAAATGTCATGTTTGGGAAAAGCACGTGAAAAACAATAGTAAGATGCACACATTTGGCCCAAAATGTCCTATACAGAAATCCATGAATGAAATTCATCAACTGTAATCCCACTGAATTATAAACAAAGGCCAGCTCCCAATGTAGTGTCAGCTGCACAGACTGCTGGATTGTCAGAACAGACAAAAAGAAAGAAAAAAGTGAGAGGGTTCCTCAAAATGAAGTTTTCAGTATTACTTACTTCGTCTGAAGAATTGAGGCAACTTTCACAAAATGTATATTAAAATGCATAATTTGAACTACATATGCAGTGAAATAACAATCCCATCTAAAACAGGCTATCATGATCATACACAGAGCTGATGTAAAACTACGTGCAACAGCAGATTGAAATGCCTTCAGTGTTTTGCAAATGTGATGCTTTCTCTAGAATATTTTAGTTGGAAACTAATATGACCTTGTGTATCAGGCTGATTTAGATTGGTATGATTTATATTTTCTCATTGTCTCATTGTGATTACTCAGCAGTAGCCAAAGAAAAGTCAGCGTCCTTCAAGATGGAGTATCAGAGACCAGAAAGGTGGTTCAATGTCAGCTAAAATTTGCTTCTTATTTGTCTGTAAGTTTCTTCTGGTATTATTCATTTTCATTATTGCTGTTTGCTGATGCTGACAAAATACCTCATAGCTATACAACTTTTTCTTTTTTTGTTTCCTATACATGTGAGCAGAAAAGAAGGTGTCGAGGAAATGATGGTGTGGATACATACATTTTTGTGACAGATCGAAGTGTTGACGGCCATGTTGACTGGTTCACAAACTGTCACAGTTTATTTGTTACACATTAGTAATGTCAAGAAACATTTATTATGAAAGGTACTGGCTTTGAAATAAACTTTAATGGCCTTATTTTAATATGCATTACTACCAAAATTTTAAAATATGTTATGTCCTATTATGATGAATCATCTATCATTTTGTAAAAGCAATGCTTATAATTTTTTTCTCAGTTTCACAGTTAAATAAAAGCTATTATTTTTAAAGAAGAAAGAATTCAAGGAGCTTTATGGATTTGACAAAAATAAAACTATATTTGTGCTTTATGAGTAGATGGAAAGATAACCACAGATATATAACACCAATCACCTCTTAATGCCTTTTAGATATTAAATGAAAGTTGTGCTCTTACTATTATTATTTATATAATTAGTCTTATTTCCCAAATATCAAGAAGAAGCATAAAGTTCATGACTTAAGAGAGATAAGAGAGGCCAATGCCCAGTTCAAGGCCATATTTTAATTATAAGGTTTTTGTTTACTGACCTTTCCTTTTTCATATCTTCTATTTAGAGAAGGCCTACTATAAGAGTGTAATTTAGTCTTTGGATATAAACTGGTAGTCTGAATTATGATTGGAGAAGTCTATTTGTGTTTATTGATTAAGGAGTGCAGGAGCTGAAGTTCTACATCAGAATTCATTTCTTAACCCACAAGACACACAATCAGTAACTTCCACCCTTTGCAAATCACAAAGCACTTCTCTGCTCTTGAGGAGATTGGTCATGGGTACATGGAGACTTGGATGGGGGCATCCAAGTCTTCTGTTTCAGGGAGGCCCTCAGGCAAATCCCTTGGTTAGGCTACATTTTGTTTTCTACAATGTATGACAGAAATTCCATTCATCCTCCTGGCAACCTCAGAGACACTGGTACATCTATCTTTCCTTCCTTATACATCTCTGTATTGTATGCATACATCTATATACATGCGCATATATGGAATTTTCATCTCTGTGAATCCCATGGGGATTCTGTTCTGAAGCTGACACAGACAAATACATTTTATCTTCACTAAAGTCACCTTTACTAAAGCATGAATCCTTTCTCCATTCATCCCTGTCTGCAAGTAATAGCTAATAGTAGATAGCTAATAGAGGTCATCTATGCCTACATTGATGCTTTTAAGGGAAATACATAAATAAGTCTAGATTTTTTTTCTATTGATGGAAAAAAATGTGATTTCACACAAAATGAAATGTTCGTAAGATTCTTAGACTGCTTAGGTCTCGTTCATATTTATGCTAACAAGATAAAAAAAGGATTTGGTTTATATTTTTCTTTAGGAACAATAAGTACTCATGGTTTTTATTTTTCAGTAATTTTGGCAGACACTGTAAGTGGGATTTATATAAATCTGATGGAATAGAATGTATAACTGGTAAAAGTAATTCATGAGTTGTAAAAAATTATTGATCATGTTGCTGATTTCAAGACGTGCAAATGGTGTGAATCATCTCTGATTTGTCACAAAACTTATTTACATAAATTATTTTCAATTGTGTTTTAAGTGATTTTTCAAGTGAAAGTTTGAAAAAATTACAAGTAAAATAAGTTGCACTGGAAGGACTGTGGCTTCAAATACTGGCAGTGGCATATGTGCCTTTGACCTGACTACTGAGATGAATGACATTAAAAAAAAGTCCCTAACAGAACAAGAAATCCAGAACAAAACTGACCAGAACTGGACCATCTTTGCAACATCACTGGAATGAAATGCCTCATTTCAAGGTAACAAAAGCACAGCAGCTATCCTTTCAGGAGAAGCTGAAGCTCGTACACTAGGCTCATACATATGCCAAAAGGACCAAATCTCAAGGAGGAAGCCACATTTCATAAATCAGCTATGCTTAGTAAACTAATTAACTAAAAACAGGATAAAACTGTAGATAAGATTTATTTTGAGGAAGTTGAATTAGTTACTTAAATATATTTCAATTATTTTTTAAATGTATGATTTTTTTTAATGATAATTCCTGAGATATATTTGATTTTAAAGCATTCACCTTTTTTTTTTTTTTTAACCAAAAAAGGTAAAAAATAGCTTTTATTATATTGTGAAAACAGTTTTTTTTTTCCTAGTTGAAATGTTGCAACAAGATTTGTGCTTTTGGTCGACAATATACTCTGATCAAATATAATTTTATTATAAAATCTGTTTGAAGAAATATCTTCTGTCTTTATTCAGGTATATTTAAAGATGATATAGAAATGTAAAGAGTCTTCAGGTAGCTAAAGTTTTCATCCACTTTTAGAAGCAAAAAGGGGTCAGCTCTCTGGTTCCTGCTGGCTGACCCAAATAAGGTAAGTTAAAGCCTGTAATTAATAAAGAATCTCAGGGGCTGGTTGAGGGAATGCTTGAAAGGCTATTACAGTAGAATTATTTAAATTAAGGTTCAATTTTGGATTTAATCTGATTAAGTAATGAGGAAGTCATCTGGTAGTACAAGGCCAGGTAAAATAAATTTAATTAAATTTCTGTAAATGAGCATCTGAAATCAAAAACCTTCTACCATTTTAGAATTCTAAAAAAGAGAATAAAAACTGATTTGAGGAGAAGCAGTGAAGAAACTGAGGAAACATGTCACATTTAACTTAATTGGTGAGTCACAAATTGAAAGATAAGCAATTCTGAAGCATTCAATCCAGAAAATACACAAGACTTGTAACGACGCAGCACTGCAAAAGATATTAATACTTTATCTACTCATAGAAAGCATAGATATGTAGTTTACTATTTTATCAATACATTTAAGTGCAGTGTGACCACATACAAAATGGAACTTCAACTTTAAAGATTTTTGAGAGCAGTGTCCTTCTATCCCAACAAATTCTCTTCAGTGTAGATAAAGTTCATTTGGGAGATTGAAGATGGAATTTTGAGAAGAAATAGCAAGAAATGAGTTGGACCTCAATATGGATTGATGATTACTGAAAAATGTCCATTTTCTTCTTCAATACACCAAACATTACTTTCTTCTTTATTACTCTTTCATGCAGTTGTTAGTCAAACAATATCAAAAATCCTAAGAAAGTCTGTTTCAAACTAAAATCAAGAAAACATATTATTTCACTGTTTTTAAAAATCCGTATTAAATATATATCGTCTATAGCTACAAAGCTTGGATGAGCTGACATCAGAAAAGATGTTACACCTACCTTGTTTGTACTAAATTCTGTTGCAAAGAATTTAAAAAATACCGTGGTTTTGTAAATCATTCCTTCTTGAATTGAAACCTTTTGGATTCTCTTTTCAGAACCTGAAATTCAGTTGTGAAGTTTTTCATAAACATCACTTTCTTTTCTTCTGAGTGGAAACTCAATAATATTAAAAAACTCAAATTAAACTTCTCACCACTATGCTAAGCAGTATTTGGTTTGAAACTGATGTTTGGCATCTTCCCTCAATTTTTATGTCACTTTGCAGAAGAGTATCAAAAGTAACTCCTTTCATTAGGAAAAATAATGACAGACTGTCTCCATTCCACTTTATCCCTTTGAGTTAATAGCTGAAAATAACTTACTGAGGGAAAACAAAACTCAAAGAAGTAAATGTATTTTGTTGAGGACATAATGATGTCTGAGGACTTTATCATCGTATTAGTGAATTCCTTAATCTTGTATCCATTGTTGTTGGATAACTGCCCTCTTTTCTTAGAAGTCTGATGAGCTGTAGGTGTCAGGTGGATGAAGACTGCAAAACAGAACAAAAAATCAGTTACCTAATTTATCAGTCTCACAAATTGCTTTGAAGCACAGATGGAAATATTGAGGAGAGCTGAATATTTAATATGAAAGCACTGGAAAGCGATTAAGGCCCTGGAGACTTGACTTTCTCAGAAAACAATCTTAGGAATTGTGTGCAAATAGGGGAAGGGGAGGGAGTTTTTGTTGTTTTGCTTTTCTAGTACATAATTTTATTTTTAGAGAAGAGAAAAATAAGCCTGTATATCACAAATGGGCAAAATAGCTCACACTGAGTCTTAACAGATGGACAAATCTTCCAATCCTTCATAGATCATATGGAACTGTTGATGAGGCTTGATGGCCCCCTCAGCACTGGATTCACTTAACCCTCAGTTGCTGCAGGAGAATATTTTACTTGAAGTGCTCCCCTTACTTCAGTACTCTCAATTTTGTAGCAACAAATATATTTCTTTCATGGATTTTCTAATTCAGTGACATTCTCTAAACAATGTAGTGAAAAACTTTTGAGGCTACAGTCAGTTTCAGCTTCACCAGTATTCCATACAGTGAGCATGAAACACACCCTCAGAAAGGGGAGCGGTTTGTTTGCCCTCCAGAGTATGTAATATTCTGTTTAGCTGCCTTCACTTACTAACTCATTAGAGAGAATCCTTCAGATGGGAAAACCGGGTAACTGGAAGCATTCTGTGCTTACAGCCTCTCAGAAGCCACTATAAAAATGGTGTAGACCTAGTCAGTTTAATGCTGAACAAATTGAGATGGTGTGGCTAATATTTGTCTGAAAAAAGATGAGGAGCTAAGCAGCAGCACTTTCATGCAGATGACATTTCATAATTCCTATGTCAGTGATAACTAGCAAAATTGGAATAAAAGTGTTGAACCATAAGCCAAGTTGCTTAGCAATAACTTCATTGAAGAATTCAATTATCTTTCAAGGATATAGGTCTTACACTTTAAATCAATTAAACTTGATTTTTAGTTCAGTATTGTAATCTCCAGCCACTTAAAGCAAAGATGAAGCTGCTGCTTTAAATGATGCCTTATGTATAGAAAATGAAAAGGAGAGGAAGAAAAGTCTGCATCAAAAGCAGCTGAAATGTCTCTGGCTGTCAGCACATCTAATTCAATTGGATAGGTCAAAAAATGTCATTGCAGCATTGATCAGTGATATTACAAGAGGTTCATTTTGTTTTCCAGTCTGAGGAAACAGGACATGCTGACTCCGAAAACACTCCAACAGTGTATTGTTTTGTATATTTGTTTGTTTTCCCACAAAAGGGGTTGTTAGGGTTGTTCCCTAACAACTTAACTGATTCAAAATTTTGCCTCTTACTGAAGTCAAATAAACTAAAATCTTTAGAAAATCTTTAGTTCTTTAGAATAATTCTGGAAATATGTGTTACACAATTTTGTTTGCTCCAATTTATTTTCATTGTATTAACTCAGACAGGCATTAACTAATGGTATTATTTTATAGATGTAAAAATATAATTGAACATATGGATGGATTTAATTTATGTCCCCATAAACAAGCATAACTGAACCAGAAAAAAATTAACTTTCTCCTAGAGATAGTCTCCTGCCTTGCTTGAGGTTTACAATTACTGAACAGGACCAACAGATTTAAGCATGATCTGCAAAAATATAAGGTCAGGAAAAAATGAATTCATTACATTTCATGTATATGCTTTAGAACATAAGAAATATCAATGGCCAATGAATTACTACTGTTATCATTATTTGGAAAAAAACTGTCAAGAATTTGTATAAATAGTCTTGCTTTTGATTTATAGGGTTTTTTGACAAAGAAAAGTATGAATTATATTAATAGCACTTCCTTTCCTGTTTACAAACTGTCTCTATTGCTGTTTCCAAATGTACATGGTTTTAAGCTCTGAAGCAGTTGTTAATTTGTATTGTCAGATAGATCAGCTTATTATTGTAGATGACCACATTTGGACCCAAAAGCCTAAAACCTCTTTCTATACCTTTTAAAAAATAATATTCTCTGTGTTGCCTTTGATCTATTTTCCCCCTTTTCTATACTAAAGTAAAATGTACTATTATAGCAACTTTTTAATGGTTTGAAACCTCCATGTAAGCAAAAGGCCCAGAACAAATACCATGTGCTTTCAAACATAGGTCTTTGTTACTATTTCATGCTGCATTTTTCATAAACACAGGGACTCAGAATACCTATTAAAAACATTTGTTTGACATTTTGATATTTTAGCAATGATTTTACTTTGATTTATAGTTCTTCTGAAGTCCATCTTTCTGCTTAATGCATCAGTTAGAAGACAACAGAACTACAGTTTCCAGAATGATCTTTTGCTTGTTTATCCAACAGTGCGTGAAGTTGTCATACAAAAGATGAGTATATCTCCAACCATATTCTGCTTTATAAATACTGCGACCTATGACATGGCAAGGCAAGCTATGGAAGCATATACTGTAGTTATAAACAGTTTTTTTCCTGAAATAACCATTTCCCTGTGCAGTGGCAGCCAGAAAAGCCAATGAGGTATGCAAAATGAACAGGAAAGACATTAAGATGAAGACAGAGAACATTATTTCCTACCAAATAAAATACCAGCATCCTGGGAACTGTGTTTATTTCTGCTCTCTTCATCTCAAGAACTTTGAGGTGGGTGTAGAAGAGGTACAGAGAAGGACAGCTATGCACTGATGATCAGGATATTGTAACTTACTTAAGAGCTGGGCTTAACAAAGCTGGAGTTTTTGGAATAGAGCAGGATGAGAAGAAATATGGCTAAGATTTAGAAACTCGTGAAAGGAGTAAATAATTTGAACATGAACAGTCAGTCGCTAAGGGACAATTTCTGAAACTAGAAGGACATCTGTTTCAGGTATATAAAGGGGGTCATTTTTTAAAACAGAAGTTAGGAAGCATCAGAAACACACTGAAGAAAAAAGTGTGGATGTAGAAAATGTCTATGAAAAAGACACATCCAAAAATCCAATTAAATGACTTCCAGGAGGACAACTCCAAAACCATTTCAAGCAGATTTTATTGGGCTTATGGCAAGATTTTTGTAGCAGTAGAGCTGCAAAGGTGGTGGTTGTGGAAAGAGATCAGGAGCTGCCCCTGTGTGTAAGAAACACAGCTCCAGGTGGCTCCAAGACAGATTTGTCACTGGCCAAAGTTGAGCCAATCATCAATTTTGGTGATTTCTCTATAACAATATATTTGAGAAAGGGAAAAAAATACCGGGCTGGAGCTGTATAAGAGATGAGTGAGAAAAATGTGAGAGGAAAAACCCTGCAGACACCAAGGTCAGTGAAGAAGAAGGGGGAAAAGGTGCTCCCAGATGCCTGCAGCCCGTGGAGAAGACAGTGGTGAGGTAGGTTGTCCCACTGCAGCCTGTGGAAAGAACCACATCAAAGCAGATACCCACCCTGCAAACCATGAAGGTCAGCATGTTGTGGTGGCTGTGCCCTGAAGGAAGCTGCAGTCCACAGAGACCCAGCGCAGGAACATACTTTCTGGCAGAATCCATAATGTGTGGGAGAGGTTCTTTAAGGAAGTACTTCCCATGGGAAATACTCCATCCTGTAGCAGAGGAATAGCATGAAGAGAAAGGAACAGCAAAGTATTATGAATTAACCACAACCCCATCCCCATGCTACTGCATGACTCAAGGGTAGTGAGAAGGTGGAAGAGTCAGAAGTGACGCTGATCTTTGGAAGAAAAGAGGGTGGGGAAGAAGGGGGTTTTAGTTTTGTTCTTATTTCCCGCTATATTAGTGTCTTTTTATTTGGCAATAAATTAATCTTCCCCAAGTAAATTCATCTTTTCCTGTGTCTATAATTTGTGAGTGATCTCCCTGTCTTTATCTTGACCCATGATCTCTTTCTCATTATTTTTCTCTGCCTTTGTTGCTGAGCAGTGAGAGTGAGAGCAGCAGATGGATATCTGGAGGCCAGCCAAGGTTAACTTACCTCAAGGACTCTGCAGGGATATACTGTGTAATGTCCCTATTACAAGTATTCTGGATAGTGGAGAAACACAAAGGGGATGGGGCAAGCCATTGTCTTGGCATGTCCTTTTCCTTAACAGCATCCTCTCTTGTTACTGTCTGAGACAGCACATTTAGCTAGATAGATTGACCCAGACTGTCTGGCCCAGTAGGATAAATATTTCATATGTTCTGATATTATTGTGTGATAATGGTAGGTGGACTAGATTTTTTTTTTGTTTGTTTGTTTTGTTTTTTTTGGGGGGGGAGGCGGGGTTTGTTGGGTTTTTTTGTTCTGTTTTGTTTTGGTATTTTTATTTCCTTCCAAAAAATTGCTGGTTATGAAATGAAGCTGACTTGTGCATGTGTGGCCTGATGTCAGAAAGACAGATAATGACAAAGATTAGATGTTGATATAAATAGATAAAAAAAGCCACACATAGTCAGAATTACTCTTCTGGGAGTGTTTTCAGTATGATAGATAGAAAAGCTTGCAAACCTGTGCAGTTTATTGACGATTCATGGCATCAGATGTCAGGAGGTATAATCAGTCATTATTTCCATCATTATCATACCTGAACAAAGTGGCAAAAACCTTTGTCCTGCCTGACTTGGAATTAAATGAGGTAAGACCCATAGGGACAGGTAATATATTTTGTTTGACAGGGATAACTGAGAAAAATAGTTAAACTTTTGTACAAAAAAGGATTTCTATGGCTCTATAAGAGAGTTTAAGTGGATTGCATTTTCTCCTCTTTTCTTATGATCCCTTTATTCACCACATGAGCTGATGTCGAGAGATATGATCTCAGGAATCACAGCTCCAATTCTCTGTTTATAAAAAGGACACATTTATTTTTAGTGTCACAGTAGCATTCTATCCTATGGAAATCTATCTATTTTCTATCCCGTGGAAAATTGATGACCAGAACAGAAGGAAAATTAACACATTATTTTCACTTTCTTCTTTCTTAATGGCAGAGAATAATGTCTAAAGTATTGCTATGAATAATTTAAATATATTTTATTTTTATATCTTTAATGGGTGCAAGATTAAAGACAGTAGTTCACAATGCTCACAAACCATGATAAAGTTGAAACTTAGATTTTAGATCATAATGAAATTTGGAAATTCCTTTCAGATTCACAGAGCAGTGAAGAAAGAATAATCCATGTATCATGAATTTTAAAACAAAATTTAAAGTCAAAGGCCTTCTTTCTAAACCAGAAGAAAATATCACATGATTTTATTACAAAAATCCGTAACAAACCAGTTGATCTCAAATGTGCTACCAGGGTGCTCTTGCCTCATTGGTTCAGATTCACCAGTTACCAGCAACAGCAGTTCACTGGCTCCTCAACGCATTTGTAAATAAAGATAGATGACAAAGAGAAGCAAGCACTGAATGCTTTACTATGCTGATTTTCTTTTGTGGTGTAATCATTCTACTCTAAATGAAAAAAGAATTGAGCACTCCCTCATGCAGGTTTGGTTTATTAGCAAAACCAGCAAAAAACAAACAAAGTGCATGCTGAGGTACTAAAATCAAGCTGAAGTTTTGAAATGTTTGGCTGCTTGAACTTCTTGTATAATCAAGACAATATCTCATATATCAGCCTCAGGTTATAAACCACATTGTTATTCTTGTAGGTGGTCAGAACTGCCTAGTAACTTTCCTAGAACAAAAAGAAAAAAAAATTGGCAACAACTCCTCTGTTAAAAAATCTCTGTATAACTCTACCCTCTTCCCTCTCCCTAAACCCCCAAATAATCAGCAAATTAATATAAATTCTATGGATGTCACAAAACAACCTGCAAAAAACGAGTTCTCCTTTATAGGATAACACAGTACTTGCAGGTCAGGTTTAGTTGATTTATCACTGTTTATGCAAAGGAAAGGCACCGTTAGATTGATGAATGTGAGAAAGAAGAGTGGCGACAGCCTTGACAGGGGTGGGTAGGAAACTGAGCATTACGATCTGTGGTGGCCGGTGAACATACATTACCAGGGACAGAGAATTCCCAGTAAGACAAGTCCCTAGTACCACAAGAACCACTTTAGGTTAGGGTGACCAGAAAGGCTTCTCCCAGGATGCCATGTTCTGTTAATTCAGTTTGGATTCCCCGGTTGGCTGTCAGCCTCTACCCCTCATCACTCCCCCAGAGCTCCCCATTGGTCCCCGTTCCCTAGTCCTGCCCTTTCCCCACCCCCGCATAAAACTGTGAGCTGTGGGATCATGTTGGTGTTTGCCTCTGCACCCTTCGACGGTGTGGCAGCAATAAATGCTCCTGGCGGAACGCACACAAATGCCCTTCTGGACTCTTTGGTACCGACGGCATTGCTGAACCCACCCGTGCGGCTGTGGGGGCACACGGGACCCCATGGAGCTGAGCAGGGACAGTATTAACAATCCTGTAATATGAGTTGGAGTCCTGTCCCTGTGTCAGGTGTGGCAATGGAAGGATGGCCTCATTAGATTGTTCCAGGTCTCTTAAGGCCGCACTTGGGAAGAACCATACAACTTTGTACAATACCTTTTTACCTTGTATAGGATACTTACAGGTGATTGTCATGCTTGTTTTAATCTAGTTCATAGGATTGACAATCCAGTGAAAACTGCAGCTCTGCAGGACTCACTGTGGGAAGGGAATGGAAAATGGGAGCGTACAAAGGGAGAAAATTCCTTGTTAGTCTCAATTAAAATAGCATGTATATACATATAAGAGAATACAGGTCTTGATATATTGTATTAAAATTAGATTGAGGTCCTCATCTGCAAATCACTTAACCACTTAACAACTTTGTGTACTATTACATAAAAAATTCTATATTAAATACACAGACTTAAACAAAAGTATAGAAAAATGCTGAATTCCTCTCTTTAACCTTTTATTTTTCTTTGTTTTGTAGATTTTTCTGTAGTTTTATGATTCCACATCACAGAGTAAAGAAAAAAAGTGGCTTTTTTATAGTCTGATTTGCATAGTACATCATATAAAGGATATTTTAAAACATAACATTTCTCAGGAGGACTTTGCTTGAGAGCTTTACAGCATCTCCAGAAAACTGAAAATAATGCAAAACAACTTATATTAAAATCTGCAAAGGATTTTTTTTTACGTTTGGTTCAGATATGCAAAGAAAAATTGACATTTTTTGAAATGCATCTAAATATAATAATTTCTTAATTTATGATTTGAGCTGTAAATTAAAAAAAAAAAAACAACTAAAAAAACCAACAACAACAAAAAACCAAAACAACAAAAAACACCCCAAAAAACAAAACCAAACCAAACAAAAAAAAACCAAATAACAAAAAATATCTCTCATAAAACTTACATTTTCAAAAGTAGTTTCAGCACACTTGGAAGTCTGACAGGACTTTCTTTCCCTATCATATGTCACTGTTTCTGTTCTGAATCATGAACAAATCCAGACAGTGCAGATAAATACACATACTGGGGAGGGAGTGGGAGTGGGAAAGCACAGGAGGAAGTAAAATTTAAAAAATCTCACACATCAGCAATATTTACTGAGCTAATCAAATTTCACCTTAAGTACTGAAATATCCTCTTAAAACATCTGAATTGCCAGACTAATTTAAAGATTAAGTAGAGCGCAAAGAAGTAAATACATACTAGGCATTCTTATGCAATTATTCTCTTGGACATAAAAAATAATCCCAGGTGCTAAGGAAATCCCAAAGCAACCTTGAAGTGGTGAAATCCGGTATCTATGGCCATGAGAAAATACACATAATATGGCTTTTGCTTTGTCCGCTCTCTTCTCTTTCTACTCTCTATTCCCCATGAGGAACAAAACAGTTTTCAAAATTGGTTCCAATTTTGGTAAAAATTCCTTTTCACCAAAGTGTAACTAATTGACTTTTTGCCATCAAATTACAGGGCTTGGACTGTTTGGGAGATTGCTTTCTTGATCATTTATCACCTTCCAGCTATACTTACGGGGGTCTAATGCAGATCCAAGTGCAAATTTTTGTATAGCATGGACTTGGCTGATGTACTCTTGAGGGTAGTAGATTATCTACAAGCCAGTTTATGTGATTTCACCTGTGACTAGGAAACACTCTGTAGCCCTGGAAGAGTGTGAAGAGTCCTGTCCTGAGGAGGAAGTAGTAACAGTGACAACCTCTGATGATCTAATTGCAGCCCCCCTTCCCTGTTCCACTGGAGGGGAAGGAGGTGCAGAAAGTCAGGAGTACAAGTGAGCCCAGGAAGAAGGGAAAGGTGGGGTGTTTTTAGGATTTTGTTTATTTCTTATTATCCTATTCTTATTTGATTGGTAATTAATTTATTTCCCCAAGTCAATTCTGTTTCACCCATGATTGTAATTGGAAGTGTTCTCTCCCAGTCCTTATCTTGTTCCTTCATTATATTTGCTCTCCACTGTCCAGTTGTGAATGATAGAATAACTTTAGTGGGCACAGGGTGTTCAGCCAGGACCAACCCTTCCTTCCTTCCCTTCTGGTAATTTAATTTGACATCTTCTAGTTCTTATTGAGGGAGAAGTACTAATGTCCACTCATATGTATGATTTTGCTGCATATCCCATGGCTGAGACCCCGAAATAATTGTACACCAGTATAATTGCATGCCAGCTCTATATTGCAGGTAAATTCTGGAGACTATACTGAAGAAAACCATGAATTATTTTAATGAAGGTCCAGAATGGTAATGCAAACCTTTCCCTTAGAGCATCATTCCCATTGTTTATTTTCTAAAGACAGTTGCAAGAAGATATTGTATAGGTTTTTTTTTTAATTTATTCTGAGAAAGAATGTGAAAAGCAGACCAGAATGAGGAGCTCTTAGAAAAAAACCCCAGAAACATTTCAAGTCAAAGGTTTTATGAGGCTTCTACAGTACCTGAGATATTCACAGTGATTGTTTTCAGCCCATGTATCTCAAACTTCATTTCACAGGGTCCTAGAAGTATTGATTCTACTAGAATGTACAATTTAATAAAGTGCACCTGGAAAATAGTCAATCCATAGAAAATTTTCAAAATTTTAAGCAATGTTCCAATAGAAGTGTACTTTGAAAAATAGAATAAATAAATAATGAATAAAAATAGGATCTCAAGATGAGCTAAAAATTTTAACAACCTGGAGAAATGATACATTCTTCTGCTTTGGTATTATAAGATATTGTAAGATGACCAGGACCAAGATTTATAGTAATTTTATTTATTTATTTATTATTATTAAAAAAACCATTTACTTGTCTTCATAATTGACTTAATAGAACATAATTCGTGTGAAGAAAGAGAAGGTGAAATAGTCTTTTGCATACAGTCATACCGTATTCTATTCTGACTAGACCTTCCTATATTTTGTCATCTTTGACAAAATATAGGAATTATTGGTACCCAATAATAACTAATAATATTGAAAAACCTAATATTTTGTGTTCAAGGTAATGTTGTGGAAATAGAATTTGAGATAAACTACTCAAAAATATTAAAACATTTTTTATTTTTCTCACATCTATGTAGCAGAGAAGAAATCCTATATCTTGCTGATTTTGGTTTAATTTGGAAATTTTATTTTTATTTTCCTATGCAACTTAAAATGCATAAAATTTATAGTCCTGAGAAATCAGGAAACTAAAAATATGAAAGTTCAGATTTAGTAAGGAAATTTCATTGAGCTAACACAGACAGTGATATTTATCTAATTAGATGCAAATATTTGCACTAAACAGTTCATGTCAATCTCCTTCAAATGACAGTAAAGAGAAATAATTTTTAGGATGCAGTTCATGTTATCCTTATGTGGACATCATTATTTTATCAAGTTAATTCATTAATTAAAAAATGTTCTCCTTCACTCTTTATAAAGGGAGACTAGAATGCCTACTTCAGCCGTAAATGCCTACACTGAAGACCTTTAAGAAGGATGATTCCTCTAAGAGTCCTTCCTAGACTGATTAGTTATGAAGTCATTACTCATCATATCCAGTGTATGCCAATTAAATCTATACTTTCAATGTTTGTGGTAAACGCAAATGATCTATCAAATGTTCAGATTTAGTCTGAAAGGACCTGCATTAATAAAAAGAGAACTGTACTGTATCAGTAAACATAAGTATAGATCACTAATCTGATCACTAATATATTTTGTCTTTTTATTTTTTTTCAGAAAATCAGAAATCGTAAATCTGAACAGATTTGCTCCTGGTTGAAAAGTATAACATACTGGAAGCTGAATGTCTTATCGTAAACATAGGGAACACTTGTTCAGCAAAGCATGTTCAGCTTTCCTGTTTGAAATGTCATCAGCTTACTGTGATTTAACCTACTCCTTATATTTATTGATGTATTATTCTTCTACCTCTTCTCCTCTAAACAAACTTGTAAATTGCTATATCTTCACTTTCATAATTTTGTATTTTTTTATGCAAAGGTCTGTTTTCATCTGGAGTGGTCTGTTTTCACAGACATTCATATATTCCTTCAAAAATTCACCCCAATATATAAGACTTAGGATTGATTAAAATTCATCACCTCAGCCGTTTCCATCAGCAAATTGCTTATGTAGTAATTCATGCTCATTTCTGGAACAAGTCGGGTCCCTGGCTGATATAATTTAGAGTTACACTTTGACGTACATTGATCAACACCATTTGAAGATTTAGTTAATTATTTTTAACGGATGAATGACCAAAGTATGCTTCCAGCTTCTGAGGGCTTTTAAATGCCAAAAGGGGTGCACAGAACTTGCATTTTCTGTAGAACTATTTGTTGTGAGTGCACTCCAATATCATCATCAGTCTTGTTATACAAGGCTCCAATGTAAGCAAGCTGTAAATAAAATCAATTTCTTGACAAAGTGGAAGTTCTTTCTCTACTTTTCCCCTGTCAGCACTTTTAGAATAGAACATAAATGAATTAATATTAAAAGATGCTTTCAGAAGATGATTCTGTATGTAAGAAAGAGTTTTGTATCAATTGCTTCTAAGGAGATTTATTTGACTGGTCTTTAGATTACTGGGGCTTTTATCTCTTGTCTAACAGGTAAACAGCATGAGCATGAGTGCAGCTACCAAGGAATATGTTTTTACAAGAGCTATGCACATAAGGCATAGTGTTTTTTTGTTAAAATCTGAAAAAGAAGCATTCTAGAAACTTTGATGTCCACTCTATCATGTTTATAATGCAGTTATGTTCCATATGAACTTCAGTACCCATGAAATTCTGTACTGTGAGAACTACAGCTCTGCTTCATTAAAGTCTCTTAAGCATCATATACTTTTTAAAGCGTTTATGAATAAATGAACTCTATGGCTGCTAAGTTGTGCTAAATAGTGCTTTCTTCTCTCCAGTTTTCTTTGCAAAGTACAAAATCCTCACATGGGGTTATGTTAGTCTTTTGGGAAAAGGCAAAACTGACAGCACAGCAGGCTGTGCTGATGACCTAATTCAACATCGCTTTCAAGGAATTACTTTTTCAGTACCATTGTTAGAGGATTTCTATAAAAGTGGTATTCCTTCCAGAATTATCTTTTGAACAAAATACGAACCAGTGACCTCTCTGGCACTAATATGCATGACGTGCTGGATTATCTCTGTGAAGATAATTCTCAGCCACGCATTATATTAAATTTGAATGTGCTCATTCATACTGAATGATCTGCGGAGACTTTCTTCTATCTGCAATAGCCCAGGAACTTTCATGTGTTTCTGTAACCAATCCTAGGTGACTGATAGATCTTGAAGAAATAATAATATATACATGAGAGCAGAAATGAAGACATATTTCTTTTTCTTTGTGATAATACAACTGAAGAATAACTGGCTTTTATGCAAAACCACATTAAGTTACTTAACAAGACTTTTTGGTTTCTTTGGTTAATCTCTACTTTTTCTTCATATACTTAAAGCAAGGTTTAATGTTGTACAAACACTTTTTTTTTAGTGGAGTTTTGGCTGTTAGGGAATATGTAAGGAAGAGGGGGAAAAAGAAGTTACAAAAATATTATCTGCACATTATTCTGTTCTTTGTATTCTTTCAGGTAGTTAAATACTGAATACTGTCATAAAGAGCTAGAAGTTCTAGGCTAGTGTTAGTTAGAGTGAATATTTAAATTCAGAGAAGAAGCATAGAAATGAACTGATGTTCAGCTCTTGAAAAATGGACAAGTGGACTGCAATGAAATGTTTGTCTTCTGACCTTTTACATAATTAAAATAACTCTTAACCCTAAGAACAAAGAACAGATATATTTCTTTCTGCTTTATTATTAAACATGCAATAAATAACTTTACAAACCTACTCCCTGGTATAACAATAGTAGAAATATTCATATTTTTTCTTACTAAGCATCTAAGTTTAAAAGGATTTCTACATTGTTTGCTGAATGATGTGCAGCATATTTCTAACTTGATTTTCAAGTGTGAACAAAAGGAAAATACCAGGGAAAGTATAACAAATTTATTGAGTTGAAACATATAACCAAAACAGAGTATGAATAGTGATAAGGATTAGAAAACAGAGATTAGATGCTAATTAGAAACTTTTGCAACTGTTTAGAATAATTGCCTTTTTTATTGTATAATTCTTACTTAGAAAGACCCAAAGTGAAAGTCTGGACTGAACAGAAGCAACCAGAGAAAGTGTTCTGGAACAGAGGACTGCATCTTGCAGTCCAATGTCCTTACATTTCAGAGGAATTTAGGTGAACATATGAATTGTCCGCTGTGAGGAACATTAGTAACTCTGTCTCCCTACAGCATAGCCCCAAGCATAATAATTTCTTCTAGTCTTTTCTTTGGTGTCCAGACAAGCTAATTGATTCACTACAGTCATTTGAACTCAAACTAACACAAAATTGAGTTTTCCTGTAGTATGAAACTTTTCAGCCTTCCCTGTGGATCTTGTGAGTGTTCTCCTAGAATTCTGGAGCCAGTTCTGAACCAGAATTCATCCAACTCATGCTTCAGTCAGAAATTTCCTGCCTATCCATTTCAGTGCAAGTGAAAGAAGTAGCATTTTCTCTGGCATATTAATTGAGACATCAATTGGAAGGCAAGGTCAGATTTTTATTTTTATTTTTATTCAAATAACCTAATGCTTGATGTACTTTGTTCAACTTCTTTACCTCAAAATATTCCAGTGATTAATTTTACTGAAATATTTTTTCACATAGCAGGTATTGTTAGCTAAGCTTATAAAGGTCTATTTCATGAAGTTTAAACTATGGCACTTAAACTTCATTTTTAAGATGAAGAATTCATGTAAAACTTTAAAAAAAACCCCCGCCTTATACTGGAAATGAGCTGTCAGGTTTCAAGTCTTTTAAAAAGTTTCATTTAACCTTGGCCTTCTAGCATAATGCAGCTTGAGATGGTAATCCTATACACTACCTTTCCTTTGGGATACAGCTACCTTCTAAACTGGAAATTACAGACCACATTGGCAGCTTAGCTGGATCTGATATTCTTCTACATTATTGGAGAGGATAAAGAAAGTAGGTCACCCGTAATAGTTTACAGTAACAAAGCACAGGAAAGAAAGCCTTGATTGTCCAAGTGTCTCAGCAGGAACATTTCATCCTGTTATCTTGCAGGAGGGCCAGGTTTGAGTATACTCTCTATTGGCTGACAAACAGAACTACCTTATCATCAAGCTCAGCTGTCAGCAGCACTGCTCACTTTAAAGGAGGAGAGCGAGAGGGTAAGAAAATACGAAAGAAATCTTCTAAATCTTCTAAATAAAAATCAATTTTCTACTGTATTTCAGAGGACAAAGAAGAAACCTTAATACTTCTGAAATTTGTCATATTACAATGCCATATTTTCTGCAATAATTAAAACAATTGTTTAATTTTTATTATATTTTATTATTCAAAACATATGAAAATATATCTTCAAATTCATGCTGTACAAAGGTGTCACATTTTAAATGTATTATCTATTTAAACATTGAAGAAATTTCTTTTCTAGAATAGATTGCAATGTGGAAGAAAGTTGAGAGTTGGAAGTGTAATACCATTCTCCTTTATCAATCTGGCCTCTAATACGTGAGAAATTGGTAGCAACGTAGCTGACAAACACAATTTGCTTTACAAACAGAAGCTTAGTGAAGATTTATCATGCCATTTAGACACAGCCCAAAGGAAGAAGTGTTGTAGGACTTCACTGGTCTGAGTCAGTGTCCTGCAGGTTTCTGCTGGAGGGGAAAATTGTTTTCCAGAGTCCCAAAGTGTACATCTGGCTGGTAAACAGAGAGGTCAGATCATAGTCTTTTTCTTTCTTTGTATGTCTATATGCATTCAAGAGTAGGAAGCACAGTATAATAAGGACATATATAGGTCCTTGAGGCTGAATTCAGCTCTCTAAATATAAGCATCTGTAAACATTTAATACAGCCTTGGGTATTCTACATGACTCACAGTTGCTTCTCCCTAAAAGGAGGAGATCCCTGTAAATCATAGACTCATAGAATCATTAAGATTGGAAAAACCCTCCAAGATCAGTGTCCAACCCTTGACCAAACATCACCATGCCTCCTTGATACCATAGCACTAAGTGCCACCTCCAGCCATTTCTTGAACACTTCCAGGGATAGTGACTCCACCACTTCCTTGGGCAGCCCATTCCAATGCTTAACCACATTTTCAGTGAAGAAACTCTTCATAGTGTCCAACCTCCCCTGATGCATCTTGAGATCCTTTCCTCTTGTCCTGTTGATAGTTGCCAGGGAGAAGAGGCCAACAGAATTTGAACATCTTCTGTCATTTTTGTCAAACTACTTTAAGACTGCCATTTTCCCCCACATTCTCTTTCTCCTGTATCTATCTCTTTCTAAAAGGTTTACAAAATGTCATTGATTTATAGATGACTGAATACTTAGTGAAATTTTTGCATAATTTCTCCCTTAGAATATAGTCTCATGATCCTTTAAAAGGAAGCAAAATGAATGTACGGGATCATCTACTCTTACTGGCTGTCTGAGGAGACAATTATTAGACTCACAGAAACCTACAGGGTTTTCTGTTGTGTTGTCAAGTAGATATTACAAAGGTGTCTTTTGTTCCCCACATCTGTAGATACATCTAAAACAGTAAAAGAATTCAGGATCGGAAACCTTCCTCTGTACTGTTTAGTTTACCATTATAGTTGTTGAATGCAACTAAATCTAAACATAAGGTCAACTTATTTTCCTCAATCCTTGCTTTTGAATCTCTGTGATAATTTTAGAAGTGCAATTGTTCTCACTGCAGAAAGGTTTATTATTTTTACTTTCTGGATGAAGGGGCACAGGGTCTGGTTCTGAAACATATAATATATTTTTATCATTAAGTGAAAAAGCACAAAATAGTACCAGCATATCTTGTTTAACAGCCAGACCTCTTTCTTGGAGAAAATTATTTGTTCTCTTGTCATCCCCACATGTCATTCTCAACATTTCATCCTCAACTTTCTTAGTTGTGGCATCCCTACTGACTTCAGGTGTAATGAAAAACCTCAAACAAAATAAATATAACAAATATTTGTATTTTTTAATAATTTTGAATTACTAAACTGATGAAAAATTTGACTGTGCAATTCAGATTTAGGCTAGAATGGTCTTTGACCTGAAATTGCTTTTATATTTATATATATAAAAATGTAAATTTCACAGGATGTCTTTAGGCCCAGATTAGGATGATGTCGCAATATTCACACTCTGTCACAACAGAATCACACTAAGTATTGCTGGTTTATATCTGAAACGCAAGGCACAGGAGCTCATAATCCCAGCATTTTAGACCACTCATGACTTTGTTCCTTTCAATTCTTGGATTACATCTGGGTGACCTATCTCAGGAATGGCTGCCTAAGTTGCTTGTATATCTATTACATATGGACAAAGTGAAGCACAGAAATAGGCTGTTTAAAATAATGTTCTCTAACTTTATAGTATCCTTGAAAGTCTCAGTCAAGTTAAAGGCAGCAGTGAAAATATTTTTGTATTTTAGAGACAATTACTCTACCTTTCAGCTCAGACTGTTTTGGGGTTGTTTGAAAGTATGTGAGCAAAGACTATTTATTATCCATTGATCTTACAGGGAACTAAAAGTTGTCAGGTATATAATTATATATTTATTTTTCTTCTCCATTTACTCCTTCTTTGTAATGACTTAGAGAAAAAAACACTGCTTATAGAACATAAAATGAGTAATATTCCATGTAGAATTACAGTTTAATCTTTGCGTTGAAACTGTTGTTGGTCATACCAAAATGTCCAAAACATCCAAGGAGAAGTTAAACCAGAAAGCAAACAGTCTTCACAAAAAAAAAAAAAAAAAAAACCAAAATAAATAAAACCCATATTACTGAGATTCCAAGTTACTGTTGACTATGGTGTGATTACTTAATATATCATATTGATTTTAGAAGTGATAAAATTTAGAAGGGATTATTTAGTAGCAAATTATACCTTCATGTGTTTATGAGAAATTATATATTGTGGAGCAGGCTATATTTTGCCAAATAAAAAATAAAATTTAGCATCCTCTTTATGTGCTCTGTCTAAACCTTAAAGCGATATTTTTTTTTTAGCTCTTCAGAATGCAACAAAACAGTATGGTACAATAGAGCTTATTTTTGTTAAGAGATGTGATGTCATGCAGGGTTTTTACTGTGCATATGCAAGAGGGCAAAAATATTTTGTTGAATCTTGTGAAATTTATAAGGCTTTTTATGAGCTGAGAAGCTGTTTTTCATCTGCACCACACTCTCTTGCCTGTATCACAGAGATTTAAAAATCTTTCAAAGTCTCTTCCTATTCAATGCAGTTCCATTTCAAAATTCTTATGTATCTGAAAACATTCTTCTGAAAAAAAAAATCCTTCTAGTGATTTAAGGAGAAGCCAATTTTAAAGACTTGCATCTAACATTTATGGAATTGTTTTTGGTACCCATGAAGAAGGCATAACCTAATCATGATCTTTGTATATGTGATCATCATGCAAATTCTCACTAAAGAAGCATCTGTAACAACAAGTTTGAATTTCTGTAGTGCTCAGAGGCTGTATTTTCTAGTATACAATTGATTTCATAGGACCACACCCACACACACTCCTTTTCAGTTCCATACTTTTACCATAATACTTATTCTAATCATATGGTGAAGCTGCCTCACTGTTAAGATTAATATTTTCTGGTTCAGATAATTTCTATTCTTTGTACTATTACTTTTTCATTAGTTTCATATTATACATCAGAATTACTTTGTCATATGGTGGCCATAACTCCTGGAAATGATGTGGTGTTCTCCAGATGAAGATTATCTGTCTTTGAGACTAGATTAAATTTCTGTATATTCTGTCATGATAAGGCTTTTGCATATTCTAAAATATGTCTGATCATTTTTTTCCTTCTTTTAAAATTGAGGGATGGTTTGAGTGAAGTTGTAATGAAACTCATATTTTTTGACAACCCTTTTTCCTTGGATACTCAGTGATTTGTAGGTAATACTTACCATATCTTTATAAACACTTTTTGGCATGTACTTATGACTGAGTAAATTTATCCTGAAAGCCAAGACATGGTTATATCTGATTTTCTATCTCAAAAGGCTGAACTAATGGACTTAAATATAAACATTCAAACCACCTGGGGGTGAACAGAATCAACAAGCCATCTCCATGCTCCCCCCAAAAAAACCCCATAAACTGCACCCCAAAACCTCACTGCAATAAAAATGAAGATCATATTGTTTAGTATTCAAAGACCTAATATATCTATTTTCAACCCAAGAAGAAATTTCTCTCCTTTAACGCACACAAAATTGCCTATGTAGGACACACGTATTCGCTACTGTTAGATCCTAAAAGCACTCAGGATATTCCTGCAGTGCTTTTTGAAGATGGCCCCCAAACTCTTCTGGATATGTTTCAAACGTGCTGCTTGTTATCTATGTTACAAGCTGCAATCATTTATCTTTTAAACTTAGTAAGTCAGGTCCAGTTGTTTCTGTGTGTCATACCAACAGCAGATGGGATCCTACAAAGATGTTACTGATGTTTTAGTGCCTACCCCTCAAAGCAGAATACAAACCTAACATTTACTACTTTTAGTGTTGGAGGAGGCTTTATAGTCTGAAATGGTCAAAAAGTTGTCTAAAGTTAAGACACTAGAAGACATAGGCTGCAGAAAATGCCTGAATCCCCATCTCTTTGCACAGCTCTAGCACCTCAATCAGATTAGCAAGGTTGTATCTTCACCTAAGATGAAGAACACAGAATATTCTTTGAACTTGCATAATTTTTTTTTTCTTTGAAGGAACTGATTACAAGATATTACTCCCTGTCTTTCATGTAATAGCCCAGAAACCAGAAACCTTGACAAAAACTTGACATCAGGATGTCAGAATATCTAAAACACATCTTCATTAAGAATCGTGACAGGCATCTGTCTGGTGAGTGTGTTAATGCTCATACTAAAAGATGTTTCATTCTGTGCTTACAAATTAGTTTTGTTTATTTCTTTGTTTGTTTGTGTTTATGTTGGGGGGCTTTTGTGATGCTTTAAGAAGTTTATGGAAGTTGTACTGGCAACGTCACTATAAGTATACATTACATACCAATAAGCTTTATAATTAGAGGAAAGATTGTTGAAAGATATTTTTTAGATCTTTTTTATATTCCTGCTTGTTTGAGGACCGTCATTAATTCACAGCTGATAATACTTATGACCTGGCTTCCTTAGTGAGAAATAGGAGTACGGAACAGTAAAACACTTGCCAGAATGCAACTTTATTTTATGCTTTCCTGTGGTTTTAGAACCATATTTGGAACCACTTCCGTAATTTCACACACTTGAAAACATCACCTAACATTAACTATTCTACAGGCATTTGCTCCAACCTGTTTGGCTTGACTTCTTTTATAATTAATAGAAAAATAAGGGACTTCTTGAACTTAATTAATCCAAAATATTTTACAGATCTAAGATGCGATGAATCACTCATCTATACACATTTACATATACGCCACCCTTGTTTACTCATGTTGTGAGTTCTCCTAAGTATTTACTCTTTTTTTTGCAAGCCAGATTCTTGGCGGTGTTAACTCTTTGCAGTTTAAGACAGACCAGTTAAAACATAAAACAGATTTCTGTATCCTTTTACAATAACCTCGCAGAGGCTTCCAATGTATGTCCAGCAGTCCTGGCATCATCTAGTCTAACTCTTTCCACTGCTGAAATGATAGTCGTCTAAAAGGTGTCTAGGAAAGCATTGGGGATGTTAGGAAGAAATAATAGTGTGGGACTTCTTCTGGTAAATTAAATCTCTTGCTTTAAAATACATTCTTGCCGCTAGAATTGTTTTGCTGAACTACAAACAAGTTCAGCAACTTCCTCTATGAATTCAAGCAACCTTATAGCTGTCACTGAGATCATGAAGTGGACTGCTACTTGGGGCTTTTACTTCCTGCAGTCAGTCTTAATGTATCACCCAATTTATAGGGGAAAGGTGAGAATAGGCAGTACATGATCAGGGCAGTAACAGATACAGTATTTCTTGGTCCCAGAGGCTTGGATGTTAGAGTTCTTGAGCAGTCAATTGATGGGAAAATAAATTAAATTTTAGAAATGGCAGAAGTCTTCAACTGCTATCTACTGTTATCTAGGACTACCAAGACTTAAATACAGACAGACCACTGGTCATTTATTCCACTGTAGATCTGTCTTCTCATTTTCATTTTCAATTTAAGATCTTTTGCACTCAAAGGCATATAAAAACATGGCAAGTTTTGATTAGCAAATTACCTTTTATCTTTAGTCATTAAATTTTCTTGCTGGGATTAAGAAACATATTTGATGTAACTATGAGTTGCTGTAAATAAGCCCTTGGAGTATTCTTCAGTGTCTCCAAATATGAGCTAACATGCAACTACTGTGTTTGTAACTCTTTCCTTTTATTTGAACATAGTAATTGCTATTTCACACTATGTGAGAACTTCCACAGCAAAAATGACAACTCCAAAGTGGAAAAAATTTTTCTTCTGCAAGCAATTGTACTGGTTTCTGGTGACAGGGGAATACCTAAATGGACTTGGATGTCACTCAAAGAATTTGTTTGAAAATAAGAGGTAATATCAACACATATCTTACTTGGCAAAACACTGTGGATATCAATATTCAAGATAATTGCAAAACCTGATTTTATTTGTGAAGGCTCTATTTGTCCAGCAATAACAATTTGTTCCTTCTTGTCTTTAACAGTACTGCTAATACTTCATTTATCATGCCTACTATTTATTATATTTCTAGAGAGGAATTTATATTTGTTGATTATTGATTATAAAATCTGCTGGGTTTTTGTATCACCAGAAGCTTACCTAGTCTATTTCCTGGAGCATGGTTAGTGATTGGAGTAACCTTATTTATCCTGTGCTTCTACAGTCCCTTGTAAATACAAACAAAAGCACTTTTATGTGAAAAATATTTTTCTACAGTGTTACTCTGAGTTCACTCTGTTATTCTACTCTTTCCTGGGTATTTGCTGCTGGCCGCTGCCAGAGGTAGACCTTGGTGGAATTTGATCTGTTCTTATTTGTGGACCAGATTCCTGAAATGTCAGTTCTAGAGAAGGATGTTCCATCAGGGCACAAGAACGGGCACCAGTTCCATCCATTTTCATCCTCCATGTTATGACCAACAATAGCCTCTGAGAGGAATCAGTATCTAAAACAATGAGCAATCATTCAAAGAATAGTTCTCAATGTTTCTGACCTAGTTTTTGAGTATCCTGTTCCTTTTAAAAGAAACACAGAGCCTGCCAGATGGCAAAATAAAATAAAAAACACTGACAACAATAAATCCAGCACGAACTAATTATATCTGCATCAATTTTAAAATCAGGTCATCTACCAAAATTGCAAAGGCATGCTCAGCAGCTTGTATCAGCATTTACAAATTCTTGGCATTGCTACACTGAAACTAAAGCTGAAAAAACTGAACACAGAAAGCAGAAGAGAAACCAACACAGAAGTTAATGAAAACAACAGTATGGTGAGAAATTACAGTTAAAACTGAGGACAGATTTCAGTCCCTATTGGAAGTGGAAAGAGGTGAGACATAGTGTGGAATTCAAGAGAAAGCAGCGTGAAGGACCAGACATAAACATGTCCGCGTCATTTGTCTGAAGCATTCTGACTGTTGCAACAGGAGAGTTTTGATTGGAAGAGAGGGTCCTGTGGAGGTGGGCAGTGCTGTTCTGAGCCAAATTCCTTTCTAGTTTCTAGGCTCTCAAGTTTGCCTTGAGACTCATGCTCAGTGCACCTGCATCAAAGGAAGGGTTGAGTCCCAGGTACCTCTCTAAAAGGGGCTTCAGAACCACCACAGACTCCCAGTTTACCCCCACTCATTTCCTGGAGGGCTCTAAATGGCTAACTGTGCATGTGTGAGCCATATGGCACAAATGGTACAAAAAATTTATTTTATGTAAGAGACATATACCAGGTAAACAAGGTAAACTGTAAACTGATCAGTCCCCCTCTCTCTCTCTCTCTCTTTCTTTTTTTCCTTGAGTCCAATTCCAGCATGAAGGACATGGGATCTAAGGACTGGTCTTTTTCCTCCTCTTTCTCTCTTTTTCTTTTTCTTATTCTCGTCTCTCTTGTTTTATCCCAGCAAGTGCAGCAATCATATTCTACTCCTTATTTCATATCTGAAATGTTGGAATCCAAAGTGCAGGAAATGTTTCTCTGCCTCTCCTGAAGGATCCATCCCCCCAGGAAAACACTGTTTTTAACCTTCGTCCATGGAGAAAGCTGCCAAGGCTTTGGGATGAATTAGAATCTACAAGGGTGTGAGTTAGATGGTAGTATAATATATAGTTTGTTACAGGGTGAAAAATTTAGAGTTTTTATGTTTGTTAGTATGGTAAGTAGATGAAGGCAAGATGGAGGATCCCAGTCGTTTTTCAGGTCTCTTCCTTCTTCTTCACCTACTTCATTTTCTGGAGCATTGGTGGCACAGAATGATTGGTTAGAAAATGCTGCAGTACAGGCTACGTGAATGGATAGTTCATTAGGCATTGGTAGAAAAGTAAAAATAATGTATGTACTTAGTAACTATTGGGTAATTTACCTTTAAAAGGGCCTTGAGTTTCATGCTTTTTGTCTTTTGCTACTTGCTCTGCTTCATGCTATGTTGGCGGCATGTAAATTATTGATAGGATATAATAAACAATCTGAAGACCAGCAAGATCCAAAAGTCCCATTCGTCTCTTATTCCTGGCAAGGACTTTCTCCCCCATCCAGGGAGGACATGTGGGGGTCAAGAACCCACACACTGAAGTTTGTTCTGAGAGTTGGGAGCTTGGTAAAGTTTATTGCAAAAGTTTAGAGCTTGTTATCCAGCACTTATGACACTAAATAGGAAGCTAGTTGCTGGAGTTAAGATGATTTTACAATGAAACGTAGGAGTTCCTTGTCACATGGACTGATGCTTTTTTTCAGCCTGACAATTATTTGTAATGAACATCACACCTGCTTCTGGGTTGTGACAAAGGGTGATTGCTAACTTGTAGTGTAAGATAATCTGCATCTTTCCCCGTTAGATACTGACATAGAATCATAAAAAAAATCAGAACCATAAAACAGCTTGTGTTGAAAGGAACTTTAAAGATCATGTAATTCTAATGATCCTGTCACAGGCAGGGACACCTCCCGCCAGATCAAGTTGCTCAGAGCTCCTTCTAGACTGGCCTTGAACACTTCCAGGGATAGAACATCCACTGCTTCTCTGGGGAACATGTTGCACTCTCTCACCACTCTCACAGGGATGAACTTTCTCCTAACATCTAATCTAAACCTACCCTCTCTCGGTTTAAAACCATTACCTCTTGTCCTGTTGCTACATGCACTTGAAAATCAAGTCCCTATCCATCTTTCTTGTAGGACTTGGAAGGCTGCAATAAGGTCTCCTCAGAGTTTTCTCCAGGCTGAATAAGCCAAGCTGTCTCAGCCTGTGTTCATAGGAGAGGTGTTCTGCTTTGTGTCCCTCCTGTGGATTTGCTCCAACAGGTACATGTCCTTCTTCTGTTGGGAACCCCAGAGCTGTATCCAGAACTCCAGGGGTGTGCACAGAAAAGGGAAGTAGACGGGCAAAAAACATGCCCCTTGGACTGATGGCCACCCTTCTTTTAATGCTTTCCAGGATACAATTGGCTTTCTGGACTGCAAATGCACATTGCCAGGTCATATTGAGCTTCTTGTCAAATACCACTCTTTCTCCTCAGGGCTGCTCTCAATCCATACTCTGATCATCCTGTATTTGTGCTTGTGATTGCCCTGACCCATGTGCAGCACCTTGTACGCTTGCCCTATTCAATTTCATGAGGTTTGCCCAGGCAAACCTCTGGATGGAGAAGGTGAACTAGAAAAATCTCACACTAACAGGGAAGCCTTAAAGATAATGAAAGCCAATCTTCAGTCAAGATTCTTAAAAACAACAGGGTGACTGGAAGCAGTCAAATAAGAGTGAACATCCTGAAGGCATCTTCTGCTTTTTGACACTAACAGCTGATACAAGAAAAATTGGTAGAATAACAAGCCTGGACACAGGGATCTGTGACCCTCTAACTCAGCAAATATGATACCGTCCATGCTACAGGCCACAGTCCATAATAGCTCTGTGAGGCCTTGGGACTAAGCCTGGGTATGTATTCTGTCGATGTCTGGTCCTACTTTGGTCTTGGTTAGAACTTTGTTTCAGCTTGTTTGTGTGCAACACCAATTGTCTAAACCCCATGATTATTACTGAATTTTAGTACAGCTTTGTTTTGTGAAGTCCCATTGCAGCAATGTTTCTAATATGGTGAAATATTACCATAAATAATGTATAAAACTGCTTATTCTGTGTAAAATAAATGCTCTGCAGCCCTAAAATTAAAAAGCAATTTACAGAAGTACAAACTTGTGATGACAGTTCCAGAACTATAAACAAACCACTAATAGCCATTTATTTGTTATAAAAGAAATATAACCTTGAAAGCTGGGCAAAGCCCTTTTTTTTCAGCTGTAACAGGAAACAAGTATCCAAAGAACAAGTATCTAAAGTATATAAACCCCGACATGTATAGTAAATAAAGATACAATGAGGAACTGTGGAGCAATGGAGAAAGATCAAGGTATAGGCAGTGTCACAAAATGCATGGAAATAATCCCAAGTGAACCTATGGACAAGAAGCACTTCCCCATAATACCATATTCTCATGGGAAAGGGTTTATAAAGCTTACAGCTTGGTGTAACACACCCTCACAGCCCCTGAGGGCATCGGGCTTAGGAATCACACAGGCAGTGTGTGAGCATAACAACAGCAGAAGGAAGGAGTAGATGCATGAAATGTGAGCACAGCAATTCTAATCAAGTCGTTCATCAGAGAGGTTTTTTTGTCTGTCTTTGGCTGGTTTTGGACTTGCAGTTTGGTTTATGTCTTCAATTTTATTTGTTTTTCTTTTCTCTAATAATTCGATCTGGATTAAAGATAATTAAACTGTTGAGATTAAAATTAGATTGACCATTAAGTATTGGCTTTAAGTAAGAGGTGTATTTATTTTGTTCTCATAAATTACATAAGTTACAGTGCAATAAATTGGTAGAGAATGCATGCAGGCAAAGATGTAATTTAGATGCTATAAGTCAAAACCAAAACCACAATAGGATCAGTTGGGAAATCTCAAAATTACCTAGGCTTTCCTGATTATATTAGACTACAAACCTAAACCTTTGAAAATGTTCCTTCAGTAGTGGAGACTGATGACAGAAATTCTGATAAACATATTAAAGCATTTACACAATGTGGAAAGGCTTTAGTGAGGAAAAAAAGCAATCTAGAACATCTAATGTAGGGGAGAGAATTGAAACAAGTCGGCTGCATCATTAATAATGATTGAAGATAGTGAATTAATGTGTAAAAGAAAGGGGGAGTATGTTTGCAGTAATGGACTTTGCCTTCACAACTAGCCACTACATGTGATGGAGCCCTGCTTTCCTGGAGATGGTTGAACACTTGCCTGGGAAACAGTGAATTAATTCCTTATTTTACTTTCCTTGTACACATATCTTTTGCTTTACTTATTAAACTATCTTTCTCAGATACATCCCATTCATCAGCACAGGGAAATGAAAAGTTAATATTAAACTGCACTGAAACCCACATAGATCATGTGACAATATTCAACTTCTAACTTTTAAGAACATCATTAACACACATTAGCCTTGAACAGTTCACCTTAAAGACACCCAATAAACAAACAAAGAAACAACCCCCCCCCAAACGTTAATTACACCTGTTTTCATTAGGGCTACTTTTTGTTATCATTCTCCATAACACTAGGTACTGTGAGAAAAGCTGTAATTGTGTCAAACTTCAAGAAAATTCATGTATCGGAGGGCAAAAATCCTTCATGAGGGCTAAGCTCTTTTAGTTACGGGCACATTTTCTTCATGCTTATCTCTAAGATTTTAAGCATTATAGTATCATGTTCAGAAGGAAGTTTGAAGGAAATTTAGATGTTATTTAAGTAGAAAGAGTCAATAGACTCCTCCTCTCTTGATAATACAAACATCTTTTGTACAGTACACCTGGTCTTGTGAACAATTTGCCACTGAGGAATCCAAATAATTTTTGTTAGGCAAATATTTACAAAGTGAGTATGAATAGCATTAGCCTTAACTGACCTTGCAAAAATAGTACATTGTACTTACTGAGATTGTATTTGCTAACTTACCCCTTTTCAGTTGTGACTAAGGCTTAGGAGGAAGATTTATGTTTAACTGTTGAAAGCAGAGAATGGAATCTAAAGTCTATCTCCAGGTTCTTTACTTCTATTGATCATGGAAACAACAGGTGTTTCAAAAAGTATTCTCACTGAAGAGCCACTGAGATTGTGACTAGAACACACCACTTTATATCTAAACCAGAAAATACAGACTAGATCTAACTGACATACTATAGTTCAGGTCAGTCTAATTCCTTAATTCCCTAACACAGAATGGCCTTATCCATATCAGCTGTTGAGAAGAATCCTTGGCCCGTGTTTTATTCCTGACACCACAGTGTTGTCAGGGAAAGTGTAGACACTACTATATTAAAGGGAGTATACAAACTAGTATATTAAATTTAAGGAGTGTGGAAGATTTATTTTTTACACAAGCCTAGTTGACCAACTATTGCTTTTTAACTTAGACCTGTTGGGAAGCTGGAATCAATTCCAGAAATTGAATCAACTACTTTTGCTTTTATTTGTGTCCCAGTCACAGCTGTTTCATACCATTTGAGATGCCTAAGGGTACAGTAGCTGTCATCCCAGTGCTACACTGAGAGTCTGCAATAGGCTCTATGCCAGATCTGCAACAATCATGTCTGTTAGATGTCTCAACTACCTCCATGCTTAATTAGATGAATCAAGACTCTGATCTATGCTGACTATGGTGGGAATTTAAATATCTAACTTATGTTTAGACTGTAGCATATATGTATTTACATACAGTCTAAACACAAACTGCACTATGACTGTACTTTTAATTTCTTTTCAGAAAAATCTTTAAAATCCATGTCTCTTATGAAGATATCTCTTCTCCTCCTATCAAATACTAACCTTAATATTGTTGTAGTCTGTCAGTCATTTAGAATGTACAGTGTTGACAGAATTTCTTATGTGCATTATGATATAGACTTTAATGACCTGTTTATACTTCTCATTTGCTATCTAGTTGGAGTTTATATAGTATTTTACTGATCAACTATGACTGTAGATTGTTATTCTACTCATTGTTCAATTTGAAATCTCACAATTTATTCAACTCACGTTATGTGAAAACTGTTGTGAACAGAGAATTATGGACTAATGCACCACCAAAACAGTTTTTACAGGCATCAACTACTTTACATTCACAGCAGCGTTATAAGAAAATTAATGCGATCCCATTTCTACAAAGGAAGAGTTGAAGGACCAATTTTTAAGGTCAAGCTGTCTGCCACTTAAGAATAACCATTTAAAATTACATATTCTGGGGTGTATGGAGCACACAGCAATATGTATTAACTCTGTGTAGCACCTCATCCCTTCAAATCTTAATTTCCATTGATTTTTCAGTTGCAACTACAAGTATTCAGCAATTACGTAGCTTATACCATTGAGGCAACTAATGGATACAGGAAATGAGAAACGCCATGAGTAACAGGTCTTCAAATCACTTTTAAATAAATTAATTTATACCAAATAATAAGTAAAGCACAAGCACAAAGAACCTGAGCGTAGAGTGAGGTGGAATTTAGCTATTAAAGTCTTCATAACATCTTAGGCCACCCAGTGTACAAGGCTTTGCAATTTTCTAAGAACCTAATAATGACAGGCAACTCAAACAGTCTCAGAATTTCCTAAGGGTAAACACTTTGTTTACTTGTGGAAAAGTTAGAGCTGTAGTGTCTTGTTTATTTAGTTTTGTTTTGTTTTTCAAAAAAAGATTAGAGAATTTTCTGAGGTGTATAAACGTGGAATCTAAGTCCTTTTTCTGGGACCACAGTCTTAATTTTTTGAATAGTGCCCTAGCTATCCAGTCTATGATTTTGAATAGAATTTGGGGCTACCTCCTGAAATACAGCAGTGGAGACACTTCCCCACAACAAGGAGTTTCTGAAAGCGCATGAGTTTATCTTCATTTACATTTTACTTGCACATCACCTCATGCAGATTTCACAACTCTACCTTTGTGTTAAAAATCCCCTATTTTGTATCTCAGGTGCCACTCTTTCTAACGTGCATGCATGCAAAAAGAAGTTGAATATAAAATTAAATAATTAATATGATTATGACACATCAGATGTCATTAATAAAAGTAGAAATACAAAGATGATATAGAAATAAAAGCTCCAGTGGCATAATTTAAGTATTTTAAGGATTAATTTATATGTGCACTCATAAAACTTACATATTTTACCAGTTGGACATGTGGTACAAAGTGAACTGTGAAAGAGGAAGGCAAAGTCCATCCTTTCATACAGTTCCTGAGGAATCACCAAATCAAGAATAGGCATAATTTATTTCTTGTCTTTAGAGGTTTAGATATGAGGGGTTCCCTAACTATATAAACGTTGGTTGATTAATTGCTGTGTCAGTAAAGGGATGAAGCAAAATAGGAAGATTTTTGAAACAAAAATATAAGTGAAAAAATTGATTAGAAATCGGATATTCCTTTCTATGTGGCTTCACCAAGGCTGCTGTACAGCAGGCCTCCTGCTCTGACACTGATACATCTGACAGACTTACTAATTAAATAGAGGTGACTGAGCATGATTGAACACTGGGATTTAGTTCCAGAAGCAACACATATCTTTGTCCTTAATAAGAGACTGATTTTGCATTTTTTTAGAAATAAAGTTGTCTTTCTTTCACTTGATTGATAAAGCATAATAAGGGGTCATACCAAAGCTGACTTTCAAAATGCTGGAGGCTGATTTGCTTCCTTATGTGATTAATATGAGCTCCTTTGTAACAAGGTGGTAAAAGAAAAATTATTTAATCATGAAGATAACATGGAAATGCTCTAAAATTAATTTTATTAGTGTTCATTATGGTTTATATCTCTTATAATTTATTTAAAATAGTGAAAAGAAGGGGCTATTAAATCTGCAGGTAACATAGAGAAGCATAGATTGGTTTGGCACTAAAGTAAGCAATACCCATCTGTTAATTAGGGCTTTTCGAGGTATCAGGAACTTTTATATATTGAGGTACTATGACTAGACTTCTGGAGAATAAAAGCAGGAGGTTATAAAATATTACCAAAAAGTACGATGCTTTTATTTATATTCCTAAGGCCTTAAAAGACAGTATTATCACTTTCGCTTCAGATAGTCACGGAGATTTTTCTGCATATTACACATCTATGAATTTTTAAACAGAAAATCAAATTTCTACATAATGAGAAAGTGAGCATTGAAAAAACATGAGTTTAGGCAAAGGAACTTTGTATTGTACCTTAACAGCATAAATTTGCATAATCCTTTACCAGCATAGTTAACCAGAGTGTAGAGTCCTTTAAAAATTATTTTAATGTCTCCCTAAATAGAGGTAGTGCTTTCTGACTCATCACATGACTGCATACAGAAATTAATTTCTTGAGTTTTATAACTCATTCTGAGGACAAAAACCCAAATAAATTAATCATACTGTAATCTATAAGCTGTAACTGCATACATATGCATTTTTTCAACCTTCTTTTATCCTCAGGTCCTAACTGAGCCTTTCCCTATGGCTTCAAAACTCCAATCTCCTAAATTGGATGTTAGCATTAACAAATCATATCAATATAAGGACAGTATAGAAGCAAATTGTACAGGTTAGATAGTCTAATAATCAAGCTCCTTTTATTAAAATAATGACATTTTAAATATAAATATATGACATTAAGATTGAAACAACTGTGGCATTATTCTGGTGATTATTATTTCTTTAAATTAGTTCAGAATACATATAAATATTTAGTTTCAGAATTTCTTTGCACTCTGTGTTGTATGTAAGAAATTTCTTGGTGTACTGAACGTGTTAGGATTCAAATATGTTCACTGCATAAAAATATTATCTAACTGCACACATATAGACCTAAATTCAATATCTTTGATGTATTGTCTAAATGAGCATAAATAATTATTTTTTGGTTCTTCAAATGTGTGTTATAAGTAATATTAGTAAAACACCTAATGGACTTGATTCTGACTCTTACTTCAGAGGTACTAGTTGAGGAGTTTGCCCATTCAGAGAAAGGAGAGAAGAAAGGACTTGCAGCATGAAATTTCTTGTCTGGCAGGTGAATGTCATATACACTTAGGAAGAAATGTATTTTCATCGAAGACTACTAATAGTTTATTTCAAATGATTGAAAATTGTTCCACTGAGTTGCAATGAGAATTTGCATATCTTTTTTTAGCTTTGTTAAAGTTTTG
Source organism: Corvus kubaryi (assembly GCF_017639235.1). Classification (NCBI taxonomy): domain Eukaryota; kingdom Metazoa; phylum Chordata; class Aves; order Passeriformes; family Corvidae; genus Corvus; species Corvus kubaryi. Next base: position 40,892,569 of record NW_024580667.1, on the reverse strand, counting down.
GGAACTATAAAATGAAATACAGGTATATAGAGAGAAACAGAGGACAAAAAAACAATGAAAAAAAAAAACCAGACAGGACAGGTTTTTCTTTCTGCAACTCATGAGAGCATGACATAATTTGCAATAGAATGAACAGATCCTATGGCTCAGGAAAGCAGAAACTTTTTGTTACAGCTGACCTAAATTTCACTACAGATACTCTGATGGAGAGAGAAAGGATATGTTGGAGTCACATTGATATGTCAATTGGACAAAAGACACATAAGGTGCTTCAAGTGCTAAGTTGAATTTTGAATAACCTAATAATAAAGCTTTCCTAAAATATTTATTTTCTCAACTTTTTAGCAGGAAGAAAAAAGATAAAATATTGGTAAAGAAATTGCTTTGGGTTTGACACTTAGAAAGATTAATTACTACAGGAATGCCAATGCATTGCAAGTTTATTTGTCTTGGAATTTTGTAATTTCTAGTATTTTGAAGATGATAATATCTGGGGGCAGTGTATCAAAAATAAAACTGAAGACTGGTATGGTAATGTGCATAACTTCATTAATTTCTCTTGATTTCTATTGACTTTAACTGAGACGGTGGTGAAAGATATGCTTCCATTTGTAAAGGGTGATCCAAATGTAAAAAGGGCTTATCATTTTATCATTTTTATTTAAAGAAATGGCAGAATAGTCAGCAAATAATTTGGTGCCATACAACTGACTTACTTTCTTTCTATTTTTCTTTCATTTTATTATTTTTTTCCAAGAGGTTTTGGTGACTTTTCATGTGTTTGATTCATATGTTTTCTTTGACAAATTTCAAGGCATTTTGCATCTCGGACAGTGTGGATAAGCTGGGACAGTCTTCTCATTGCTTTTGGTATGAGGTTCTCTGAAGAAAAAATGAGATGAAGGAAGGATCAAGTTAGATCCTTCTAACTGGTTGGTAGAAAAGTTGTATGTTCCTATTCTCAACTCAAAACTTAAAGGCGGATTTTATTTGCCTGAAACAAAATTCCTTCTGGAAGCTGCCACAGGCAGGTTCTGCATCTCCCATAACTAAGGATATACTTAAATAGAACTATTTACCCCACAGTATTTTAACAGACTTTTCTTGCCCTTTGGGTTTTGTGCCACATTCTTAAATTCATGATGCTGCATATCTTCAAGATTATGCCTATTGTTAAGGTATAATGCTGTGGTTTAGTTTTGTGTTTGGTTTGGAGTTTTTCTGGGGGATTATTGGGTTTTTTTCCAAAAATTTTCAAGCTCAAACTGCTCTGCATTTTAATTTTTTTAGGAAAAGTAATAGCTTCGTGAAGGAAATACAGATATCTAAACTTTCTGGGTTGCATAATTTTGTGATTGGCTTACTAAATGTGTATTTTCACTAGCAGCTTTCACCTGAAGTCATCTGAGTCCCTGTAATATTTGGCAAAGTGTTCTTTCAACTACATAATGAATCTAAAATATAAGCTGGCCTAGATTTTTCTTGTTGCTACTTTTATTATGCTGATTTAAACCTATATTATATCAATCAAATACAACATTTATTCAACAGGTAGAAAAATAAAATCCTAAGAGTATCTTGCCCTACAATACTTAATTTGTGGTATTAGATAATATATTTCAGAAAATAATACTGTGTGACTAATTTGCCTTGTTCTACATACAATAAGTCTTATAGCACTAGATTTCATTTAAATATTAAAACTCTAGTATTTTCTTTAAATTAAGATTAATCAGTGTTGGCATCTTGCATATAAAGAAGAAATTGAGTCTTCAAGTATAATAGTGAAATATTTTCCATAGAATCATAGCCATTAAAAAAACTCTACTATCATAATCATGACATATCATTCTATTTTTCAAAGCAAGAAAACACTAGCAAATTCAAAATTAAAAAATGCAGCTGAAGAATTAGAAAATATCATATAATTCAGCATTAGAATTAGGACAAAATCTAAATTTTTTTGAAGTCAATAGAAACATATAAAAAAGAAAACATTTCAGATACAACCACAAGGCCAAACTAAAAGAATTATTTTTCAGGAAATCTGAGCTGTGTATTCTGTATCTCTGAATAAAATGCATAATATTGTGATGACAGTGAAAAGATACAGCTAGCCATTATTTCTCTTTCTCTCTTCCACCTCCTGTACTCGGCAGCCATGAAAGCAGCTTCGACTCTGAAGCGGTGCTGAAAAAGAAGGGAGCAGGTGCAGAGTACCCATGTCTGATCACATAGCCTTTTCTTCTCTCTCCAAGGTAGGACTGTGAGCAAGAGCAGTCAGCTTGCCATATGGCCCTTTGTCCCAGGAGAGCAGGAGAGAATTTAGGTCCTAATTCACTGGCCTCTGAAATTACTGGTAGTCATTTCACTGATTTCAATAGGTGCAGGACTGAATCTTTTAATTATGGTTCATGAGTCAGAGAGGAAATTTAAACAGGCAGGATTTTTGTCTTGGCTAATGGCTAAAGCATACTGTCAGCTGTATAAAAACCTGGGCACCTGCTCTCGGACTATTTTTCAATGTTCTATGCCCTGGCTCATATTACCTCTTCAGACACACAATCAAAAGCCTCAGTTAAAATGTTATTATTATATTATAAAGGGTTATATTATTATAGAGGTCTTATTTTGGCTGGCTGTATAACACTTTGGTCATAAAATTATAGTGGCATAAACTCCATAGCTGAGGCTGCAGGGCTGAAGTAGAGTAACAGGTAAAAGCATCATAGACCAGGAAAATGCTCATGGTAAGATGTAAATCTTTAAAAGTATAAACAGCTCGGGCTTCACTTTCCTGTGGATCTTCGTGTCTGTATATAATTTACATAATAGACATAAATCACTGTAGTTAATTTCCATAATTTTATGTTTATACAATAATTATTTGTATATTGTATACTATTATAACAATTATAAACATATAATAATTATTTTAATTATTTTCTTAATTTACATGTCAAACTGAACATCTCCAGGTACACTTGCCCTTAATATATGGTTAAATTTAGGTTTAGGGAAACTGATCTTTCCAAATCCATTGAATTCTTATTCTAGATGTATCTCCTATGAAGAAATGTGTACATACCCTGGTGAACACAAAAGGCAGGCAATCACAAGTACTTCAGTAATCTACTTTAAGAACTCAATCTCTTACAATATTTCATATATTATTTAAATAAATTATTTAGAGAAAAACCTATTAGTTATCCTTGATAAAAATACATTTCTACCCGAGTGTGTACAACATTCACCTTGCCGGACAAGAAATTTCATGCTGCAATGCCTGATTCAGTCTCACTAGAAAGAAGAGACAAGAGTAACACACAGCTGTGTGAAATTCAGCTGTGCAGACTTTGCTCAGACACATAACCTTCCTTTTTTGTCTATAACATACCAGTACCAGTAAGGCTGGGCTGACACTGCCTCCTGCCAACATGATTCTGCACATAGGAAAAATAGTACATATTGCACGTACTGTGTGAGTCTTTGCTTCTGGCCATCAAATCTTTTATTTTGTCAACTGTTTTAATAGATCCTGTCCCTCAGGGAATCTCTATCCCACTGAAATGGTCAGCCCATTTTCTTTCTAAGCTGAAAATGTGTCACATCTGTCTCAAACACTGAGGGATGGCATTTAATCTTGTTACAGTCTCTTGATGAGGATAACCTTCTCAGAAGGATGAAATAGCAAATGAAGAGGAAATGACATAGCTCTCTTCTCTTTGCACTCATTTGTATCTTTTAGTGAGTTAGCCTTTTTACAAATCTTTTTGTGTGTACATGGAATTGCGAAAGGAGTATTTATGTCAGTCCATGAATAATAGTAAAGCCACTAGCACATTTTTTTCCTGAATTTTTGCCAGTCTTTTCCCTTTGAGTTGAATGTACGCTACTCACTTTTGGTACTGACATCTTTTTCACTCTGTGTGGATTTCAGTAACTATTGTTTTCATGAAAGCTTAGTTTCATAATGTATTTTTTCAGTGATCTGATAAATCTCATCACTTGCATTTATTTCATTTTTATCTGACATATTTTTACTATATCTTGTTCATGCACAAATATTTAAAATTTTCAAATTACAACAAAATTATTTTCCCAAGGAAAATATTGTATAAGATATAGAATAAAACACTTCAATTTAATGAACTTGTGGTTTTTTTAAAAATTAATCAACGATCTTATGTGTGTTTTGAAGCTAACAAAACTCATCTTAAAATGACTTTTTCCCACTTAAAAGTAGCCTTGACATTTACTCTAGATACTTAAATGCTTTTAAATATCTTCTTTTTTCTTTTTAATTAACAGAACTTACACAAACTAATAATGAATGTATATTCCATCTCTTCTTAAAGTCAGTATCTAATTTAGACATCAGTTAATATTCAACTGTAGTGGGTTGACCCTGGATGGATGTCAGGCACTCACCAAAACTGCTCTATCACTCCCCTCTGTAAGTGAACAGGAGAAAGAAAATATAATGAAGGATTCATGTGTTGAAATAAGGACAAGGAGGCATCACTCACTGATTACCATCATAGTTAAAACAGACTTAGCTCTGGGATATTAATCTAATTTATTACTAACAAAATCAGAGCAGGACAATGAGAGGTAAAATAAGTCTTAAAAAACACCTTCCTCCTTCCCAAGCTCTACATCCTCCCCTCAAGCGGCACAGGGAGATAGGGAATGGGGCCTATGGTCAGTTCATCACACACTGTTCCCGCTGATGCTCAGGGAGAGGAGCTGTTTCCCTGCTCCACTGTGGGGTCACTCACATGAGAGACAGTTCTGCATGAACTTCTACAATGTAAGTCCATCCCATGGGCAACAGCTCTCCATGAGCTGCATGAGGTGCAGTCCTTCAGGCACAGCCTGTTCCAGCATGGGTCCACCACGGGGTCACAAATCCTACCAGTAAAACTGTGCCAGGCCTTCTCTCTCCACAGGTTTACAGATCTGTGGCACAGGTTCCCTACAGTTCACAGTCTCCCATCAGGTATCTGCCTGCTCTGTGGGTCTCTTCTACAGACTACAGAAGGATCTCTGCATCCCCATGGACCTTCATGAGCTTCAGGGGCCCAGTTGCTTCGCCATTACCTTAACCATGGGCTGCAGGGGTATCTCAGCTCTGGTGTCTGGATCACCTCCTGCATGTCCTTCTCCACTGACCTTGGTGTCTGTAGCGTTGTTCCTCTCACATGTTCTCACTCTGCTCTTCTCTGGCCACAATTACCTATGCCCAATAGCTTTTTTTTCCTTCTTAAATATATTATACAGAAGTATTGCTATCGCTCCTGATCGGCTCAGCCTTGGCCAGCAGCAGGTCTGTCCTGGAGCTCACTGCAATTGGCTCTGCCAGACATGGGGGAAGAAGCTTCTAGAAGCTTCTCACAGAAACCACCCTGTAGCCCCGCCACTATCAAAATAGCACAAACCCAGTACATCAGTATAGATTGGATATTAATAGTATAGCTGATTTTCAAATTTCAGATTTGTGTAGGTTGAATAACAGTTGCTTAGGGTGCAATAATGCATCGCCTGAAATATCCTCATGCAAATGTCTCAAAGCTTTGCAAGTCACAGACGAAATATTAAGATAAGAAGATGATAAAAGACCATGCTTAATTTTAACATTTTTCTTTATTCCCTCATAGGTATATTTTTATCACTGGAAAGCCCTCTGTGCCTTGGAAATAAGAAGATGGAACACAATTGATGAGATAGCTCTTAAAATTTTAGAAATCTTTCTGTGGAAGTTTCTGTTTCTCTACTAACAACATTTCCTAGACCTTTATCAGAGGCAATCCTGGCTGAAAAGGTAAGATTACACTAGATTATGTATTCTAATTGACTAGCAGTAAATACAAAACCCAAACCTGGTATGAAGTATGTGACACTGTATGTCACAAAGAGGGGTGCATATAATTGTTGTTTTCATGTTGTGGTTTACATGGGGAGGTTTGTGATTTTATTTAGTGTGTCCGAGTGCATGGAACCAACAAATATATTAACATCTTCTGCTTTGCAATAGAAATGAATCTGTAGAGAAAAGTGGTTGTTGCCTAATGTCACCTCTGTGCAGCTTTAGAGGGTTCACTTATGATGAGCTCTAATCTGGTCACATGGACTGGACCATATTTAATCTGAACTGAAACTGTAATGCAGATGCAGTGGACACCAGATGACAGCCTCATGTCTGCTACTGACCTCCTGGGTGACCTTATCTGAATCTTTTTATATCCTTATACTTCCTTTTTTCTCTCTAATAGAGGGTTAAGAATACAAGTAGGTAGAGTATTACCAGCAGTACAAGACCTCTGATAGAGTGGAATTTAGAGTGGAATGGTACTATTATCCATGTGTAGGGGAAAAAAGGGCCAACTAGCAACAGGTTTTTTCCTCATCTCCAGTTTACTTTTTCAGTGGTCATACAGGTGGAAGTATATTAGCAATAAATCCGGCAAGACTAGCAGTTGTGGAAAACTCTTCCATGTGGGAGAAGTGTCTTAATGATTGTCTCTATCCTTATTATTCGTTCTTATGAGAAAAAGCCAAAGGTTTTCACTAATGAAAATTAAAGACAAAAATTGAATAAATTGACAGATGAAGGAGTACAGACTTTATCAGGGCAGGATTCTGCTTGGATCTCTCAACCAGGCAACTGAATCTTCCATCCTCTGCTTGAGAGAGAAGGCTCTTATTCTCCATATAACTTTATTCAAAATAGTGGGAAAACTCATGGCTCTGTTCTATGGTAATAGATTCATGGGCTTTATGAAATCAGTCTTTTTTTCTCAAATGTGTTGGTTCCTATGCAGTGCTGCCATAGAGCTCATGCACCATAAGAGATGGAAAAAGGAACAGTTCAATGCCAGTGAGTAACTCTTCCTGCTGATACTGCTTTTTGGTGTCATACAGCCAGGCATGAGTGATCCCATTGCAACAGCAAGAAGCATGTAAGGGCCATGTACCTTCTACGACTCACAGTTTAAATTAGGTAATAGCCAAGTTAGCCACAGCAGCCCCCTGTTTAGAAAACACATCAGCTCTAATTCTGCTACAGTTTTTGCCTTTTTTGGAGCTGTGCCTGTGCATTTGTATGTGATGCCTGCTGCTTTGTTCCTCCTGAACCTTGCTTCAGAGCAGTATGGATAATCTGCATTCAGTTGTCTGTTTGACTTCAAAATCATGGTAACAGGCATGTTTTTGTATCACAAAATCAAAATCACTGATTTTCAGGTTTTTCCCATATGTTTATGGGAAATATATAAACCTAAAAGTTTCCTTTTCCTTATGCTTGCAAAAGAAAGCCAGACAAAATAACCACTTGAGATAAGCGTCAGAATTTTTTTTTTTTCTTTTACTGAGGAAATGGGCTGTATTCTTTAGAAACATAAGTTTTCACCAGAAACCCCTTCCTGAATACGCAAACTGATTTTTTTTCAGATTTCATATGCATCTAGAGAAACTGAAGAAATTTTCTTGAATTGATAGCCTTTTTATATTGAGTGACAAGAGAATCCTTGCAGAATAATTTGCTGTATAGTCAAAGAATGTCAAGTCATTGATCTTTTTTGAGTCTACACCAGTTTACAAAATATACAGAAAACCCCCAAGAGTTTTTGTCGGGGGCTGCAGAGAATTTGCCTCGTAAGCCTGCTTTGCACATATTAATTTTGAATATTTAGGAAATCCTATTAAAAGCCTTAAAAAACACTGAGTTCAAAGCTTTTTAACTGTTCACTTGCCTCCAGGGGAAAGTATCTACACCAATTCACAGGGGAAAAAAAAGACACTAAAATTAAAGAAAAAGAACACAGAAATATTTCATATTTTTTGCATAGGGCAATTAGCTGTGTTCTTACATCTGAAGCTTATCAGTGTATGTTTCTGACAATGTAAACATTCTGCAAGATGTATCATGATTAACTTGAAATATAGGCTAATTATGGTTGAAAAGAAAATTATTCTGTAATTATCTTTGTAATCTTATTACAAAATGCCTGCATATAGCCTAATCAACCAAAATAATAACAGACGTTTTTTAAATGTTGTGTCTGAACATCTGTGTCTATATTTGTAAGCAGGTAATGTAGCACATATATATAAATATATATATGTTCGCTAATAGATAAACAAACAGTGTGGAAAAAACATAAAACTTGAATTGAAACTCTGTCAGCTGCTTATGTAGTAACACTGTTAGGAAAGCACAAGCTTTAAACAAAAAGGAAATGCAGATCACTGTGCTCCTCTTTATGGTAGATGATTATATATCATTTAGTGAAATTATCCTCTGTACGTACTCAACCCAACAAATGCAAATCTTTGCTTCAACACGATCAGAAATTCTTGCACAGGATTTAAAAAAATTTTTTGTAGTTTAATTCCAAATGGGATGGGGAAAATTTGTCCTGCATTTGGTCTCATGACTAAGGTGTAAGATATCAAAGTGTGTAATTTTTGATATTGTAATTAAACATAAAAATTCCTTTAGAAATTTTTAATGTATAATTCAATAATCACTGGTAAGCCCAAGTGGTATTATTATAGCTAATTTCTTTCTTTAGTTGCAAATAATAGAGAAAATTAGGTTAATATCATCAAAAAATTGTGTGCAGCCAGCCTGAAACTATTTTGATGTGTTAATGGGACTGTATATTATTTGCAAACATTTCAATTTTCCAGCATTTTTCAGTCCCAGCCTTCAAACTGACCATGCAGCACATGATAAGGGCTTGATATCCATTTGAGCATTTGAATTTTCTTAAGTCACTGAAGAAAATCTTTCACTTTGCTATACTTTCTGTTCATTCAGCCATTTTGCAGCAGTCACACGAATCATCAATGAGATCCCCCTTGACTACCCTGACTTAGAAGATATGCCATAAGAGGGACACTGCTGTGCTTCAGCTGCAGAAATTTTCATTCCCTGGGATAAGATCATACCAAGTGTGGAGTAATACTCCTGAACCACACAAAGAATACATGTCATGTCAATAACACAAAATATCTGCCAAGCCCAATTATGTTTCACATAATTTGCACAGTCTGTACTGGCAGCAACAATGAGATCTCCAGTAAGACAAGCAGTGAAATCTAGAGAGATGATCAAACAACAGTGTTTGTATTAAGGTGGGAGGAACAGGTTGTCAAACCTGAAATTGTAAGCACTTTTTATTTTCTCTTTGTAGTCCCCTACCATATTTACTACTGGAAATCCAACTTCCTCAGTAAGTGAGACAGAAATCATACTTAGAAATAACTCCTTCCCTCTGACGCTGTGATTTCTTTTTAGAACACTATTTTGCTCTGTGAAGAAATGAACTGCTGGGGGGGGGGGTGGTGAGTAGAAATAATAAAAATAATTTTAAAAAAATGTAACATTTTATCTTACTTAGCTTTAGTCATGTGGAAAATGAACATCTACTCCAGTCTAACTGTCTAAAGATGTATACATCTAATAAAGGCAAATGAGTCCCTCTGATTTCTTTTTGAAATGGCTATAGAGACAACCTGCACATCTAGCTTAGACTAGAAAGCATTATATGGATTAATTTATAAGAAAAATTTCCAGTCCATGTAATCCTATTAGCTATTAAAAGAATGGCTAGAAATGCACAAAGTAAAGAATTAATTATTCATCATAAGCCCTGATTTCAGCGTTTCCAGTACAGAATATTTGATTTTGTTACACTCATATATTCTTAATTGTGAAAAAACAATACTGCAAAATATTGATATATTGTATACCAATGTGAACATTTAGATGCTCAAATACATATGTCAGTTCCTTTTTAATTCTGATTTTTAAAAATGTGCCAAAAACATTTGCCAGTTTTGGGAAGGATCTAATTTTTTCCCCTCTAGTCTATTAATGTGTAATGTTTAGTTCAACAAACAGGTAACATTTCATCAAAGATGACAGGATTTTTACATCCTCACAAACAATTGTCGGATTTATAAAGTTATTAAATAATTTTGATTTGTAGAACTGAAAATGCTATTGTCAATACATAATAGCTGCTTTATAAGAAATAACAAAAAATAGGCAACCAGCTTAATCAAAGTCTTTTTCACCTCCAGTTTCCTCCCCAGCTCCTGAAACATGCTTTAAAAAAATGTTGAAGAGTTCTAATCTATTTTTTCAGATAGGTTGACCCACATTTCAAAAAACAGAGAAATCCTGTTAACATGGACTACATCTCCAGCTGTGCTAAAAGGCACTTTGAAGACACATCACTAAGTGGACAAGCCAATATGAAAGAGGCACCTCACCAAAGGTGAGCTCCTTTCAGTCACTTTAAAAAAAAAAAAAAGGTGATCCATCTTCAGAAGGAAGTATTCTAACAAAGCAGGCAAGAGTGATGCTCGATAAGAACTGCCACCAGCATGCACAAGATCAGCAGCTCACATTAATGTATATATTGCCAAGTTAATCATAGATTCGGACTAGTCAAAAATAAATGTAGTCCTGCTAATCTCTTCCTTCGGAATTTAAAAGGAGACTACATTTTATTAACACATACAAATATGAATTTTCATACACTATAATAGTTGCATAAAATGCCCAGCTCTTTATCTTAAACTGAATGCATACATAGGAACTGGCTGTGGGAAACTTCTCATGGAAAAATACACGTTAAATATATAAACTAAAGACTAATGCAGCCAGATGTATGCTCCCTTTAAACCCCTACATATGGGATGCCCAAGATTATTCTTGTGGAAGGCATTTCCAATAAATCACAGCAGTTTGTTTACATCTTGTCTAAATATTGCATGTTTTTGACTTGAGATTTATTTTGTATTTTCAAAAGCAGAAACAACAGTACAGTACACAGCCACATTGAATTGGCAGTGGGATACTTGCCAAGTAATTTAAGCACACCAATGCATAGGGACTGAAAGTTAAAAATAAAAAAAGAACAGTTATTCATTCCTTGTTTATATGGAGATAAGCAAACAAAAAAAAGCAATTCTGTAAGAAATAGATCATTGCAAATCCATGAAGAAATTAGTATGCTCACTCAGGAATTCCCTTCTGGCATTTAGCTAGCATGGCTGACTATACACAAACTCAAGGTTTTCCAGCTTACCAGTGCCCTTCAGTCAAATTCAATGTATTAATTTTTTATCTGAAAATGTTTGTTACGTTTGGTTCTTAGATATTCTGCCTACTGATCACCCTCCATAGAGGAATGTTCCTTAAAATCCATCGCGATTTTTTTCCATTCAAAGAAATGTACTTTACCTAAAAAAATGTCTTTTATTTGTTGCCATAGGATACAAGAGATCACCTAATTCAATATAGTACTAATCTTATCTAAAATAAACATTTCTGCCTTTCCAATCAGAAACCCCTGTTGGCATCTAAAATAAATTGTGTTCATATTTTTAGAAAAATTAGTTTCTATTGAGTAAACCTTGGAAGCTATGTTAGGACCTGTTCGCTCTTTGAAGAAAGGTACAACTATATTGAAGATGGTAACGATAAAATGTTTTGAATGCTCACTTGAATTTTGTTTTATAGCCACATCTACATGAGTGCACTAAATGCCTGACACGGAAACCAGCTGGCATGGTGCAGCTTGTCCCTAGGCTGGCAATTTGCTTTGCCATGATTACATTTCCTCTGCACACTGTATGGCACAGGCCCCAACAGGTAAGGATCCTACTGGCATTTTACTCCTACACCACTCGGCAGCATGTTATGCAATTCAGCCCCTTCTCTCTGTCTCACATGGCACATAGACCACACCTAGGGGATTTAAAGGGGCTTTTTACCCACATTCTCAGGTAAGGAGTTTCTGTTGAATGGTTCTTCCACCCTTCTTGTGTTATGCAGGGACACCAGACACCAGATTCCTGAAGGGTGGTTGTAGTCAGGTGGGGGTTGACCTCTTTCACCAGGCAGCAACTGACAGAAGGAGAGGGCACAGTTCCAAGTTGCATCAAGGGAAATATAGGTTGGATATTAGGAAAAAGTTCTTTTACAGAAAGGGTGATAAAGTGCTGTAATGGACTGCCTGGGGAGGTGGTGGAATCACCATCCCTGGATGTGTTTAAAAAAGACTGGATATGGCACTCAATGCCATGATCTAGTTGAGGTGATAGGGCATGGGTTGGACTCGATGATCTTGAAGGTCTCTTCCAACCCAGACATTCTGTGAATTCTGTGAATTCTGTGAATTATAGGTGTTCCCTTTCTTCTTTTTCTCCTTCCCATAGTCTCACAGTCTATGTTTCCTAACAGCAAAGACTGAAAACAAGCTTTATGCCCAGCAGAGCTCTCCCAGGGACTAATTTCTTTATCCAATCTGATGGCAGTGGAATCATGGAGAAATGCTCCTGTGGCAAAAAGCCTTCTGGCCTGCATTAGGAAAAGCATTTTCAGCAGGTTGAGGTGGTGTTTCATCACATCCTGTGAGGGAAGAGGTGGTCTTTCCCCCTGTTGAGATCACATTTAGTGTTCTGAGTCCAGGTCCAGGCTCTCCAACACAAGAGAGACATGGGCATCCTAAGCTGGTTGACTGAGGACTTAAAGCAATAGTCAAGACAAGAGAGCTGGAAGTGTTCAGCCTGGAGAGAAGGAGATTCGGGCACCCTATTAGTCTGCATACACACTTGATGAGGGGCAGCAAAGAATTTAAAGCCAGACTCTTCTGACAGGTGACAGGACAAGAGTCAACAGAGACAAACTGAAATAGATGAAATTGCACTTAAACATAAGAACACTTTTACCACAAGGGTGGCCAAAGACTGAATGGGGTGCCTTGAGATGCTGTGGAGTCTCTCTGTCCTTTGAAAGCCTACAGGGCAGGGCCTTGAGCAATCTGCAGTATCTTACCCTGCTCTGAGCAGAAGGGATTGGACTGCGTGATTTGCAGAAGGCCTTTCCCACCTGCTGCAATTCTGGGCTTCTGTGATTCTGCAGTTTCAAGTACTCTGCAGAGCACTCCTTGGTGTCTCCCTCTGCAGCCAGATCTTCAAAAAGATTCCTCTGAGGGTTGGCAAATCTGTGGTGGTTCCAAAGGGGAAATCTGAAATTCTCAAACCCAGATGTTAAGCAATGAGGGGCTAGACAGCAGAGCAAATCGTAAAAGCAAATATGCTGATCTGTGCCAGTGTGTTAAAAGTGAACTCTAAAAAGTCATTTTTACTTAAAAAAAAAAAACCAAAAAACCTTTCTCTGCAGTAATTTTTGAGTTCTTTTTCTCTGCCTGTCATTTTGCTGTTGGTAAACTGATAAACCTAGCCAAAGCAAAATCTGCCTGCCCAGTACCCTTAGCCACTACCCCTGCAGGCTAAAGTGGGGGTGACCAGCAAACATGAGCACGGCAAACATAAATGCACAAATGCAGTAGTTTGGACAGCAGTTTGTGCAGAGGGGCATATGGAAGGGAGCCAGCAGCAAATGAGGACAGCACAGGACTGCTCAATATGCTGTGATGTGCCACAGGGCACAAAACACAAGCCTCAACAACAGCAACCATCCCAGCACATCGGAGACTTCCCCTCAGACAAAGCCTGAGCTGCAGGGCACCTAGAGGTCTCCCACTGAAACAAGTTAAAAAGGTGCACACGCCTGCATCTGTGCTCTGGCTGAGAAGCTGTGCTACCTAGCAAAAAAAAACTTCTGGAGGAGATGAACAGACTGTGCAGCACCAGGAGAAATGAAAATGAGGTTGACAGGATCGTTAAAGAGACCCTGCAGAGATATGAACCCAAATTTCAAGCTGCACAGAAGGAGGAACAACCAGAGACTGTGCTCATTCAGGTGGAAAATGGTGATTCCTGGGGTGGTGAAAGCTGGGAGCAAGTGAATTTTGGTAGCAGGTGGACAGCTCCTTCTTCACCCAAAGCTGCAGCTGCAGAATGGGTTTAGTGTCTTTGTATCACACATAGAGGATAAACTTCTTCCTGGGTAGGAACCACGGTGGGCCAAGTCTCAACTACACACTTGTATCGGGAGAAAACAATGGGTGGTAGTTATGGGAGATTCCTGACTGTGGGAAATGGAAGTCCCCATCCACAACCTGACTTGCTGCCTGGCAATTGCTGCTTGACAGGGTCTTGGATCAGGAATGCTGTGGAGAGACCACTGGTACTGGTCCAACTCTTGAACTAAGCCTTTTGCTGCTCATCTATGTGGGCACCAATGATAATTCTGCAGTGATATCGGGGGACTGTTTGGTTCTGGACACAAGGGTCACGGGCATCAGGGTCCAGTTAGAGCTACCTGTGGACTGGTCACTGCCAGGAAGAGATGGACTGTGCCTGACTGAACACAGAAAAATCATCTCTACCAACAGGTTTGTGAAGCTCACAAGAAGAACTTTAGCTGGGAATAATAATGACAGAGGGAGATGAAAACACACAGTTAAGTGAGGGAACAGTTGATGAAGTTGAAAAGCAAAGGGTGCATAAAGACTGTTAAAAGAAACCTCAGGAACAGCAAACTGGGGGAAAAGGACACCAGTCTCAAATGTACATGCCCAAGTGCACACTACCTGAGAAAGAAACAGGAGTAACTAGAGCAACTCATTAGGTGACACACTGCAATGCTGTGGGAGTAGCTGAGACACGGTGGAACAGCTCACATGACAGGGGTGCTGCAGTGGACGGATACTGTCCCTTCAGGAAAGACAAGTGGGGAAGATGAGGGTCAGGGAGTCGCCCTCTGAAGAAGCAAGTCAAACGTACAGAGGTTTTGTACTGGATGGATGACAGGTGGATTGAAAGCTTTTTGGTCAGGATGAGACAAGAGGTCAATATGAGTAATATGGTGTGGTTGGAGTTTGTTACAGACCACATGGTCAAGGTGAGGAGTTTTTTTCTAAAGTACCAAAAGCAATTAGAATTCCTTTCACTCAGGCTAGGTTTTTTTAACCTTTCACCTCTTTCAGCCAGGAGGTGAAACATGCCAGTAGCAATTGCTTCCAATTCTAGATACCTCAGCTGCACTGAAACAGAAATAAATGTATTCTTTTTGCCTTCCAGACCTCAGTTACAGTTTTTTCAGAAAGCTGAACCTATTGTGACCATTCAAATTCCCACTCTGCTGGAGTATTTGTTTTCTGTTTGGTTTTTTTTCGGTAGAAATCAGACATTATTAAATTGATATGTATCTGGAGCTGTGAAGTGTTTTAGTTACCATTCAGCTTTGGTGAAACATTTTCACTCATGGCTTATTGCAAAATATAGTAAGGATCAAGACATTTATATTTAGGGATCTACATGCAGCTGCAGACATGTAAGGCAGAAATCTGAACTCCCATTATTCCCCACCTTCCTATTGTCCCTGCTCATTGCAGATGGATTGATATTGAATAGCTTTTCAAAGGTGCCCTCCAACTCAAACTATTCTATGATTCAATGAATATCATGGACAATGATATAGTTACACTGAGTGTAACTAATTCCTAAAGAGGTTTAGTAACTCATCATCCACTGAGGCACTCTCATTCAGAGGAGTGAGATTAAGTTAGCTATCCCAGAACAAAAAAGTTTTCCAAATCATAGACATGGTTTCTGTTTCTGCTCCAGAAGAGCATGCATCTTCAAGACCTCTGGCATATAGGCCAGCTCAGTGTAGATATCTCAGGTACTTTAGGATATGGCAATTGGCCCTAGAAGCATACAGTTGGTAACTGAATTGAGGCTTACATTTCCATTAATTATAATGAGACCTTTAATACCCACATATAGACACACAGATTTAGGAATCTTATTTTGGAGTTATTTCTTATCCTGTCTGTCAGGTTTCAATCCACTTTCCTGCTCATAAATTGCCATTATTTGAGTTATCCCACAGTATTCAGTGTTGACTCCAGGTAGATCTCTAGAATGAGATAGGTTTCACTAACTTGTTATTCTCATACATATATATATATCCATATATCTATGTCTATATCTACCTATCTATCTATTTATCTAATCTATCTACCTACCTACCTACCTATCTTCGTACCTATCTACGTACCTATCTATCCATTTAGACAAATTATCCCAAGAGTATCTGCTAGCTCCACAGCATTGATATGTCTCAGGTATACTAGATACCTCTAAAAGCATCAAGCACCTGTGTATTGATAATTGAGTAGAACCCTTAGATATATAGATATATAAATCTCTGTAGATATACAAATCTCAAAGAATCAGCTCCCATGGATTCATTTGGCTAAAAAAAACTTCTTTTTTTTTTTTTTTTTTTTTTGTTATTTATTATTACTTTAGGTGTTCTAGAACACCAAGTCATCTGCATAGAACTGCAGATTGGACACATTTATCTGGAGTAGAAAAGCTGGAGACCAGGCAGGGTATTCTATCAAGTCTGAAATTATTCTAGAGACTGATGTTTGAACAACTGAAGCCTACCTCCATGTTTGCTGTGAGTTGACTTTTTGTTCTCTGCCAGACACAAAAATGTTTTGCTTACTCAATTTTATCATACTTTAGCCTACATACTGAAAATATAGGTACAAATTAGGTTTTGAAAAGAAACAGAATGCAGCCTATGGTGGTTAATAAACTGGATCATGTAATCTGTAGATTACAAATGTGTTTTGTCAAAGGCAGAAATTAATCTGTTTCCATGTTCAAGAGTGGAAGCAGGACTTGGGCAAACAAGAAAGGAGAAAAGGGACGAAAACTAACGTTTTGGACTTTGAAGTATCTCTTACTCTTTGTTGTAAAATCTATATTATTAATTTTTCTACTTCTGGATCTTATGATTGCTATCTAACATCTCATCTGTTCATTTTAATAAAGTTATTGTATCACTCTTTTCAGATCCCTTAGAAATAGTCAGAATTTGTTAAGATGGTTTTTACTTTGATTCTTGTTAAGGTATCCATAATATTAAGATATAGCACATCAACTGGATTTTTTGGTGGTAGAGATTATGGATAGTATCTTTATTTACAATTGTCAATAAAAGATAACTCAAAGTATCCTAAATTCAGATGTAGATGTTGTTAGTGGCTGATATTTACTGCATGCTGCCGAACACTTACACAAAATAGCTGTAAGAATAGGATCAATATTTCAATTCTTCAGACAACTACTGTTGAAGGTCTTAAATGTTAAAAAGGCACCATTTTATCTTGTAGGCAATTCAGTATAAGGCTTTTTATCAAGCACACAGTCATTTTTCAAGCTGCAGAATATGAAACAGGTTTTTTTATGTAAAAAGTATGCATTCCTCCAGAAAAGGAACTCAATTTATAGCTTTAGAAACAGTTTATGACAACTGTGAGTACGCCCTTGGAATTATTATGCAAGAAAAAAATAATAAAGTACAGGTTAATTGTAACAAAATTATTTTCTAACGAACAAAAATACGTATCCACAACGAGAATGTTTGCATAATTGAAACACCTCAAGTTGTTAGCAATGAAAGGGAATCTAGTTCTCCGGGCTGTGACTTTTAATAAAATCTGGGTTAAATTATTATTATTCCATATTTCTGATATCTATAAAGGTCCAATTTTTTATATGTATTCCTTTCATTAAAATAGAAATGTTATATACCTCTCTTCAAATAGGAATAATTCAATTCTGGAAGTGATTTTCTCTGCTAATACTAGAGAAATTATAGGCAGCTAGCATAAAGAGTTTAAGTCACAGAGGAATCTTATTGTAAATATTGAAAAAATATTTTTTATAAATAGTACTTTGAAAGAAACAAAATGTTTTCTATTTTTTATGTCAGAATTGAATCTCATTTCAAAGTTTCCCTTTGAACCGTTGTTCAAAAGCAATTTGATACATTGTTACTTCTGTTTGCATTTTTAGAAAATAAGGAACTGTTCATGCATTTTCCATTTATTTTGCAAACCTCAGGAGTTTGGCAGTGTGTGAAACAGGAAGATAAGTGACAGCACTTGAGATGCTAGAACCTAATGTACCACAGAACTGAGAGCAGGCAATATTGATAAAGACAGGGCAAAACAAATAGCTACAGTGAAGAAAAAGTGTAAGAAGGCAATGTAATTTCTGCTCTAATTAGTGAATCACTTCTATTTAATTAAAAATAAATGGTTATTTTACTTTTAGAACTAAAGGTAAATTTAGTGATGAAATTTAAAGGGTTTGTGTATTTTAAAGGGTAGTTATGTATAAAAATTGAGTTACTATCAAATAAAATGTTTTCCAGAGCCTAAAACTTCTAAATGAGCCTGCTCAGAAATTTGGGTAAGCTTCCATCATTGATTAATCTCCAAGTAAAGCGGAGAGGTTGTGGTACACCTCAAAGCAGTTTATGTCTTTTTACTTTGTTTTAATGGTTGAGGTTTTAAACTGTGATTATCTGAACAGCAAAAAGCATACTTTTGAAAATTCATGAAGTGAAAAGATAAAAAGAGGGAAACAGCTCCAGTAACATATTAAGTGATACTGTTGTGACATTCCCTGACACCTTATAACTGTGACATGCTAGAAGTGGTTCTTTACAAACAGTGAGTAGCTGACCCATGCTGCTCTTACATATCTACTGCGCTGGCTATGTCATACAGGCACAAAACTGGTGTATGGATTTCCTTCTAAATTATTGTGTTCTTAGTACTGGACATATCTACAAACACTTTCAGCCTTATTGTCTAAGGTACCAAGAACAGTTAGAATTTCTTTCACTCAGGCTATTTTGTATCTCAGTGCCAGCTCCATTAATATTATCAGGTATATCACTAGAAGCCCTATAGAATTTTCCACTCTTTCAAATGCTGCAGGATTTCCATCTGTCCAATAGACTTCTCTATTTACATTCTTGGATAAATAAAGGAGTCCAGTCTATTTTCTTTAACAAAGGCCAGGAATCATTTGCTGTGCAATTGTTAGACTCAACTGAAGTGTAACTAAATCTTCTCCTCAATGATCTCTCACCACATGTTCTCTACCTATCATTCTCTATGTTATTTACTATATTGTAGCTTTAATTCAGGCATTTCTTACATCCAGATGGCTTGTTATCCTGGAGAACATTATTAAGAACCTTTGTAAGAAACTAAACTTGGGGTTTCAGTGCTAAGGTGTATGAAATAGTCTTCTTCTTGCTAGATGCTTTGGCATACACATACTTCAGGTTGCTATTTCAAAACATCTGTCATCATATCTTGAAGTTTCTCACACAAAGGTCGCATTTCATGTACGTGAGTGACAACATAAACCAGGAATTTTCTGAAAAAAATATAAAAGGAAATCTTCCAAATAAAACATTAAAAAAATATACATGTATTTGAATAAAATTTCCTATTTTTTAAGTAGTAAGAATAGGAAATATGTAACTGGATGTAGTTTGCTTTATATTAATTTTCTTTATTTCTGTATCTTTCTAGAAATACCATAACACAGCAGAATGGTACCAGAGCTTGCTATTTATCTGCAAGTGCTTCCCCACAAAATAATTACTGTTTGAAGCCTACTGTACACTCAGGATAAATAAAAGGATTCACAGAAGAGCAGGTCCATTAACTAAATATCTATGAGAAAGTATCACATTTTGGCATGCAGAAAACAATCCCAAAAAAAGTACTGATCACGGGGTCTCAATATCTTGTTTGAAGATAATTTTCCCCTATGTTTTCACTTCAGCCATGGGATTAATGAACAGCAAGAGAATGCTAGATAAAATAATTTTTAAAAGGTGCTATTAAACACCCTTTACAAAAAGGTTACAAAAAAGATGACCATAAAACATACACTTAACTTGTAGACTCTTTGGTGCAATTAGAAAAGGGAC
This sequence comes from Corvus kubaryi, assembly GCF_017639235.1. Lineage (NCBI taxonomy): Eukaryota > Metazoa > Chordata > Aves > Passeriformes > Corvidae > Corvus > Corvus kubaryi. The sequence continues at coordinate 40,872,822 of NW_024580667.1, read as the reverse complement.
GGTATATTTAGGACGGTGATTAAATGTAGTTTTTCAATGATCACATCTTTAAAAAATGACAAAAAATTCAAGTCCACTTCTGCACTGGATCTGGCTCTGAAGGAATTTATTTTTTTCATGGCAGACCATATGGCTGGTTTAGATTTATGGCCACATCAGTGTTGATAGCATACCAAAGTTTTAGCTACTGTTGAACAGTGCCTGTATGTGCTTAAGGTCTCACTCTGTCCCCATAAAGGAGGCTGGGGGTGGGCAAGAAGCTGGGCAGGAACACAGATGGGCCAGCTGACCCTAACTGACCAAAAAGGTATCTCATGGCACATAACATCATGCCCGTCAATAAAATCGGGGGGAGCAAGCAGGCAACTGTGTGGGGACTTCCTGTCAGCTCAGGCCAACCATCACAATTAGCATTTAGGCAAAATATAAATTTCACCAATACTCATATGTATGCAGCTTTAATAGAAAGGTGTGAGACTCATGTATGCTAACACAAGGTTCTATCTACATCTGTGGTTTGCATTACTCATATTTCACCTGAACTGAGTTGCTCTATTCTCTGAAAAGTTCACAATTTTATAGGTAGTGATGTCTCCTCTATTGTTTTGTAGAATTTCCATTTTCTTAGATGTGTCATATTGAAATATGCTCCCTTTCCTGCATTGCCTTTTATATAACTGTGTTGCCTAGGGGCCCTTGTCACAGTCTAAGTCTCCCTTGAGCAGTACAAACACTGAACAAAAAGGTGAACTTATCCCACGGACATTTCACAAGGTAAATATAAAAGAAGACGCAGACTGATACAAGAAGTCTCATTCAGAATACAAAGCAGCAGTGAGAGGGTATTAGTCATGATGTTAGGCATTTGCTTTGGTGAATAAACTCAAGTTTTTTAACACTTAACAGTATAAAGGTTAAGAACAAACCAACACGATTGTGATACTGCTTTTCAGGCATTTATCAAAATGGAAAGTAGGACAAGAAGGATCAAAGAGGTAAAAGAGATTCAATTATTTAGTACAGGTCATAAAGTCCTTATTGTAGCATAGTTATAAATAAGTGCAGAAAATTTAAATCAATGACTGTGACTGGCTCAATAAGTTGGAGCTTTTTGAAACAAGAAGTCATTTTATAGAGAGGGACTAGCATGAAAAGGCCAATGGCCACACACTGCCCTCCCCCCACCCCCAACAAAAACTTTAAAACCAAAATTCTTTTTGGAATACTGAAGTTAAAAAAAAAAAAAAAAGAAGTGATTAATTTTTATCTCAAAACTGGCTAAAATATTTATAGAAAATATTAAATTTATTAAATTATGCCTTAAAATATCAGGCAGGTCAGGTGCTGGACAAACAGCACAAACCCAGGTGTGTGCATGTGTGACAAGAAGGATGCAGTTTGTTTGATTTTTTCTTTAATTCCGTGATAGTTCTAATCTTTTATATGCATGGGCTTTAAAAAATTATTTGCTTTTCTGATACAAATAATTTTTTGCATGCTTATGAGATAAACATGAGAAATTTCCAGTTGCAAATGTCTAAAGGGAAATGCAAGTGAAATATCTAAACTGTGAAATATGGAACATGATTTTAATTAAACAAGTGCCACTGTCTTACTGCTCACAATTGCCAGACAATTTTATAATGGCAAAAATACAAAAAGTCAGGATTATGATTGAAAGGGGACCTTTATTATCTAACTCTTTTACCAGGATATGTCACATCAAAAACATTGCCATCACATTCTCTAAATGTACTCTGAAGAGACAAAAAATAAAAGAAAAAAAAAAATTCAGCTTCAGTCTTATCTGTGGATTTCACCCTTATATGAATATTTTTCACACAGTATGACTTAGTAAAAGATCAATCTAAAAGCCAAATGTTGCTAGGAATTACGTCTCTTTTTTTTACTTTTAAAGCTGGTAAGGCTTTATAATTCCACAAACAAGCTGCAAAGGATTATGAAGCAACATAGAAAAATTTACATAGATTTTCTTTAAATCAGGATCACACCAGTGGATTAAAAAAAAAATTCAATATTTGAAAGAAAGAAATAAAAACACATGTATGTCAACTGCTCAGTGTGCTTGTGTGTTGTTTAGTGGTTGTTAAAGTATTTTGTATAAGTTTCCTATTAATTAGAATTACATACAGCCCATTTTTAAAACTATAAATTGATTATGATTTAGCACTTAATTTTTTTTTTTACTTGAATAGAACAATAATGCTAAGTTCAAATTGTAAAATAGTTCCATGCTATCCAATAGGCAATTACTACCTGAGAAAAATACTTTTTGGATACTATTGGTATAGACATGCTTTCACATGCACACAAACACACACAAATTCACACACAGATATCTTTGTTGTGTGTATAGTACTTTCACTTGACTACAATATAAGGGACTTTAATACTGTCAGGGGTTTTTTGTTTGTTTTAGTTTTGCAGGCCCTTATCCTAAAAGATACATTGAAAAGTTTTAGAATACCTCACTGGAGTAAAGCTTTTCCCAGGACACATACTTTGGAAGACCTTTTCCATTGTGGGTAAATTTAACCATAAAAGTCCATCTTCACATTACCTTGTGCTAATAATGGCTTTAGTTTAGGTGATTCAGAGAAGCATGAATTTTCAACTCTGTTATTTCAAATATGGGAGTACATGAAGCAATTAGAAATCATGAAAAATCAGAAGAGCAATAAAGTTCATATATTCACCACAAGAAAAAAAATTACACTTTTACATTATTTTTTCCAAGGTAATTTTAATTCTGGAATTTAAATCATACAAAACAGATGATTTTAAGGTGGTGAATGTATCTGGAAGAGGTAATGCACTGCACATTTTTTATCCCATTATAACAGTGACTGAGAAAATGTTGGAAGCTAATATAATGCATCACATCCCTCTCATCTAGCCCTGACCGCATAAGCTTGTGGCAGATGGATTACAGCACATGCCCATTGTGAATGTTCCTAATGTTCTCAGTTCTCACAGGCAGCTGAGACCTGAGGTAGAACTGATCTGTTTCCTATTATTATTAATAAATGAGACAGATTAGTAGAGGTTATACAAGTCTGGGAATAGTATACGAAGTGTATATTCCCCATGAATTTGCATGTTTTAAAGACTAAAACATGATATAATATTTGAAAACTGTTAATTAACAGTATCAATGGGAAAATAATGTCATGGGGAAAAGATATTATAGCTGCTGACAAACAGATTTGTCCCTTTGGAGCACTGAAGAAAATTTTTGACTGGTAGGAGAAAATGCTTTTGCTATAGTAGACAACAAATGGTTGGGATAGTAAAACCCATTACAGTGTAAAGTCACAATATCTTTCTTTTTTTTTTTACAACTTTCTTTTTGCTCAGAAGAAAATTAATTTCTTACACTGGTATGTGTTTTGATTAATTTTTTCTGGAGTCTGAATAGTTGGAAACAAAGTATGAATTTCATTACAGCCGCTTTTTTTTTTACCTTTTTAATAAAGGTAGATTGTCAGTACTTAGATTTTCAGAATCCTACCATGGATAGGTTTTATAGAAAATTTCAATTCATAATAGATTCACAAGTAGGGCCCCAGTCTAAAATTCTCAGCATCCAAGTGTTCCTAATATGACACAATCTGGACGATATAAAAATAATAAAAATAAAAAAGCCTTGCAAACATCAGCCCTGATCCTGTTGAATTGTTGATGCAGTGGGGTTGTTCTACTTGTGAAATATTTACTTCAAAAATCAGGCTAAGAAAAAGAAGACAATGAAAGTGCTCTTGAAGTACTAGTGACATACGACTTTGGTAATGTAGCAGCTAGCGTATAGAGACAGGATGGACATGTGTCTTGGATTAAGTGAAGTTGAATTTAAATATTAGGTTTTTCATCCTATGGATAGAAAAGAAAGACCTGCATTTCAAGTTACTGTTTAACATTTGCATTATTTATGCTTTCCTCTCAAGTACAAGTTTTCATTACCTTCAAATACAAGTTTTCATTACCTTCAAATACAGCATTAATTTAACATAAAATGTTATCATTTGTTGAAATGACACTTACTTATCAGTAGTTTTGATACACTACAGTTTAACTTCCTTGGTGTTTTAATCATTTGGTACAGTTTTACACATACCCAAATTTAGATAACTGTAAATTGGGACTCAGGTTTCTATTCTATTTACACAATGAAAATGTAATTTCTGCTGCTTAGAAGGATGCTGGAAATCCATTCTTCAATTGTGAAAGTGCTAAGGAATCTTGGATTTGTAGCTAGAACTTTTAATCTGTTTCAAACACAAGCTCCTGAAGGACAGGGGATATCTGTGCAGTCCATGTCTAGGTTTTAGACAACTTCCAAACCTTGAGCAGTGTTTAAGGTTTCTTCACTATAACTGTTTTTCAGAACATGAAAATCAAGTAATTGAAGTTCTATTAAGAAATATCAAGGTGAGTTCAAGAATGAGAGCAAATATCTACCACTGAATTCAATATCTTTATTTTTACTGGGCTTAAAAATGATGTGTTTACCATCATGAGTTTTCCTATTTACCCCATGAATACTGATATTGGCACAGAGCAGGAAGTATTCATCTTAGCTATCTGCAACCATCTAAAAAAATAGTTCTTTGAATTTGAAGTACCTATCTTGACAATCAAGTAAAGATAGACACTTTAAAATGTAGTCTGTGAAAAAGAAAGATGCTTGAGGCTACTATATTTTTAATTTGCGCGACTTGGTTAAACCACAACACACTTCTCTTCAGAAACACATTATATTATTTTACTATAAAATTCATCTTTCTAAATCAATAAATCAAATAAATTACTTTTTCAGTGTTTCTAGTGCTATTTCTAGGAACTGAAGGACTAAAATGATGACTAAAAGTATTTGAAAAGTTTGTCTCTAGGTGCTTTATTGAAACCTCCTTTCTATAAAAGTTTACAGGTGTAAACAAAGTCCTTATATGTATAGCTTTAAGAAAGATTGTATCATTTACTATATAGTAATATTTTCATCTTTGTGCCTTCTAATTAACAGTTGCATAATGTGAACATTTCTAGGGTGTTAGATAAAGAGAATATACATGTATTTCATTGAATATTTTGATTTATGGACTAACCCTTATATAAAAATGTCAACATACATGAATGACTGTAATTAAAACATAAAGTCTATTTCAGGTTTCTGGCAATCAAGCATGCATACTCAAGCCTTACTTCTGTGGTCTGAGATTTCTGTGTTATAATTTTAGCTCTGTATTACACTACTGGTTTTTGGTTTGGTATTTTTTGAATATAATATTTGTGAAAGCTCTTAGAGTCATAATACTGGAAAATTAATCTTTCCAACAACATAACAGATAGAGCAGGGGCAGTGATGGACTACAGTCTTCAACATGTGGTCTGAGTCACTTTATGTCCTTCTTACAAGTTCAAGGGCAGCTGTTATATGCTGCTGTTAAACTTAAATAAATGACACTACGTAGAGGAGTGAAACCACAAAAGTAATACCATTTTCTTTCATTGATAAGGTCTGATTTAGTGATTTTCTGAAACATTCCTCCTAAAGAATTAAACATAAACACACAGATCAATATTCTCACGTCTGTTTATACAATGTAAAAATAAATAAACAAGCAAAAAACAAACAAAAATTCCCAGAATCTTTGGCAACAAAAACATAATACTTTCATATACCAAGGAAACAGATTTGCACCAAAAATTCTTAATATTAATAAAACAGTGTTGAGGTAAAAATATAATAAAAATAAGCAGAATGTAACAAAAGTTTAGAAACCTGTTGTTTCTTTATATTTTAGGTGGCATTCTCTTGCACCTAGTAAACTAAAAAAAGAATAAGAAATATGACAAGATAAATCATGGTCCTTTGTACTTTAAGATCCTATCATTATAAAAGGTACAATAAAGAAATTTGGAATGTTCAGCATTTTCCTGGTCTTTTCTGGCATACAAAAATGAGACCGGATATTTTGTCTGAAGGAGCAGTCCACATTCAGAGTAAAAGGTAACAAATAGAAAAGCTCTAAGTACATTAAAAATCATTTTAAATTTAAACATTTGAGAAGTCATTTTAATGACCAGGAGCTCATATTCTTTAAAAACTGAGCAGTCCTTTAATTGCTGTTTTAGTTTTACCATCATTAATAAAAAAGGATGTGTGAGTGGAAATGTAAAACCTTAAGAAAAAAAAGTTGAAGCAAACATGCTGCCAACGAAAAGAATAAAAAAAACAAACAAAAAAACCAACCAACCAAACAAGCAAACAAAATTTGAAAGACAGAATAAAAGAATAAAGTTTCCCAAACTCAGCCTGGGGACAGTTTAATTCAAATCAATGAGATCTTTAAAAATGAAGAAAAATATCAAAGAATAAATTAATAAATAAGAGGCTGCACATTCAATTGGGCTTAAGAGGGCCTGAAAATCTTTGATGTCGTTTCTGAAAGAAATTATTGGATTTATTAACAGTGGCAGTCGAGCCACATGGGAATCACTCCATAAACACAAACATTCATCAAAGAATCTGCCGCATTATCCCTGAAATGGGCTTGATCATTTGGGGGCTTGTTCTGTAAGTATTTCTTCAAATATTTGATCATTTAAGATACTGAAATTAGTGTCAGTAACGCTCATGTATTTAAGGATGCCTGCATTTCTTTCCTCATTTGAATAGGTGCTAATTGGTCCCACTTCTTTCTTAAATTAAATTATAAACTTAAATTATACTGCCAGGTGCATGAACTCTCCTGGCTATTTCTTTGCACCTGCAAGCCAAGGGCCAGTATTTTGTTCTGGAGGAGACAGGCTGCATCCATGTTACAAATCATTTGACACTGGGTCCCAATCCAAACCCTGCATGGTGTGCTATAGCTCTAAGATGCAATTACAATATTTTGTAGGTTTCATTCACTGCAGAATGTCTGAAATAATAGTACTGAGCAAACGCAAGGGTTGTTTTTGCAACAGAAAATTAAGGACATACCTCCTATGACAAAGAGTGTTGTATAAGGGTGCTGGGATGACTAGAAGGGCACTGGAGGATTGTATAGGTTTAAAGAATATAAGTATGTAGAGTTCCAGTCATATATTCATACTGAAGTGTTTTTGGTGTTGGTTTTATTTGGGTTTTATTGATTTTTTTTTAACTAGAAACCTGCTCTTTAGCTTAAAAATGTAGTCTGTGAATAAACTAATGCTCACAGAGTATGAAAGATAAGGTGATCTGGGGATGGCCAGTTAAGGTCTTTGGCGGCACAAATAGATCTTTGGATTTGAGTTCTTTGCCATAAGCATGTATTTGTTGCATTATTTAGGAGCTAAACCTTTCAACAAACGGTTCCTAAATGTTCAAAAGCATCAGGCAATGTATGATCTCAAACACTATTATATACAAAGTTTGTCTACTTTGAATATTGGCCAAAGAAGAACCTTTCTTATTTGATTTTCAATTTGTAATGAATTAAGGCTTCCTATAAACCAGTAAAATGTCCTTTTAAATTTGCAGTGCGAAAGATCTGGTACTGTGACCTTGGATCTGCTCCAGTTATTTAATTAAATTTTCAGATCACTGGAAAGAGTCTAGGAAAAGTACCAGTTCTGTAGCTTTTTGTTAGAGCTCTTAGCCATGTGCTGGGAAACAGGTTCATGTCTTCATCCAGCTGGTGCTCAGCTGGTCATAAACTGCAGAACAAGTTCAACAAGAATACACAGAGAGAGAGATATGTCTAAGAAAACAGATGAGCCTGTTCCTGGACTGTATTCTTGAACAGCATGTGCCAAGCTGGTTCAGTTTCATATTTTAAACCAAGACAGATAGAGGGCTAGAGATACAGGGATAAACCTGACATTGTAGTAGCTTGCCACTCATTTATAACAAAATAAACAGGCTTCTTAAATGCAGCTTTTTGTTTGTTTCCATTAAAAACTACCTCAGAATTACAGTTGTTGAAAATAGATGAGATTCTCATTAGCAAAGAGAAGGATGTAACTGAAAAGACACCTCTTTTCCAGGGTCAATTTTTTGGTGTCTTCTTTGCAAATTGGGGAAATCTGTATAGAGATTATGTCTTCCTAAAATAATACCAGGCTGTTTTTTTCATTATGGTCTGTGTCACAAAGTGTAGCAGAGAGTTTCTTGTAGAGGAGTATGATATTATTGACTTGCACAAGGGAAAATAGTCTACGTGCTCTGTCAACATTAATTGTCTAAACAACAAAATTATTTATATTCCTTTGCATTGCTGAAATGTTACTGTCTTTCAACTTCCCCTAGAGATTCTTTTCTTTCAAAATAATTAGATTTCTCTCCAATTTTTTTTCATCTAATCTTGACTTTACTATTAATAAATAAAGACATCGGATGCAAATTCTGCTGAAAAAAACTGAATACATCAGCAAAAATGGGCATCTGCACATTAAAATTGGATAGGTGATTGCCCAGACACATGATGAAGTAAACAAGCTTGCAAGGACTGGTATAAAAATAGGTCCACATAGATCTTGTTATATACAAGTAAATAAGTCTGCCATTAATAGTCATAAAAACATGAGCTTTGTATTGACCTGACAGTGCAGGCACTCAGGGCTTCCCTGAGCTTGCCTTGGCCTACTCTGGCAACTGATATTAGTGTTTATAATAATATAAGTGTATTATTAATGTGACTTTTCTATATTGATTAGGACTGTAAAGGATAATGTTACTGTAACAGGATTTATAATAATTGATGCATTTTTATTATTCTGTTAAAATATTTATTGGGCTGTCAATAAATTTTTAGCTCCATATAAATGGTGTGTTCTTTTCCCCCAGAAATAGATTTTGAGGTAACTTTGCAATAAATACTCATTGGCCCTTTTGAAAAGTTATTTCATTTAGTGGACTTTCATTAAAGTGGACATCCAAAAAGCATTCAGGTTCAGCCATGATATTCTGCTTGGAGGGTTTCTTCGCACTGTACTGCACCTTCTCATCTAGAATGGATATTACACCTCATTCAACATCAGTGTCAGAAGTTTTACTGCACCCCTTCTTAAAAAAAAGAAAATAATAAGTGCTACCAGCCCTTCAACAGTCATGAATCATGACAGCTTCTTAGATTTCAAATATATGATATATTGCATTTAAATTCCTAATATTGCTGTACTGTGTATCAGAAAAACATATTATCAACTATTTTAATATTAGTGTACTTGATGACCTAGAAGGTAAAGATATTTTATTATTCCTCTATTACAGATGGGTAATTAATGTGCAGAAACACTAGGGTGGGCTTACAGGGTCAAGTGTGTGAAATGAGATGAACTTCTTATCAAGTCTGCATTCCATTGCCTTTTCAGTGTGTCATCAAACATATATGCAGAAATCAAAAATACATACTCATTAAAACTACATCTTATTGCTAGCATGCATGGTAATACTTGTTCAATTAAATATTTGATTAAAAATTGTTCATAAAATATTTGTTTTAATTTCAATGTTTTCCAGATCCCTTTCATTCAGGGAGCTTCTTTAAGTGCATGTACTTCACTTTAAATGAGAACAAACATCATTGAAACAAAAACCTTTTCAGAATACACACTTTAGTATTTGTTTTTTAAGATTATAGGAAGAAATTTAGCAGAGATTAAAAGTCTGAAACCTGAATTTTGTGCATGGTGCTGAAAGGTCACAGAACAAGAGGAATCTTCTAAAATATTTTGAATAGTTAATAAGCAATGCTTCTTTTGAGCAAAGATCTGTTGGTTTTTTGGGGTTTTTTTTTCAGTTTTAGATTCTCTAGATATGGAAAGAGTCCAGTAGAAAAAGACATTTGATCCAGAGATGTACTGTGCATTTATGATTTAAGTTCAAGCAACTAAATCATGTCATTAAATTCTGCTAAATTGTTTGACTTTACCTTATTTTGTATGCCAGTGTGTTACTAACATTTGCACTGTTGTATGAAGAAATACATTAAAACTTGTAGCAAACATACAAAAGAATTCTTACAGACTTGTCCTTGTGTTGACATAAATAGCCACAGAACAATACCAGGCTATTATACACTGTTAGATAAAGTTTAATTTTGGTTTTAGACGTTAGTACTACTGAAATGCTAATTTCTATATTCTGTGTTCATAAATTTGTTTCAAGCAAATAATTCACCACTAGAATTTATTTCTATGAAAATATCAAAGAATCACAGAATGGCTTGAAAGAGACCCCAAAGATCATCCATTTACAATCCTCCTGCCATGGACAGGGATGCCAGTAACTAGAACAGTTTCCTCAAGGCCCTATCCAACCTGGCCTTCCACTTCCAACACTTCCAAGAATGGGGCATCCTCAACTTCTCTAGGAAATTTGTTCCAGTGATTTACCCCACTCTGAGTAAAGAATTTCTTCCTAATATCTAATCTAAACCTGCTGACTTTAAGTTTAAAACTAATCCCTAGTCCTGTCACTATGCATACCATGCTTACCATGAAGCAGCAAAATATTCTGATTGGGAATATGGCAAACTGCAGATCTGTAGGTTACGGACGGTCGGAGACGAGAGATCTCTGTAGGCAGATCTTGGGACACATGGGGTTTATTGCAAAGGGCGTGGGTATAGGGGCACTGCTCAGAGCTGCCAGACAGCTCTGAGCAGGCCCAAGAGAGCAAGAGAGTAAGTGGGTAAGAGAGAGAGAGAGTGTAAGAGCAAAGAGAGTGAAGAAGAAGTAGTAAGAGTAAGAGCAAGAGTGTCTGAAGTCCTGGTTACAATACAATAAATCATCTTCTGTACTGAATATTCTAATTGTCACTAACCAATCTAATACAAGATACAAATCCTATAGTATTTACATACAGCCTATAAGAGTTCTTATATTACCATAAAGTGTTACATCTTAACTTCTAAAAACTACTCTTTGGACCCCTTCTGCTGAGCCAGTAGGGTCTGCTCTGACCCTTGGACCTGCCTGCAAGCAGAGGGTATTGGTCAATCAAGAGGGGATTACCTTCAGTTGGCCATACCATTGTTTTCCAGTTGTTCAGTAACTAAGACTTGGTATTTCAAAAGTGGCTTTCATTTCGATGTCGCCTGTAGTTTTCATATTCCCAAAATCTTTTGTCAGGCAATCATATTTATAAGGCTTTCCCGTTTCATCTTCCCCAACACAGAGCAGACCACATTTCAATGGTTATCATCAGCAGATCATGCACACTGTCAGGGGCCTTGAATACCTGACATATCATGCAGGCACTGGAGGCTCAAAATAATCTAATACTTTCCTAATCTAATACCACTGTTTGAAAAAGCTGCTAAGATAGTGTCAGCAAACTCTTCTTGGTAGTAGCAGATGATATAATGATGGATAATATCTGCAGATTCCAGCTTTGGATGTTTGGACAGAGGAAAGAGACTTTTGCACTAGGAGTTTGTATGAAATCTGAACATGTTGTCCAAAGAAGCTGCAGAACATTGATGCTTGGAGATTTTCAGGAGCCAACTAGACAAAGCTAAAGCTGTGATGGTCCTGTGATAACAGTAGTCCCTATATGAGTGGCAGGTTGTCCTACATTACCTATATTTCTATAATTCTTTATGAACAAAACAAAGCAAAAAAAAAAATCTGACAAAAAAAAACCCCAAACAAGAAAACAAAGCCCCCCAAAAACCCCAAACCAACCAACCAACAACAACAAAAAAAAACCCTAAAAACAAACAACAAAAAGAAAGACTCAAGACATCTACCAGTTTCCTTTTTTTTTCATTGACAGAATCACAAATAATAAGCAAATGCTTGAAAACTGTCTGAAATTAACAAAGTCTTAATGTTTCTTAGAACAGAAGTTTGTTAGTCTGGATTTCATTATGGGGAAAGATTTATTATTTTATTGTTCATAGAAGAACAAGAATAGCAATTGAATCATTAAGCAGAGAGACATGACCAGAACTGGGCATGAGTACTGTTTCACTTTTTTTAGTGAAAACTTTTCTGCTTTCAGAAATCCAGGCATTTCATGAGACTTAAAAATTAAGAACAGTTCCACCTTTCTGACAGGATCACTGACTTTACTAAGCAAAAATTTACATTAGGCCAACCATTCATCCCCTAAATCTAGAATTAAGATGCACATACTAATGCGTATTAATGGTGGGTGTTTTAATGAGCTTTGAATTCAGCTTCACTCACTGCAGGAAAAAGGCAAATGAATTTTTCATCCGTACATTTATAGATTCTGTTTTCTGTATTTTGTCATGAGAAGGGGAAATAATTTTCTGTTTCTTTTCTAAAATTAAAAACCTTCTGAAGCTGCACATTGCTGCTTTCATGCTTGAAAAAACTTTTTCAGTTTTCAAACATCATCTTTTGGAAATTTTTCTGTTTGATAAACCCTATGGCATAAGAATGACTTGTACAGTTTTAGTTTTCCTCCTCTCAAGTTGCCCTTGTTTCTGTTAATAAATTTCTTTTTTCTTATGACAAACAGTTTAAATCACATCAGTAAGATAGTCTTACCACACAACTTTATTCCTAAAAGCGCAAAAGAAAGCTACTTAACAATCAAATAATGCAATTTTATCCTTTTGTCCCAGCTATATCATATTAAATGATATATAAAAGATGCTTTATAACTACAGATTTATTTAGTGCATCTGGTAATTGATAATATTTACTGGGCAATCAAATTCTGTACGCAAAATTACATTGCCAGAAAAAATAATTATTTTTAACTACCATCACATCTCCACCATATCCTAGCTAAACTCATAAATTAATGTAGAACCCCATGGACACACTATTGCAGTTAAGGGACAGGGTAAAACATTGTTCCCTTGCCACAAAAATTGCATTTCTTAGTATCTGTAGGACATGCATTCTGCTTAGGCTGCTTTCAGCTTCATCTCTTTGGAGAACAGTTTCATATGGCATGAAAACTATCCTGGAAATTGCCACGTGTCAGGAGACTATCCAGTTTGTGTGGTTGCATCTTCTCCAGCAGCTGGCATTCCCTGCAGTTAACAGCAGCATTTATAATACATTTCTTGACAGTCACATCACAAAACATTTACAATATCTTCAAGCTTTCAATCTGTCATCCCAAATTCTGGCTACTAAAAAAAAAAAAAAAAAAAAAAAGGAAAACTGAAAGCTATGCAGCTTTCTGCTGTTTAATGTACTTCAGCATTTCAGAATAGTCAAGTGATCTAGTATTCTTCTATCCCTTTCCATTTAAATCACAGCCCTTGTTAAATCTTCTGGAATGTTCATTCAGATGTATCAGAACCACCTTGACTGTCTTCTTCCTCACTTCCTATCTTTTTCTAGATTAAACAGCCTCATAACTGGAACTCAGTCATTATTTAGAAATGATCATTAGCAGAGTGACTGGAAATCCAAGTCACAGGTTTTAAGGACTTATTCATTAAATCAATCTTTTCTTCTTTCTAGACTGATTTCTAGAAAATTTGAATCAAAAGTGTATGGCCCAATTTAAATCCCTGCAAACACTTTGCCGTACTATAAGAATCTAGACATTTATAAAACTTATTTTGCATTGATTCCTAGATCCTGAGGGAAGCTCCCGGGAGGCTCTAACAAGCCAACCATGTACCAAATGCAATGTCTACAATTCTAGCCACCATTTCCAAGTTTTACCATGTGATCTTGAAGGAATGGACAAATGGTAGAGTTTGGCACATGAAAAAATTAATCATTCTTCATAACCGAACATCTCTATCTGAAAAGATGATATAATTGTCATTATCTATGATCACAGCTCACAGGATTCTTTTCTAAAGCTGATTCCATATAATCAGCATCCTATTCATCACTATATATTCCTCAACATATAATCTTTGAATAATTGCCATTCATTTTTCCTGCAAAAATAAAGTGCTCTTGAATTAACAGCAGCCAGCAATAGAGTTGAGTTTATTAATTTGATGGGGAAAATTCTATCATCTGTACTATTTTAGAGAACGATGACTCTACTCTATACTATCTCTTTGGTACTCAGAATAACATCTGATGATATCTGAACCCAGAACTTTCTTTACCTAAGAAAAATTTGTCAGTAGTCTTAATAGGAGATATAATTTTAAAATATTGTTTAGGAGTTTAAAATCATTGGGAAGTTGCCTCTCTTTAGGATAAGTCTAGGGTTTTAGCACTTAAAAAGAATTGAGCAATGTAAGTGCTAGTTGTTTCATGCCATCTCAAACTGATCGAAAACAAAGTCACAAAGGTCTAGCTGTGTCCAAATATATGAATCAATGGATCTCAGCATGAGCTGTCACAATCTGTTATTTTGTGTCTTGAATGACTTGAAGGGATGTCAGTTACTTCTATGGAAAATAGCCAGGTTTGAATTACAGAACCACTACAACTTATCCTGACTTCAGACTTGAAGGCAGTCACTGTTGCATTCAGATAAAATTTTCTTGCCTCATTCATTCAATAAATGTTTACTTTCAAAAAAAAAGTGCCCTTGCAAATATTTTAAAATATTCCTGAATTGAGAGAGATATCTCAAAATATTATCTTGGAAAAGTCTCAAAACAGCTGAGAGGATTTGGTGGGTGGGGGTTGCTTGTTTCATTTGCATAGGTTACTCTTTTAGTATTCAGCTAATTTAGTTTAATTTTTTTATTTTACTTTTTTTTTTGACAGGGTGGATGAATGAAAAAAATTTCACTCTGTTGTTCACTCAGCTTTAGCACTGCCACAAGGACATGAAGAAACCCTGAGATTTGTTCAGTTCGTCAGAGCATGGTGCTAATAATGCCAAGGATGTGGGTTTGATCCCCATATGCTCCATTCACTTGAGAGTTGGACTTCATGATCCTTGTGGGTCCCTTCCAACTCAAACTAGTCTGTGACTCTGCAAACTGCAAAAGCCTAAGAGACATATATATATCTAGAAGCTCCTCCAGTGAAAAATCTTTCAAAAAGTCAGTGTTTCAGGAAGACATGCAATTTAATATTCAGGTTGTAGTTTGACCTCTGTTATTTTTTTCATTTTAGTATTTATAGGCCCTATTAGAGGTTACCCACTTAGAGAACAAAAATCCTCTTAATATTTACTAGTTAATTAATTGGATCTTCTAAGTTTAAAGAGTCACTTGATTATAAAGCTGTAAATAGAATTCCTAAGTACTTCAGTTCTGGTGTGAAAATAAAGGATGTCTAAGTTGGCAGTTCATTAACTTCCTTGAGGTTTTTGTTCTCCTAACAATACTTTTGTTATGAACTTCAATGCTTGTGTTTTCCTGACAGTGAATAGATGGTGAATTTTCATCAAATGTACGTACTCAAAGTGAGACATTCAGAACTACAAACAGGAATGCTACCTGTCTTGCTCATCACCTTCTCATTCATCCTCAGAAACAGACTAACCAAAAAAAAAAAAAAAAAAAAAAATCAAAGAAAGAACAGAAAAATAAGATTAATATAATCTATTTATTCAGGAGTCATCTGATTTAAATTCCTGAGTGTCTACCTTGCTTATGCATAAATCCTGTTCAGTTGTCTGGTTTACATGCAGGCACTGCATGTAAGTGCCTAAGTATTTCTATCACTGGCTAAGTATTTCTATCACTGGCTGCAAAATAATCAATTCTAACTAAGACCAGACCACTCAAGTTCAGAGAAAGGTTCCATGGAGTCACTGACACAATGCAATTGTGAAAGTCCTGTGTAAACCTGGAACTGTGGCAATATGATACAAAATATCTGCTACTGAACAAATGATATGGTAAGGAACTTTCGTATTTCCTTATCATTTTAGTATTGGCCAAAAAACAGAGCATTCATTTCCCACAGTTAAAATGATTTTTTTCTGCTATAATTGTAACTTGCAGTGGGGTAAACAGCTTGAAAAAATTGAGACCACAGATCCATGTCTGTCTTATGGAACAAGGAATTTTTCATGTGGTCAGGAACAGTTCCAAGGAGTAGTTCTATTAGAATTTCTGGCTTTTTCTGATACAAGTAACAATAGTAATCTTTACATTTAGAAAATAATTTTAAAGGTGTCTGCATTACAGTCTAAAAGCCCATCATTTAGCATGGTAATCATGGCTGCTGGTCTAAATTGTCTTCTTTAGAAATAAGGTTATGATGAGCAGGTATCTCATTCTAATTTTGTATTTTTATGTGCTTTAAATGTTTTAGCAGTTTAATTCCTTAAAAGGAAACTCCCTGAAAGTCCCCTTTACATCATCTTTGCTCAGTCTCAAATCATTAGACTGCATTAAAACATTGCAGCTAAGTTCTACTACAAGCTTTGATCTTGCTCATTCAAATTACTGTACTTTCCACAAAAGAACCAAGAGTCAAGAACTGTGTTTTGGTAAGAAATACACCACTGCTGTGTTTTCCATTTATTTGTATTTATGTAGTATTTTATTTCTCATCTGTTTTCTGTCATCTGTCTGTAGAACAAGAACTCAGGTCACTTACTGCTGCTTGCTATATACACATGCAGCCCTTATCCACTGCTGAAACATAGAGATACTTTATATATATATATATATATATATATATATATATATGATGTCACTACCAAAAATAAAAAATAGTGAAAAAAATAGTGACATGCTATGAAAATTATTTACTTAATTTCCTCAGCTTCTTGAATGATTAAGTATTTCATTACAAGCAAAAGTTAAGTAGCACCAGTAGCTATCATAAGATATAATTTTTGAAAACACAGTACAACAGAGGAATTTTACATAAAGGATATGAGTCAGCTAAAGAGGTTTCTAATGGAATTCACTCAGCTGCAATCCTAACCAGGTTCAGTACATATCCTGTTTGTTATTTCAATAGTTCTCTGTAACTACAGAAAGTGGATTGCACAATGTGGGTATGGTAATGAAAGTACTTATTTTACCTTTGAGACTTTCAGTGCATAGAAAAACGAGTTTGCCTAGCTATGCATTTGCTAGTATTGACTACAGCAATAAGGAGGAGTATCACAACTCAGTCATACATCACGAGGGCACAGAGATTTATGAAAACAGGAATTAATTCTGTAAGCATACATACTTCTTCTCATGTCCAGAGCAGGAAATAAGGAGTTCTGAAACACAAGACAACAGGTGTAAGTGACTCCTGAAATTTACTGTGGCAAAACAGACCAGAGAGAGTTTAGAGAATACATTATTTACTCTGTTTCTAATTTTTACAATTTCTGGCACCATTTTTCATATTGATTAAAAATTTTGCACTCTGCTGTTTTCTTCTGACGAAAGCCTACACAGCAATTGTAACACAAGAGTATATCAGATATAAATATTTCCATTCCAGCTCCAAATACTATCAATTCTTCCTTTTTTTCACTCCTTCATGATTAGTTTCTGTCATCTTTATTATATTCAATTAACACAAAACTGCAAAGATGTGTCCTTCAATCACAAACTCATAATTTTCTGAAGTAAACAGGCTTAATCACCAGTAGATTATATTACTAAATGAAGTCATTTGACAAGTAATGAAAACAGTAGAGCTCAAGAAGTCTGTCATCTGAACTAATGAAAGTTTAAGTTATTTGAATTCAATGAAATTTGATGTCTGTTTGTGTTTTTTTAGAATTTAATTATTATCAATTACTTAATTCCAATGATAACTCTTGGATACATCTCTCTAGTACGTTTTTACCTTTCTGCTTATTTCTTCAATTATTTGCATAGAAATAGTAATAATTTACTTCTACTATTTCTTGGTACAGAGTTATATTTCATTCAGGCTATCTTTTGATTTGAACTTCATATAATTTGGTAGTGTTATCCTGCAAAGAATATGTGTATCTTTAATTGCTGTTATAGTTGTACAGATGAAACCTTCACCCACAAGGTAGGATAAACTTCTGGAATTTTGGAAGTGGGTTTATAAATTTATATCCTCTCTAGCATCTATTGCTATAATATGCTGAACCTGGTGTTCAATTTCAGAGCCTCAGCCTCAAGCTACTTCTTATTTCAGGAAGGTAATTTTTTCTCAACTAATCTTTCTTTTGTAAATTTTTTGGGGTGTTGGGTTTCCCCTTCCCCTACTTCCTTTGCTTGGTTTTGGGATTTTGGAGGGCTTTTTGTTTGATGGTTTTTTTCCTTTTTTTTTCTTTTTTTTTTTTTTTTTTTTTTTTTTTTTTTTTTTTTGCCTTCCACAGCATTTTAAACTGATATGAAATTTTCCTTAAAGTAAAGAAGAACCAAACTTGGCATGTTTATTTCTTGGGAAACCACTGTGTTGCTCATGACCACAGAAGAACTTGATAAACATTGTGTTCTCAGCCTGGACTATGTCTAAAGTGAAATACAAAAAAAAAGATTAATTACCCTGAGTAATTCAAGAAAAAAAGCCATTCTTTTTCTTCACCATTTTTTCCAGAAAATGGAATATTCATGGAGATAGTATGGGAATCTCTTAGCCATGTGAGAAATTTAGAATCATAATTCAAGATACATAACATGTATTAGGAAAATGAGACTGGATCTGTGACATGAACTGACTGCTGAGTAGTCAGCTTATCCCTGCTTGTTCATATAGATGTCATATAGGGCTTCAAGAAAGAGTGACAGTGTCATCTGCAATACTTTGGGACACTGAGTTGAATGAAGCTAGGGGAAAAATATTGCTTCAACTTTTCTGAAGAGTTGTAAGTGTTGGAAAACTTTCCAGACAGAGAACGACATAACTGAAAGGTTGACTCCAATCTTAGACCTTGGGATGAATGAAGAAGATATTTTAAATGCCCTTATAAGGAAGTGAAGCTGATACGTCAAATTTTCATATTCATAGTAACTTCAGGTGAAAAAGACATCATTAAAAAAAGTAGCTCCATATGTTAAAGGAGAACATTCTTTGGTAACATAATCCTGAATTACTTTGCAGACAGCAGCAGATTCTGAGGGACATATTTTATAATTTTATTTGGTTGAACATATTTTTTATGTTAATTTAAGAGCACTGTATTTAGTAAACTGTCAAAAGATTGGTTGCAAATGCCGGAATTACCTTATGCTCCTGAAAAAGAAATCTGAGACATGAGATCCTAAACATTGCTTCAATTCTGAAAAAGAGTGGTTGAAAAAGAAATTTATGAGGTCCAACATTTTAGATGGGAGAGTTCCAGGTGTCATACATAAGAAGTAGCCATAACATCTTTACCATTTATGTTTAATAGATTCCACCACCTTAAAGAAACCTCCCCAATACTACTAAATGTCAGTGCTGTCAACTAAAGGAGGAGGGACAGATTTATTGCATTGACAAAAAAGATCTTAGGGAAGAGAGTTCAGGGAAACATCTGTGAGGGGTAGACTTGTGCCCTGTATGACAGCATGTCTGATTACGGTTCTGCCTTGAAAAGCGTGAAAGAGCCCTTTCCAGAAAATACAGGATGACAGACGTACAGGAATTTGATGCCAGGTTTGTCTTCAACTGCAGAATGCTCTGTCATGGTGTTTGTGGGTCTGCAGATGTGCACTTCTGGCTGGACAGATGTGCCTGATGTTTCTGTTTCTCTCGCATTTCTCTGGGGATATGTCATATTATGCATCACCTCCTTCTCAGTAGCTCTACCCTAACATGAACTCCTCTGTCATAAGGATTTAGTTGACTGCGGAGTTGTATCTTAAAGTTTCTCAAAACTAAAAAATAACTGTTCGTGTTCTTTCAGAGCTTTTTTCAGCTATAATATCCCTATAATTATTAGTACAACTAATGGGATAATGCAATGAGCCAAGTCTGCATAGATCAGCACTGTTGCCAGAATTGTTTGTCCCATTATAGGTTATCTAATGTGTTTAATCGCTAGCCGCCTTTTACTCTGAACCTGCTTTGATATATAACAAACATAAGGCACCTGTAATATTTAGATCATTTTATCCTCTCAAATGGAGACTGTCAACATTTTTAGCTTCATACATATTTCAGGCGTGGTTCATCTAGCAGCCTTTTATGGCATCTCACAGTAGAGAAAATCCAGATATTAGTAAACCAGAAGTACAAGTCTTTGCTGAAATTCATATCTGGAGAATGTTGTGAAAATTCATAATTATTTTATGTTTCTTAAAAATATCTTATGGGAAATCAGACAATATTTAATAAGAAATCACATAAAAAAATTTTGAGAGATGTAAGGTACAGTATTATCTCTGTAATTTGAATTTGAGTTTGCAAACATTTCTTCAAATAGAAAGGATGGTGAGATTTATCTTACTATAAAGAAAATTACTATAACAAATCAGAGAAAGCACTTCATAATATGGTCATTTTTCTCTATGGATTTTGAAGGGGACCTGAGAGTACCTGCTCAGATGTAGATTTCTACACTGTAGATATCTGGAACTAGCCAATAGAGATAGATCACTTATCAAGGCTCTGTTGTTTAATGCCATTACTATTTGACTCAAATAATTATACAGTTAACAAAAAACAGTTGTGGAGAGCTAAGGGCCAAACTCCCACCCATGCACTTGCTCACTCCCTCTCTTTAGTGGAACAGGAGGAGAGAATAGGACGAGAAAGTTCATGGGTTGAGATAAAAGTCATGAGATATCTTAACAGTCTCAACTTGGCAGACTTAGTTCAATTTCTTGCCAGTTAATGTAGATTTGAGTAGTGAGAAACAAAGACAGAC
The DNA here is from genome assembly GCF_017639235.1 of Corvus kubaryi. Taxonomy (NCBI): domain Eukaryota; kingdom Metazoa; phylum Chordata; class Aves; order Passeriformes; family Corvidae; genus Corvus; species Corvus kubaryi. The sequence continues at coordinate 40,852,184 of NW_024580667.1, read as the reverse complement.
ATCAAACCCCCACCTTTCCTCTACCTTCTCCCAGGCACAACTTCACTCTGCTATTGCCAAACCCTCTCCCCCCCTGGAGCAGCACACAAAGGGACAGGGAGCAGTATGGCTGAAACATAGCAGCTTCTCTCTTCTGCTGTCCCACTCTGGTAGGCAGGCTCTCTCATTGGGTGAGCTTCCTCAGGAGAAAAATCTGATCCCATGTCAGGTCTCCACAGGTATCATCTCCTTTTGGAAATATCCAACTACTCCTGTGTCCAGTCCTCCACAGGCTGCAGTGATTGTCTTCTTCTCTGTGTACTCTTCCAAGGAAATGTCTGCTCTAACAGGGTAAGAGGGAGTATCCCCTCCATCAGGGATTTTGCCACAGACAGCAACTCCCACTCTCTATTTTCTGACTTTGGTGTTCAGAGAACAGTTTCTTGCTTTTTTTTCCCCTCCTCTTCTGCCTGTGTGGCATTTTCTGACCTTTCTTGAAAATGTTTTCCCTGTGATGCCACCACCTTGGTTGAGGGGCTCAGCCATGTCCTGCGGTGGCTCGGTCGGGGCCAGCTGGAACTGGCTCTCTCTGTCACAGATCAGAGACCATCCTCCTACCCCTGACAACCTTGACACACATGCAAACCCAACACTACTGTGTTTCTAATACAGCTCATAATAACCTTCACAATAACCTTCAAATGAACATGGAACAATAGCTCTGGTATCTCAGGGAAGTTCAGATCTGTAGGTAATGTAGCAATATTTGAGCAATACTAAACTTACACCAAACTGTGTCCCACAATTTACCAAAGGCAGTAAAAATTTAAGACTGTAGAGTGATAACTACATACTTTTGGTTCTCAAGAAAGGGTCACCTCTTAAGATTTGTGGCTGTTTTTTGAAACACAGGCACTTCCAGAAAAGTAGATCTGTTTGAAGAGGTTTATAGAAAGTTAATTGTATCAGCAGTCTAAGACTTCACATTCAGAGAAGCAATCAGGCGTCAAATTGTTGAATGGTTTTCAAATAAATGACAAGTAAAAATGACAAAGGTATGATGGAAAGTCTTAAAGAAATTTCATTAGCTACCTCCGGTGATAGTCCAAGGTGAGATGAGATGCACAGAGCAGTGGGGCTGAAGATAAAGCAGGACACCCTATAGTGAATTAATATTAACATTTCAGACTATGGCACACTGCCAGTTTTTCTGACAGATTTAGCTAATCTAATTAGAAGACAGAAGTGAGAGGACAAATTCTGTGTCTGGCTGTCAGCACTGAAATAAGAAGAAATACAAAGTAGCAAAATGACTGTAAACAAATACACTCAACACAAAAATGATAACCAAATGGCACATACTATTCACTACTCTATCAGTACTGAAACTGGCTTTCTTTTTCGTCTGAATTCACCTTAACTCAGTCAATAATCTTGAAATTTTTGCAGTGGACCTAATGAACATATATTTTGCATTAAACATACAAAGCAAAATTAAGACGGGCAGATGAGACAAACAAAAGCTGATTATAAATGCTTCTAAATAAACTCAGTCATTCATTTTTTATACATTTGCTTCAAAGGTTTGGGGGTTTTCTTCTCTGATATGAAACAACAAGATCAGGATTAATTCTAAATTCATCATCCCTTTTGAAACAGAAACATTTGTGATGAAAATCTGCAGATGATTGCCTGAGTAAGGCAGTGGAAAGCACTATCCTAAGGGGTCAGAATAGAGCTTGTAATGAAAATACAAATTTGTTGACTCATGCTTTAGAGGACAAAGCTAACTTTTGATGGTTTTATGACCAGTGGTATATAATGAATTCTCAATTACATAGCGAATATATGCATCCAGTTACAAAATATTACAGGTATTATTATGCCAAAAAATATAATGTTGCATATAAAAAGAATATTTGCCATCACAGGCTGGGAATAAGCCATAAGTCAGGTTTTTTTACATCTCAACACTTCAGAAACAAACAGCTTCTACAGTCTTATTGTATCTACTTCTGATATATACAAAGTGGACAACTGTTTTGGTGGAAGAATTAGGAAGGTGACACATCTGCATTAGATAGAAAACTTAACTAATTTGTTTCTCTACAGCTGGTGCACATCTATACTCATTAAAATCAAAGCCAAGATTTGCATTTTCTTCAGTGATGTAAGATCAAGTAAAAGTATTTAAAGACTGAGATATTCCAATCCTCAAAATTAAATATTCCTGTGATTGATGGAGGGGGAAAGAAACCAAGCTGAATGTCTGTTTTCTGTCACTTATCTGCAAAGTTATCTTTTGTCAGAAATAGGAATAACATTTCCATATGGATCTTTTTAATGTTAAGTAAACATTTAGCATTTTCTTAACATGCGTTCTAGCAGTACAGTCAATTCCTTTGGTTAATGCTGTGTTACATTTATCTAAAGATGCAATGCTTTATTCCTTCAGACCCATCTTAAGAAGAAAAAAAAAAAGTTATTGCATTCAATGGCTGTCAGATGGCACAGAATATGTTTGTAATAATAAGACTAAATCCTCTAAGAAATCCTAGATTTTCACCAAAGCATTAAGTTAAAAAACAAACAGGACAAAACCAAAGTACTCTAAACAGGAATGCTAGCAAAGATTAGATATAGAGACTGGAAAAGCCTTGATACTCTCTTGGGCAGGTGTCATGAATGTATGCTTTAGGTCATTCAAAGAATGACCAGCAAAGGTATCGGCAGAAGCAGGTTTAATATAAAAGTGAGAGTGTGACAAAGTTCTTTGGCCAGGTCAACTCTACTCCTTACTAGAGGGTACAAGCAAACAGAAAAAAATAAGACTAAAATCTAAAATAAATCAATCTATAATTAAAATCAACGTAAAATGATCTTTGTGGATGCTGGGGATAGAAAAAGGCACAGGTGGGAAAGGCTAAGTATAGAAAGGAAGAAGGGAAGTCCCCTGTTGAGTCACCAGCTTCAGAGTGGGCCCCCTTGCCAAACCTAGCCCCAGACTTGATCAACGGTTTAAGCCTAAAGGTTTTAACAGCAGTTAAATTAATAGCACTTAATCCATAGCCTAATTTAAAAAAATTAACAAAAGATTCTATAGAATTTACTATAACACAGCAGTAACTCACTTAGAGACCTAACTTACTTGCAAAACTAATATATTTAAGAGTCTAAGACAGGAACATTCATAGTACATATTCTATAGCATATTCATGTTTGCACCCACACACAGAACGAAAGGAGCATGTGCAAGGTATATACTTGTGAAAAAATCCCCTTGAGTTCACTGAAGTACTCACATCGGAAGTCTCTGCACCTACTGGATGGTTGAAGGACTGGGGATATCTGTCCGGTCTCTGTTGTCACCTTTTGGCAGTGGTCCTCTGAGTATAGCAAACTTGAGAATTTGCTTGCTCTTAAAGGCATCCCACTCAAGGGCAGATCATAGAATCATAGACTGTCCAGGGTCAGAAGAGACCTTAAAGATCCTCTAGTTCCAGCCCTCTGCTTGAACACCTCCAGGAGTGGGACATCCACAACTTCTCTGGGCAACCTGTTGCAGCGCCTCACCTCTCTCACAGCAAAGAACTTCCTCTTAACATCTAACCTAAACCTACTCTTCTTCCAGTTTGAATACATTCTCCCTTGTCTGCTTTGGTTATACCACCATAACAGGATGTAAATTTGGTATCTCTGCTTAAATATGTAAATTGTAAGAAAAAAAATTTCAGCTTAGTACCACATATTACAAAGTGTTGATTAGCACAGGTGGCAAAATTTTGCAAAATTCCATCAAGTTTTAGGAAACTTGCACTATATTTAATGTGTTTGAGATCTTTACTGATTTCACCAAGGTTGTTAACATTTCTTTAGCTGGTGAGGGGAAGGATCACAAAGACATACAAACAGGGTTATGTCATAAATTTTGTTTCTGTAGGAAATCGGATTAATAAAAAGGACTCCAAGCTTCTGATTTAACTGTGATTGCAGCAATCTGTCATTTCCAAAGAATGACTTTGCCACATTTGTTAGGAAATAAACAAGAAACAAAAAGATCAGGAACAGCTCAGAGGAAGAAAACTCTTGAAGTCTCTTTACAGAAAGAGTGACTAATCTTGGTTCCAGACAGTTTACATTTTTTAGCTGAGATATTTTGGACCTTGGTGGAAGAGATGTTGTTCATGGAAGTAGCTCCTTTTATTGCCTTCTCACAATGAAAGTCATTGTCCGTAAGTATACTTATAACTTTATACAGGCAAAAATTTAACACACTTTGTACATGGACATACAATTTATTGTCAGTTGAGCTAAAATTTGAAAAACCTAATGTAACTAAACCAGCTGTCTTGAGTCCAGTTACAATGATATAACTTACTAATATAGCTTTATACAGAAAATTAATATTCTGAAACAAAATGTCAGTCTGGAATAGGTAAAACTAATATTTACCCTTCTGTAGTGGGTTGAGTTCAAAACCGGGCAGAAACACCAATTAAATGTAGTGGTTTTGGTTCAAAATATTCATTACTTACTTATTTTCCTTCTGTGAGATAAGAATTAGGAGAAAAGCAAAGCAGGCACAAACCTTAAACAGTTGCAGTACAATGAAAGAGCTTTATTACTAATAGAATTAAAAGTAAAGAGAAAATAACAAAACAAAAGTAAAGCAAGGCGCGGCGCGCGCCGCCCACCAGCACTTCTCTCCTTTTACCCAGCTCACACAAGGATGACAGAACATGGGATGTTAGTCAGTGTTCCAGTTCTTGAAACAGTCTCTCTCTTATGCTCAAGGAAAAAAAAAGGTTTTCCTTCAGTTGCACGTGGTTCCCAAACTGCCACTAACAGCAGACCCGCCTGGAAACAAACAATCTGCTGTGTGTAGAACATCTCTCCCATGAAAAAAAAAATCTCACAGTTCCTTCACACTGCCAAACATGGGCCATCACATGGGGTTATTCATCTTTTTAAGGATAAGTTATTTTGGCCTGCACACAAAGGCTTTTCTTTGCCACAAGTCTCTAACAGCCTCTTACTACTTCTATGTAGCCTGGCATAGGCACTCTTCACAATCTTCACAGGCCACACAACGATTCTCCATCCCCCCATGTTCTTCAAATGGATTAAAGAGACAAACAGTCTGTGGTATTACAGTTTCTTACCACGGCATGCAAGAAGGTTTTTTTTAAGCTGCGCGCCAGAATCGCGGCACCGCCCTCTTTTCTCCCGTCGCCATGCTCAGCTTCGTCCCACATGACTCACTTCTCTTTCTCTCTGACTCTGAAGCCGCCATGTAGAAGAGTGTTCTTGTTCAGGCTTTACGGAGGGGAAAGCCTCGCTCCCTTTGTGCTGCTGGCTGCATGGTGTCCTCTTCAGTTCAGCACGAAGTGTGCTGGCTGCAGACAGGAGGCTCTGCCGGCTCCCGTTGACTCCGCCGGCTCCGCATGGAGAGGAGAGGGACCCGCCTGTCCCCAGAAGCTGCGCTGGATGGGTTTAGCTGTGGCAGTCCATGGCTGGTTTTAGCTGCCTGCGGCTCTGGGACAGTCCCCCCAGCGACCCAGGGTCCATGCTGCAGTGTTGGGAAAGGGGGAAAGGGGCAGTGGCCCCGGCCCGGCCTGGCGGGACCGGGAGGCTCGGAGCCCCCCCCACCTTCTAGTAGGCGAGTTCCGACAAAAGGGGAAGTCCCACCTTTCTGTGCGGTTTAAATATGTAAATTGTGAGAAGCGTAATTGGTCTTAAAGACTGTCCATCAACTCAGGGTCAACCCAATACACCTTCTCTTTGGTGCTGCACTCATAATGTTTCCAGGGGTCCTAACATGATGGCAGTTGTGTTCCTCAGTAAAGGGGTGGTCTGTTGTCCAAAACATTGATAATGTTTCGAGTTCTTCCCTGCAGGACTTGAGTATTTGTGGTGGTGGTTCATTTTTCATTGTCTTTGGGTGTGTTTGAGGCTATCTTTCTACTTATTACTACAGTCTAATTCCCTTTCATTTGTTTCCAATTACCCATTAAAAATTCCACAACCGTTTCTTCCAATATCAGTGGACATGAGGTCCACTATATTTTAGACAATAGCATATAAAGAAACTGCAACATTTGTAAGCATTTGGTACTTCAATTTTGTTTCCTGTTTTAGAAGTGTATTGGGTCTGACCAAGGTAGAGCTCACAGCCCTTACAGTGCTGTGCTTTGCATTGGTAGCTGGGAGGTTGTTGATAACAGACCAGTGTTTCAGCTACTGCTGAGCAGCGCTGTCCCTCTGACATTCCTTCCCCCACCAAAGGGGATGGGAGTGGGCAAGATCCTGGGAGGGGACACAACCAGGCCAGCTGACCAAAATTAGACAAAGAGGTATTCCATACCTTATGACATCAGCTCAGATATATAAGCTAGGGGAGAGAGGAGGAAGGGGGGCATTCATGAATTTTCAGTGTTTGCCTGCGAGAGGAACTGTTACGCGTGCTGAAGCCCTGCTTCCTGGGAAGTGTCCGAACATCACTGCTGACGGAAAGTAGAGACTGGCTTTTTTTTCTCTTTAGTTCACGTGCACACAGATCTCTGCTTATTCTTTTCTTTTACTGTAATAAAACTGCCTTATTTCACCCTTCTGGTTGTGCTCCATCTTATTCTCTCTCCTGTCCCAGTGGGAAAGGGAGTGATAGAGTGACTTAGTGGGCATCTGGCACCCAGCCAGGGTCAACCTGCTACAGTCATTTTGGCACCTGAATGTGGGGCAAGATAAAGGCAGTTTTATATATATATATATATATATATATATATGTATTGCATGCCCTGGTTATTATTAATAGCAGTTCTTAAGTAGTCAGCTCCTGTGTGGCACACGGACTTCAGCAGCCACAATGCTGATCTTTATTTTGCTAAGTTTGGGAACATGTTGAAACAAACAATGACTATGAATAAACATAACTCCTTCTCTCTGCCTGGGGTGAATTTGAATATGGATGATTTTTTACTGGAGACTCCCATGGTCATTGCCAATCTTTATATAAGCTGCCTGATATTATTAATAGTATTAACCAATACCATTGATATACTATGGAATTCATGGAATTTTTCATCCTCCTGGTACAAGAGGAAACAACCTTTGGGTGAGGTGCTGTTAAAATCTGCCCTGCAGCACCCACTTCCTGGATGGAAAGATGTGTGGAGGGATTGGGGCAAGTTCCTAGGGTGGTTATCCATTGCCTGGGACTTTACTCCTGAACAGGTAAACAACACTAACAAACTGGCCCGTTGACTGATAGAAGAGTGTCTTGTCTACTCCCAGGAATGTGAGCAGCTTCTTGCCCTGTACTGGGGCCTGGCCTGGGCCTACCAAGCCTCTGTTCGATACTCTCAGAGGACTGTAGTCGAGGCAGGAACCCAAACTGTGTTTGAGGACACTATGGCTGAGACAGGGACACAAACCACAGCAACTACAGTAATTACCCCCATAGTGAAAACAAAAAAAATGGACAAGACAAGTTCCAGGCCCATACCACTATTAGTAAGGGAGGAAGAAGAAGAGGAAGAAGAAGAAGAAGAAGAGGAAGTAATAGTAGGAAAGGAGGAGTTAGATCAAGAGGCAAGCCCTTCAACAAAGAAATTGAAGGAAGTGATGCAAGTCAAACAGGAAACCGAACTTACTCAGTCCCCGACCTCATCAGAACTTTGAGACTTGCAAAAAGATTACAGCCGCCAGCCAGGTGAGCGGATTTCTGCATGGCTGCTGTGATGCCAGGTGCCCAATGTGGGGTTAACCCACTACAAGAAGATAGAATGAAATATTTCAGAAGTGACATCTGTTTTATGTATTTCTTCCCCTGCCATTATTCCCATCCTGCTGGTCTAATATCCATCTGGACATGATTTTAATTTCATGATAAAAAAAAAATAAAACAAACTAATAGGTTACATAAAATTTAACACAAATTATACTCTATGAATTGCAGCTCAAATATGCAGTCCCTCCTCTTGAAATAAAATTCAGAGGTAACGCTTATGATGTACTTCAAAACATATATGGTGTAGTTCAGAATGAATTATTTAGAACCTTACAAGTTTAACATACAAAGAAAAACATCACATCACTTTCTGCTGACAAAGATATAAATCACTCTGGTTTTAAAATGTTCCTCTCTATGCTCATGCCTCCCATGTACATGAATGAGCAAGGACCAAAACAGAACCATAATCTTTTGTAGAAGAGAAACTTTTAGCTTTATAGTCTATTAATGATATCTAATGACTCAATAAAAGTTTATCTTAGCTGTTGGCAGTTATAATTTCTAAATCATATCTAATCATGCAGTAGTAAAATAATGCAGCAAGTATTTTCAGAGAAAGAAGAGACATAATCAACTTTTTTGGGAACAACTACACATTTTCTTATGTGGTAAAGAAAAACTAATGTAATATCAGATTGTCTGTCTGGAGGAAATCTTTAAATAACTGGACAAGCTTTAAAATATATTTATATTTTGATAGAATACTTTATGATATAAGGACTTCTAGAATTAAATATTCATACCTGACTAAAATAGAAACTAAAGGACATATAATGGGGTAGAATAATCATAAACAGTTCAAAAGTGCAAAAGTATACAGGAAACATTTTGCATCAGACAAATTATTTTGATAACAATTGTCAGAAATTATGTTACCAAAGTTATAGGAGGAATATATAAAAGTTATCTCAGCAAGAGATAGGTCAAGGAAAGAAAAAGATAAGCTCTCTGATAATTTGTTTTTTTTTATGATGGTATAGAACAGGGCTGGCTTCACAGGTTTTCCTTGCATCATGATCTGGGTTATGGACTTTTATTTCAATGGAAAACATATAAGACCTGTTTTTATTTCTTGTTGTCGTTGCTTTAGTGCTGCATTTGAGCTCTAAAACCTTGAGTATGTGACAGTTTTTTTACAAACCTGTGGAGAAAAATCAATCTCTCATGTAATAGTTGTCTTTTTAGGAGACTGTTAACAGAGACATATCTATGAAGATTTGTTATTATTACAATATTACATTGTTTAATATATTCCCTAAGTACTCCATACTACATGGTAGCATGTAATTTGGATTTCCCAAATCCACTGAAAAGAAAATAAAATTAAAAACTTCAACAGATTTGGCTATTTGAGGAGAGGAACAAGATTCCTTTTAAGAGAATAAACTTTTATCTTTCTTTGTGAGCCTTTTTTTTTTTTTTTTTTTTATTTTCCAGCAAGCTGCACATCTGGAAGAAACCAAAAATACACTAATTATATTCCCACCGTATGCCATTAATGACCAATGTTTTATATTCCACTGAAGTTTGTATGGAAACATTAGCGCAAACTAGAGAGAACAATTAACAATCACATGTCCATGCCTTGCTTCTTTTGACAGGTTTTCTTACAGACCTAACCAAATGTTTTTACAGACTTAACAATGTTTTACAGAATGGACAATCATTTTCTATTATTTTGTGATCTCTATAGCTAAAAGGTTAATGAATGGAATTGTGAAATTAAGTTGTTATAACTCAGAGACACGATTTCATAGTTCACTATTAATTTGTCATTGACATAAGTGACAGCACTACATGGATCTCCAAAATTTGTCATTTTCCTTCTCTTACTCCTTAGGACCAGTGTTTGGACTGAAATCTCTCTGATGCTCTTCAAACCAATACTGATGGGGTACAGTACGGTAGAACTGGCTTGGAAATGTAGAGGATGCCTCTTTTGTTTCAAAGATAACAAAAAAACTTTATTTGTTCCAAAGAGTCTTTAAGTCCTACTGTGCTGGTTTGGGCTGGAATAGATTTAATTTTCTTCTTAGTAGACATTTTCTGCTTCTCATCCTGACAGTGAGTAGGCTGGGGATGCAGAAGTTGGGAGGGGACATAGCTGGGACAGCTGACCCCAAATGAACAAGCAATAAAAGCTGGGGGGAAATAAGGAGAAGGGGTAAATGTTCAGAGTCATCGTGTTTGTTTCTCCAAGTCAGTGTTATCCATGATGGAGTCCTGCTTTCCTGGAGATGGCTGAACACCTACCTGCCCACAGGAAGCAGTGAATTAATTCCATGGGGTTTTTTTTCTAGTATGTGCCAGTGGCTGCTCTACCTGTTAAACGGTCTTTAGGTCAGCCCATGAATTTTCACATCTATTTCCCTGCTTCTACTGATGAATCTTATACCTTTTTATATAGATATATCCATAGCTTTGCAAGCTGAAGTATTTTCTTTGTTGTGGTTTTCATGGGTAACACAGGCAATATGATTATGCAATATGTAGATGAACAACAAAGGGCAGGTCTGAAATGAATATGTTCTATGTAGTGCAAGCCCTTTAACCTCAATATGGTACAATTAAAGAATGCAGTATTTGTTATTGGAAGAAAAAATTATGGAAGAAAAGTGAAAATAAAAATAAATTGCACATGGAAGTTAAGGAGAGTAAAATAGATGATGATGATGATGATGATTTTGATGATGATGATGATGAATACATGTTTCATTCATTAGGTTTCTTATGCTGGCTGGTAGCTAGTAACTGTAAAATACAAAATGGAATGGTATATCTTGTGACGGATGAATTTCCAGTGAATTCCAGTTTACTTCAGATGGGTCTGCTCTAGTTTACTCTTCTTAACTAATCCAACCTTAAATAATCTTATTTCTCTCTGCCCTTTTAACTCAGCTAGGATTTTTCTACATACCTAGTCATAAATCTAGTTGTAGTCTAATAGTGTTGCCAGCAGCCGCTAAAAGCTTTGTTCAGGATGCTCACATTAAATTCACTTATTAGTAGCAGGTCAGCCTCTTTTTTTTTTTTTTTTTTTCCCTTTAATTATGTCTGTGTATACGCAGATTGTGAGTGTCTATGTAGTGGAGAGAGATATAAAACAGATACAATAGCCATGTCTCTTTTTCTGTGTAAACAGTTCCAGACGATCTCACGCTCCCAGTTTATGTTTTCATTAGCACTTCCACTTGTGACAAGAGAACTGCTTTATGTTTTACAAATTTAGACTAAGACTGTTCATAGCTGTCTTGTCATCTAGTTGAAGTGAAATGTGAAAAAGTGCTAAGAGATGCTATATTGGATTTACTGGACAGCTATGAAAATCCAATGCTATCTTTGTGTGTAAACTGTAGCTTCTGGAAGAGAAACACTCACACTGAATATTTCTTTCCCTTGTGTGCTGGTGAAAAGAACATTCTCTGTATCTAAATGATGGGAGAATTCCTAACTAGTGGGATCTCAATTCTCACTGGCACTGAGAAGTATTCTTTTCATTCCCACAAAAGCTTCCATGGAATTGTCATTAATTTGTATTTCTGCGCAGCAGTAAAACTCCATCTTCCTGTCTGTGACATCCATTGCTGGGAGTTTTAGAGACTTAGCAGTTGTAGTGGTAAGTTTCTGCCTTGTCTGAGATGAAGTTAGGAAGTGACTGAATATTAAAATCTACCTATAATTTCTTTGCCTTGCAGAATATCTAAAGGGATCAAAGTTTCTTTACACAATTTTGCATACAATTTGGCATAAAACAGGGATTGAAAGCAAGCTAAGGCAGAAGTAAAGATATAGAGTTGTTGGATAGAGGGTGAGAAAAAGCAAAATAAGACAAGAAACAGGAAATTTTGAACATTTTATACAGGAAGAATAATGTATAGTCTGGTGACTAAGATGGGAGTCTAGGATTCACTGCTTCAGTGCCAGTATCCAAATACCTCTGGCCTAGAAATATTACCGCAGGCCTGGTTCCTACGGTATATCACCGTGTCCCGCAGCCATAGGGAGGAGGAGGAGAAGAAGATCCAGCAGGCAGGAATTGTGCAGCAAGATTGATTTATTTAATTATTTTACAAACTCTTCTACAGACTTTTTTATTCATAGTCTAATTGGACAAATGACCAGCCACCCCTTGGGGGTGATTGGCCAAAATCCTAAAACATCCATTATCAAAATATTTTCTACTATACCATAAACAAGACTTTCCAAGGTTGCAGGTGGCTTGGTTGTTTACATTTCCTGCTACCTCTTCTGTGAGAGAGAAAAGTCTCTCACGGACTTAGAAAAATAACAAGAAGATCCTCACTAATAGCATTTTTGTACCTACATAGAAATAAGTCTTTCATACACCACCTCTCTTCCCTGTATCCCTGAAGGACTGTGAAATAGCAAATCCCTTGGTCTACATCTCAAGTAGAAACTAATGCATAGCCAGAAAACAAGCTGAAACACTGGTCATCTGATCATCTTCACTGCTTCGCAGATTGCACATTTACTGTCTGTTTTTCAGCCCCTCTGACTAGCTTTTTTACAAAACAGGTATGTCTACAGGACATACTGCTTAGACTTTCTCTAAGGAATGTGAGAGAAAAAGTATGAGATAGTGGTGTCACTTCACCACAGATAGGTCTCTCCTGGTTTTTTTAAATGGTAGACTACAGACATGCTTAGTTTTGTGCACATTAGAGTATTAATTAAAAAAAAAAGTCAGGGCTCAGGTGAAAGTCAGAAAATTAATGGTATTCATCATACATTTTTTGCAATGTGGAGATTTCATAGACATAAATATTTTCATGTTTAATTTTTTTCTTTGTGTTATATCCTTAAAAGTTATAGTGAGAAGGATTAATTGTAAGTCTCATATGATAACACATAGGATCATATATCACAGGATTTGGGCATATATGGACTTTGTGGGGAGAAGGAGAAACCACACACGATATGCTTTCCTGAAAATATGATCAAAGAGTTTAATTTAGTCATTCACTTATGGACTTGATTAGTTATCTTTGAAGGAAGTGTAGCAAGAATGGAAGAACACAATAAATTACCTCTATTACCCTAAATCAGTCGTCTGTGCAGCTCAGCATTGTGGTTCCTGTTACTGCAGTACAAGTGGCTACAGAAAGGAGCATCACTTCTGCAGTCCTTTTCTCTTCCACCCATGTAGACTTGGACTGAGGAAAAAGCATACACTGCTGGTCGTTCTCTTTAACATTTATTTATAGTCAATGTTATCCACTCCATAACAAAGATTTAAATACCATGCAAAAAGCAGCAAAATGGAAGTTAGGAGACTGCATCATTTGATGCAGTCTAAGACTATAAAGACTGCTTTCTGTCACAGTTGGCTGCATATTCTTTCGTCTTCTAAAAGCCACACATGCAAATATATAACATATGTTATACTATAGTACTTATGCACATCTAGTAGAGTATAGTATATAGTAAATATACAATGCATATAGTGCACATATAGCATAGCATAAAATAGTATATTCTGTTGGAAGGGACCTACAACAATCATGCCATCCAATTGCTTGAACATTTCAGAACTGACCAAAAGTTAGCTTATGTTATTAAGGGTATTGTCCAAATACCTCTTAAATACTGATAGGCTTGGGAGATTGACAACTTTTCTAGGAAGCCTGTTCCAGTGTTTAACCACACCCCTTGCAGTAAAGAAATGCTTCCTTATGTCTGGTATGAACAACCTATGACATATCATTAAGCCATTCTCATGTCCTGACACCAGAGACCAGGGAGAAGAGACCAGCACCTCCCTTTGCACTCCTTTCCCAGGAAGCTGTAGAGAGCAAGGAATTCATCCCTCAGCCTGCTTTTCTCCAAATCAGACAATCCCAAAGTCCTCAAGACGCTTCTCAAAGGACATTCCTTCCAGCCATCTCACCAGATTTGTTGCCATCCTATGGATGCATTTGAGTGTCTTAAGAGGTTTCTCAAGTTGTGTGTTCCAGAACTGCACACAGCACTCAAGGTGAGATTGCAGCAACATTGTAAATGGCAAGATAATCACCTTTTGACTGGCTGGAGATGCTGTGTTTGATGCACCCTGGTATAATTATATACTATACATACAGATAGATATTATAGGATATTTATCCTATTTATATATGAGACACCTATCATATCTACTGTTAGCTATACTGTACATACTGTACTATGTACTGTTCTACATGCCACACTGGGTGAAGGACTGGCTTATGGTCACGGCTCAAAACGCAGGGAATGGCACTACACCTGACTGCCAACTGGCCAGCAGCAGCGTTCCTCAGGGTTCAGTTCTAGCGCTAGCTCTCTTCAGGATTTTTATCAACGATCTGGATGCAGGAGCTGAATGCATCATTAAAAAGTTTGTTGCTGATATTGGGTATTGTCCCTGCACATGGTGGGGGGCATAGGAACTGGATGGTATTTGGGGTCCCTTCCAACCCAAACCTTTCTATGGCCCTATGAGAGGTGGGACAAAATGCCTTGCAGAGGGATTTAGATGTATTGCAGCATTCGACAATTAATAGTGGGGCATAATTTAGCAAATTGAAATGCCATCCAACTTCACCTAGGATGGACTCATGCCAGGCACAAGTACAAATTGGGAGAGGAATGGCTGGAGAGCAGCACTGCAGAAGGGGATGTGGCAGGTTCAGTGTGGGCCAGATGTGTGCCCTGGAAGCCAGGAGCACACCCCCCATCCTGAGATGCAGCAAACACAGTGTAACCAGCCAGTCTATTTAGTGGGCCCAGAGAAAGGCCACTACAGTGATAAAGGCCTTGAACACCTGTTTTATGAAGAAAAGCTGAGAGGGCTGGGGCTGTTTAGCACAGAGAAGAGAAGGCTCAGGAAAGATTTGATTCCTACCTTTCAGTAGTCAAAGGGAGCTTACAAAAAGGGCAGAGAGAGACTTTCGAGAAATGCCTGTAGTGTCAGTGGAAGGGCCAATGCTTTTAAACTTTAGGAGGGTAGGTTTTGATTGGATGTAAGGAAGAAATGCTTTAAAAGGAAGGTGGTGAGACATTGGAACATGTTGCCCAGAGAAACTGTGAATCCTCTCCCACTGGAAGTGTTCACAGTTGTATTGGATTGAGCAACCTGACCCAGTGAAAACCACCAAAGCAATGCAGTTGAACCAGATAATCTTTAATGGTCCCTCCCTACCCAAAGCATTCTAAGACTCTGGGATATCCTTAACAGCAGTGTGAAAAAGTTGCTTGACATTTGTCTAGAGCTTTCGTCTCAGTTTCATTTATACTTCACAGAAAAAAAAAAAGAAAAAGAAAAAAATATATGTTCCGAAGCCTTGACAGATGTGAGGGAAATTTTACCATATGAACTGATAATTATGTTCTACCTTTATATCATTTAAGTCAATAATTAACTAGAATTGAGAACATTCAATGGAAGAAACCATATTGAGTATATATAAATCTCATTAGAAATTGGTCTCAGATAGGGTTCATACTTCATATAACTCCATCATAGTGCAGTTACGAGGAAAATGACTGGGAACATTTTAATGCTTTCAGCATTCTGAGATTTCAAATGAGTTAAAGATGAAACCTGAATTTTTCAAGCTATGAAACGACAGGTGTTAACCTCTCCTGAGTCCTTTTCCAGCCACCTGCCAGTCTTAGTACAAAAACCAACACAAAAATGTAACACACTTTCATATCCATAGAAAGTCTTTATAAAGATTAAAGCTTTGCATTATCTTTCCTTCATGAAAAAAAATCTTTTTTCCCCTCAGTGAGAGCTTTTATAACTGATTTCTATTGTGCGCTAAATTCTTTTTTTAATGGCTGTGATTCCGCTTATGATTTCTTCCAACACTCCCCTCCCCCAAATAAGAAGCACAACTTGTTAAAATTAAATAGAATTGGCTACAAGCTGACATCTGTGTCAATGTGAAGAACAAGGACACACTTTCCATGGCTCTCTTTTAAGAACAGAAGGGCTGTTTTTTCCTGGAATTCTGAAAGTAGTCTAAAGTCTTACACATGTAGCCTTTCTTTCTAAATGAAAGACGAAAGTGCTGTAGGAAAAAGAATCAGTGTCCTGTAAAAGAATAAATAAATTAATAAATAAGTTCTTATTTGGGAAAATATTCAAGATAAAAGCTAGAACACACCCTGTAAGATTTAGTGTTTGATAGTATACGCCATATCATACTGGTATTTTTATACATATATTGCTTACTTTTAAGTAGACATTTTTTGTCAGAAATTAAATACCTTTGTGCTAGAGAGCTTGTACCTAAGTGCTGCAATCATAAATGCTGCCTATAAATAGAAGCTATTCTTAACTTTGTCATCTGAATAGAAAACTTTACACTACCACTTTAAAGGCAGGCTGACAAATGCAGTACTCCATAGGAGTAATCATGATTGGATCAGATCTTATTTTTCAGAATGGAACTACATGAGACTCTTTGATGCCTTTTCCTGGTCTTAAAATCAAGAGTCAAACACGGTTAGAAGCATAAAAGGGATTTTACCTTGGTATTTATTTTAAGGATCCTTAGGTGCACACGTCCAGGTCATATGCATCAAAATGCACGCCGCCAAATAATGTCCACCCCAAAAGATCGGGTATAACATTATAGGTTTTACTAATTAGCATATCTATCAAAGATTCCCCATTGAGAGGCTCAAGTGAGCCCCCCTCCCCAAGGAGCCTTCCCCTGGATGGTTCTATCTTAGTTTACAGAATGTGTTCTGGAGAGGACCTTGGGGTCTGGGGCACACTGATCCCTAGCTACAAAGCTTCTGAAATGTTTAGTCTCCTAGCTTGACAAAAAAGTCCAAGAAAGTAGGCAAAAAGCACTAGGAATACAGAAGTTGTACAAAGGTATAACAGGGGTATAAAAGAAAAGGCAAAAAATCTTCTTGGCATCAATATGAATCACAACAGGTGAAATTGCAATTAAAAAAGGTATTTTTCGGTAACAGCACATTACAGACATATAAAAGACAAAGGCTTTTTTGACTGTAAGATATTAGAAAATAGCATTTTAGATGAGCCTTATTTTGCTGAATTTTGAAGCTTTATTTTGTAATAAGGATAATTTAATCAAATTTCAACTAAATACAGGCAGTCACATCTAATATAAGATGGAATATAGAATATATCATGTTTCAAATCTATGATAATCATACTTGTCTTGATATTTTATTTAGTGAAAAGTACATATCTGCAATGATTTTTCCTATATCATCTTTCATCCAGAAGGTAATCTTTAAGAGTATGAAAATGAATCCTGAGAAAGGTTTTCACTCAGAGTGTATTTGAGCAGTGGGACAGGCTCCCTAGGGAAGAGGTCATAGCAAAAAGCCTGACACAGTGCAAGAAGCATTTGGACAATACTCTCAGGCACAAGGTGTCATTTTTGGAGTGTCCTGTGCAGGTCCAGGAGTTGGACTTGATGATCCTGATGGGTCTCTTCCAACTCAGCATGTTCTATGATTCTGTGATCACTCCAAACACATAAAGATAAAAGACATCTCTCTTTGACAAGATGTTATAACAACTGTACTAGTTTGAAAACAAACCAGTGGGAGGCACTAAGTCAGAATAA